>NC_140183.1:69783439-69882543 GCF_963971535.1 Notolepis coatsorum
CCTGTGTCCTACTGCCGCGTCCCCTGTGTGAGATGTCGGCGGCGTCCTCCCGCTCCTGTGGAGATTCCCTGTGCCGTATACTCCCGTGTCTCCTGTGTGAGACGGTGCATCGCTCCCCACCGTCCCATGGATGTTTTCCCTGGGCCCTCGCTCTCTTTTCTGGGATCCGTGTTTTTGAATTGCCCGTTGCCCGTTATTTTCTTTCTTTCTTTCTTTCTTTCTATCTATCTTTTCCTTCCTTCCTTCCTTCCTTCCTTCCTTCCTTCCTTCCTTCCTTCCTTCCTTCCTTCCTTCCTTCCTTCCTTCTACCCCTTCTCTCTCTCTCTCTCTCTCTCTCTCTCTCTCTAGGGACAGAGAGCGAAAGATGAGGTTGGAGAGAGGTAGTGTCAGAGAAAGAGAGGTCGAAAAAAAGACAGGAGTATCCTTATTTATTTTGTGTTTGTGTGTGCATGTGTGCGTGCGTGTGCATGTGTGTGTCTGCTCGTGCTTGTCTTCCTCTATAATTCCATCAGTGCCTATTGACAGCCTCCCTCTGCACTCCAAATATGACTTCATCGATTCTTCCCTCCAACGTAACGATTTTATGACAAAGACACAGGACGGCGTCTGCAGGGGGCGGAATTGACAGTCAGGCTTCTGGCAGCTTGTTGACTATCAGGCCTGTGATCACGGAGCACGGAGCGTCAATGGATTCCTGTCATTTTTACAGACATGTCCTGGATAACAAGAGGAGATGGGAGGGGAGTCTCCTAAAGGTAAAGGTCGGGATCACATCTGGAAGTCTGACCCTCTGTACGCAAGGTTTTTTCAGAGGTGCTGAATAGTCTAATAAAGAGTGCTATGTAGGCTATTGAAAGATATTGCAACAATTGCGGCCTATTGAGAGTTCTCTCTCATCAATAATTAGGTATCATATGGATATTGACTTTGTGGACAAGCAGCCCTGTCCCAGTGAAACCTCGTTATTTTTTAATGAGAACAAAGGGCATTCCACGGTCATTAGTGTTCCTTTATTGAGACCGTAGGAAGGCTGAGAGGGAGACAGAGGAGAGAAAGTTCTTTATTGAGACAGTAGGAATGCTGAGAGAGACAGCATAGAGCAGGGGTAGGCAACCCTAGGCACGCGTGCCTGCATTGGCACGCGGGGGCATTTTCATAGGCACAGGGGGCAGCATAAATTTTTTTAAATAGAAAAAATATTATAATATTTTTTTTTTGCTTTGAAATATTATAGAGAAATATTTTGCACTGTTGTCGCATTTATCTTGTTGAAATCCTCCCACAGGTTCTTTTTACTACCACATATTTAATTGAGACCCTTTATTTGTTTATTATTTCAATTTAGCTGGACATACATTGCTACATCATTCAGTAACATTTGCAGAGCCTTATAACAAAAACATTATTACGGTCACCATTGTGACCAGTGGGATTAATCAACACATTTCATTATTTATTTTTCTATTTCTGTTATGGTTTGTAACCGACCTCAAACGCAACGGCACAGAGAGGAAGTTCAGAGTTAGCCAAAGCAAGGGCGTATTTATTTACAGAGTCACAAGATGGAATGAAGTACAGCAATTGAACAAACTGGGAATCTGGCATGTGAAGATGTTGCGGCTCTGCAGATACTCCCAGTAGGTAGTGGTGAGGAATTGGCTAGTGACATTGAAGCGGCTCTGCAGATACTCCCAGCTTTCACTCCCGGTGGAAACGGAGAGAGAGAGAAATCAGAGTTAGCCCAACGAACACACAGAGGCAGAGAGGTGACTGATCCAGTATAAATCCAAGTGACTTGATCTTCGGTGTACCACACACAAGTTTAGCTGAGTCCAGAGAAAAAACAATACGGTAATCTAACACAAAATTAGGTGAGTCCTGGTACAAACAAAAACGGGATCTCTTCGGTGTTCACCAAAACTGATAATCCAAAAGACAGTTTCCAAAAACTCACCAGAGCGCAACGCGAGAAGCGGGCAGATAACGAGGCGTAGCTCCGAACGGGGAACCAGGTTCTCCACAGCAGTTCTCCACAAAAGATCCTGGAGAGCAAAAAGACAGGAACAGCGACGGGGAAGGCAGGTATATGCAGGTGTAATTCAGAACGACCCAACATCGATAGTAAGGGGGTCTGAGCATATAAAGCCTTCAGGGGCGCTAATTACAAGCTGTGACAGCTGCGGGATGAGATTGATACTTGCTCCAAAAGCGTGTGGCGGGGAAAGCACCAATCAAACACGGCACCTTAAAGGGGAACTATTTTACTATTTCTTTCACTATTTGGGCACTTTTACACAATTCCTGTGAGTCTATGGAACACCTCTGTAATATATATATTTTTTTTATTCATTGTTTTGTATTTCTAATCAAGTCCTCAAAAACAGCATTTTTCTACCTCAAGATCTCGAGCTGTTTTGAGCCTGGGCTCCTAAACCACTGCGCCGGGTTGTGTTCGCCTGAACATTAACTTGCAGCGGTGACTATATGACATCACATATAGGCACATTTTCAAACGACTCAGTTCAGTGAGGGTGAATATTGTGAGAGGAGAATTGGAAGAATGCGCCAATATGAGAATTTTGAGACATAGATCATATTAATATAAGTTCACATAGCTAGGAAACAATGCTAAACACTCAAAAAGGCCATTTATAAGATAGTTCCCCTTTAAAGGAACGGAGCGTGTGGCAGGGAGCGGACCAAAACCTCACAATTTCATTGAACATTGCACATGTTAAAAAAGCAATTTTTTTACTCAAAATGTGAGTATTACCAAGTCAACTTGTGTTCTTAAAACAATGACAATAAACATAGTTTTATTAGGTTGAAATAATGTGGTTGTGTACTTATTTTTCTGTTAACTTATTATGGATTGAAAACTGAAAACCTTAATGCACAGTAACTGAACTCAATATTTTAAAGTTCTGGTAACTTATTATTATTTATTTATTTACAGTGTAGTCTTGCGATCAATCAAAACTTATTTACACAATATACCTCACATTCACCTTCCATTCACATCCTGGTGTTCTCCTGGTGTTCTCCATTAGGCCTGTAGGTGGAGCTATGACAGCACACGTACAGTAGCAAAAAAGGAGGTAGGGGCCGCACTCGGAATATCGTTGTTTTTATTTTCAAGTTGTTATAGCGCACAAAACGTTTTCAGCCATCCGGCCTTCACCGATGGTGTGTGATGTGTCCAAAAATGAATGGGCAAATGTGAGTGTCTGCATTGCATTCCATCATAATAATATTGTTAATAATAACAATAATGATGTAATAATGTAAAAATTATCATTAAAAAGACCTGATTATAAGAAAAAAAAATTACGATGCATGGAATATTGTTGAGGCACACTAGTTACAACTATATTTCAAACAGGCACTCCATGTCAAAAAGGTTGCTGACCCCTGGCGTAGAGGATACACAGGAGAGAAGGTTCTTTATTGCGACAGTAGGAAGGCTGAGAGGGAGACAGAGAGACTGTGTTTACTTTTGTTAATATTTATAGTTTTTAGAGTTTTGTGCGTACCAACTGTTGGTGCATTTAATGTATATGACCGTCAGTCACTCATAGACATTGGATTACGGGAAACTTACCAACTGGATTACTCGCTGGATCAGCTTTCCGAACCACATCAATGGCCTGAAGAAATTCTCCGGAGATTTGGACCAGACCCTTTGTTCCCAGAGCCCAGGAAAAGACGACGAGGAAAGAGGGCTGGGATCCGAAACAGGCTGAGATCCAGACGCCACCGTACACCACTTCCCAGTATATTGCTAGCCAATGTACAATCAATAGACAATAAACTGGATGACATCCGAGCAAGGATTCAATATCAAAGAGACGTTAGGGACTGCAATGTCCTTTGCTTCACCGAAACATGGCTCACACCGGAGGTTCCAGATCACGCAATTCAACCAGCGGATCACTTCTTTATCCATCGAAAGGATCGGACATCATCAGAGTCCGGTAAACAACGTGGAGGAGGTATTGCCTTCATGTTTAACAAAAATTGGAGTGATCCAACGAACGTGAAGGAATTATCCAACCACTGCTCCCCAGAACTGGAATATATAACCATCAAGTGTCGTCCTTTCTTCCTCCCGAGGGAGTTAACGGCGATCGTCCTGGTCGGAGTGTATATTCCACCGCAAGCCAGCAACAAGGTTGCGCTCTCCAGACTACACGACGAGGTAAATAGAATACAAGTGGCTAACGTTAACGCCGCCATTTTAGTACTGGGAGATTTCAATAGCGCCAATCTGAGAAAGGTATTGCCCGACTTCTATCAGCATGTGACTTGCAACACCAGAGGCGGTAACATCCTAGATCACTGTTACACGCAATTTAAAGGTGGCTACAAGGCTCATTCTGATAGTGGCTTTGGCAAGTCAGATCACGCATCCATTTTCCTTTCACCAAAGTACAGACAGAGAATTAAAAGTACTCCCGTAGTCTCGCGAGAGGTGCAGAAATGGGATCTGACGTCAGAAGAGACGATCCGGTCAGTGTTTCACCACACAGACTAGATTGTGTTCCGCGACACAGATAACATTAATGCCTACACGGAGACAGTGCTGGACTATGTCTGTACTAGGGTGAAAGAAACAATCCCCACTACCAAAATGAAAGTTTACCCAAATCAAAAACCCTGGGTAGACAAATCCGTCCGTGAAGCTCTGAGAGAGCGCACCAAAGCATACAATGACGGCCTAGTGGCAGGCAACATGAATGACCACAAGGTGGCGCGACACAACGTAAGGAGGACAGTGTCAGAGGCCAAACGGCGCTACAGGGATAAAATTGAACTCCAGTTTGAACAAGCTGACTCTAGAGCTATGTGGCAGGGGCTCAAAACGATGACAGACTACAAAGGCGCCTCCCTCAAACTGAACAGTGACATCTCCTTAGCAAACGACCTCAATACCTTCTATGCGAGGTTTGATGCTGGTAATAACAACACCAGCTCACAAGCCTCGGCAATGGGGGGGGGGGGGGTCGGCTGCTGATGGAGGCGCAGTGTTCAGGGTAACAGAGCATGAGGTGAGGCGGACCTTTAAAAAAGTGAATATCAGGAAGGCAGCAGGTCCGGACGGCATCCCCGGCCGCGTCCTAAAAGTCTGTGCCGACCAACTGGCCCCAGTATTCACTGACATATTTAACCTGTCCTTAGAACAGGCTGTCATCCCCACCTGCCTGAAGAAGTCCACTATTATCCCTGTACCCAAAAAATCCAAGCCTGCTTGCCTCAACGACTACCGCCCTGTAGCTCTCACCTCCATAGCCATGAAGTGCTTTGAGAAGCTAGTAAAGGGCTACATCTGCTCCTCCCTCCCCATCAACATGGACCCCCTGCAATTTGCATACCGCCCCAACAGGTCCACGGAGGACGCCATATCCCATGTGCTGCACACAGCAGCATCACACCTGGACAAGAGGCAGGGGAACTATGTGAGAATGCTATTCATCGACTACAGCTCGGCATTCAATACCATAGTCCCCTCCATACTCATAGCCAAGCTCAGGGACCTGGGCTTGGGCTATGACCTCTGCCAGTGGGTCTTGGACTTCCTGACTGGCAGACCCCAGGTGGTGAGAGCAGGCAACTGCACCTCCTCATCCATCACCCTCAACATAGGGGCCCCCCAGGGCTGTGTTCTGAGTCCCCTCCTCTACTCCCTGTACACACACGACTGTGTGGCTCAGCGGAGTAGCAATACAATCGTCAAATTTGCTGACGACACAGTGGTGGTGGGCCTGATCTCTGCCAACGACGAGAGGGCCTACCTGGAAGAGGTCAAGGTCCTGGCGGGATGGTGCCAGGAAAACAGCCTCTCCCTGAACGTCAGCAAAACAAAGGAGATGATTGTGGACTTCAGGAGGTCGGGGGTCAAGGACTACAGCCCCCTCAGCATCGACGGGGCACCGGTTGAGAGAGTCAACAGCTTCAAGTACCTCGGAGCCTACATATCCGAGGACTTGACATGGACCACACACATTAACAGTGTGGTGAAGAAGGCACGACAACGCCTCTACTTCCTCAGGCACCTAAGGAAGTTCCAAGTCAGCCAGAAGATCCTTAAGAACTTCTACTCATGTACAATAGAGAGCATCTTGACCGGCAACATCACCTCCTGGTTTGGGAATAGCACTGCAAAAGACCAAAGCAGACTACAAAGAGTGACACGTTCAGCCGAACGCACAATTGGAGGGGGGCTCCCCACCCTCCAGAACATTTACTACAAGCGTTGCAAGGGCAAGGCTAAGAGAATCATTAAAGACTCCAGTCACCCGAACAACTGCCTCTTCGAACTGCTGCGGTCAGGCAAGCGATACAGGAGTCTCAAGGCGAGCACAGAAAGACTCAGAAGTAGCTTCTATCCCCAGGCCATCAGGCTGCTAAACGAACAATGAATGAACACTACACAACAACAACCACCAAACGCACATAGCACACACATCCACACGCACACACTCACTTTAAACAAACACACTGTAGCACCCACTCCACACACTTTATAGCACACACCCACTTTAAACAAACACACTGTAGCACCCACTCCCCACACTTTATATTTATGGATGAAGGATTGCACTACAACTCGTACACCTTACTGTAAATTGTACCTAAAATTGTACCTCATCCCATTTCTGCTTTGCACTAGATAGTACTGTACATTAGTACACTGCATAGTATTGTGTACTGTATATTATATGGTAACTCAGAACATTGTACATATGTCTATACCGAACACTGTGACCTCATTTTCTTCTTCTAAATTCATGCTATATTATGTTATTATGTTATTTGATACTATCTTGTCTAGCACAGTCTCTGGAGCGTAACAGTAAGAAGCATTTTGTATGAAAGTATTCTGTACTTCTGTATGACAACTATTAAAGAACTTGAACTTGAATGTTCTTTATTGAGACAGTAGGAATGCTGAGAGAGAGACAGCGTAGAGGAGACACACAGGAGAAGGTTCTTTATTGAGACAGTAGGAAGGCTGAGAGGGAGACGGAGTAGAGGAGACACAGGAGAAAAGGTTATTTATTGAGACAGTAGGAATGCTGAGAGAGACAGCGTAGAGGAGACACAGGAGATGGTTCTTTATTGCGACAGTAGGAAGGCTGAGAGGGAGACAGAGTAGAGGAGACACAGGAGAAGGTTCTTTATTGAGACAGTAGGAAGGCTGAGAGGGAGACAGAGTAGAGGAGACACAGAAGATGGTTCTTTATTGCGACAGTAGGAAGGCTGAGAGGGAGACAGAGTAGAGGAGACACAGAAGATGGTTCTTTATTGCGACAGTAGGAAGGCTGAGAGGGAGACAGAGTAGAGGAGACACAGGAGATGGTTCTTTATTGAGACAGTAGGAAGGCTGAGAGGGAGACAGCGTAGAGGAGACACAGGAGAGAAGGTTCTTTATTGAGACAGTAGGAAGGCTGAGAGGGAGACAGAGTAGAGGAGACACATGAGAGAAGGTTATTTATTGAGACAGTAGGAAGGCTGAGAGGGAGACACAGGAGACGGTTCTTTATTGAGACAGTAGGAAGGCTGAGAGGGAGACAGAGTCGAGGAGACACATGAGAGAAGGTTATTTATTGAGACAGTAGGAAGGCTGAGAGGGAGACAGAGTAGAGGAGACACAGGAGACGGTTCTTTATTGAGACAGTAGGACGGCTGAGAGGGAGACAGAGTAGAGGAGACACAGGAGACAGTTCTTTATTGAGACGGTAGGAAGGATGATAGGGAGACAGAGTAGAGGAGACACAGGATAGAAGGTTCTTTATTGAGACAGTAGGAAGGCTGAGAGGGAGACGGAGTAGAGGAGACACAGGAGAGAAGGTGGGGATTCAATCTGGTCGGATTCAATCCCAGGCTAGCAGGGGCACATGTGGTTCCAGAGATGTGGGTACTCAGTAAAGCCCTTCAGTACACACACAATGTAAAAAAGAGAAAGTCTAACTGACTTCTTCAACTCTTACTGTATATACAGTACAGTGTATAAACAATACACACACTAAATACAACAACCAGTATGACAAACAAACAACGTCAAGATGCTCAAAGTAAAGCCACCACATGCAAATACACACACACACACACACACACACACACACACACACACACACGCACACACGCACGCCACATATGTTTAGGAGCAGACATGCTTGCCAAGTCATTTTCCCCTCTGATCCTGAAGGCATTGAAGTGCTTAGTGTACACTGAGAAGAGCTTCTACATATCTGAATGAGGGAGGGAGGAGAGAGAGAAAGCGAGGGAGAGAGAGAGAGAGAGAGAGAGAGAGAGAGAGAGAGAGAGAGAGAGAGAGAGAGAGAGAGAGAGAGAGAGAGAGAGAGAGAGAGAGAGAGAGAGAGTGAGTACGAAAAATAGATAAAAAGAGAGAGAAATAGGAGAGAGAGAGGACTTTTGGACTTTTATAACTTCTGTTAAACATTTTTCTCTCATCCATTGACATTCTTTTCTCTCCTCCAGTGTGCCTTACATGGAAAAAGTCCAACTTTAAATGTAATTGGTTGCCTACAAGCTATGAACTGTGCCAAAGACTTTAAATTCAAAGGTTTTCAAGGTGTAACCTGCTTTTCTATAGGAGGATTCCTTCAGTCATGCACAGGAGCTTCCACTACGAGACACGGTAAAAGCTTCTACCTCAGACTGTGGTCGGGAGGATTCATGAATGAGGAGTACTGATTCACGGTACCACATTTCGATACCTTTAGATGTTTAGTATAAGAGTGTAATATACTAAACTAAGAGGGAGCCTTTTCCACAAATATATATATATATTTGTGGAAAAGGCTCCCTCTTAGTTTATATATATTACTGTCCCATCTCTGTCCCATCTCTTGGGTCTTTGGAAAGACCAGACGAGGTCAGAGGAGTTTGATCATATTTACTGAGGATGGCCAGATAATGTTGATTAAAAACACAATACATGATCATGTGATTTATTTTGTGTGGTGTTATAACCAACAAAATTTTCTGAATAAATAACAATGTTGAAATTGAGATGTTTGGACACATTATTTTTACAACTGAATTTTTTATTTTTATTTGTACAGAGAGAGTTAAGTGGTGAAGCAAGGTGCCGTTGGGTACTGATACCGAATTTCGGGAACTGGTGCTTGTATCGCTATCGGTTCAAATGTGAACGGTACCCAACCCTAGTGGTGATATGGTGGTCAAATAAAGAGGTGCAGGTACACCTCTTGTCTCGGTGCAATGCTCATTTCATTCTAAAACAGTGGAAAAAACATACAGTATAAAAACATACAATAATACATACAATGCAATCCCTGAAATAGAAGACGGATTCCACAAACATTTAACATGCTGGGTTAAGTACTTCTATTCTATTCACATAATATGCTTACTACAATACTACATATATCTATTCTATTCACATTATATGCTTACCACATGTATCTATTGCTATGTCCGCCTAGAGCTGCCGCGATTACCGCATTACCGCGGTATCGCTGTTACATCACGGCCACCGCAGAGTAGGCTGAATACCGCGTCACCGCTGTTTTTTATAATAATAATAATAAATTACCCTCCTCTCGTTGGGCTTGCGGCTCTGCAGATATACCCTACTCCTCTATCGAGGTTCTAAGCGACCCTATTGGGTACCAGAAAAGTCACGTGAAACATTGCAGACCACTGATTGGTCAGAAGAGAGACGCGTCACACGTTGTAGCATCATGCAGTGTGTTACCACCAATCGGCAAGCGCGTATTAGGTTTTTACTTCCTGAATGTCAGCTCATCACAACACGGCTAATAACATTAGCTTTAACTCTCCGCCGGAGTGGACTATCATCGCTCCTCAGGAGTACTAAACGAGACATAATGATTTTACTGTCTGCAACGAATGTTATAATAAAAGCCCTTCGTTCTATACACTTGTCTGATTGAAAACTTTATTTCAAAGAAAGGAACTGAGATATGAATAGAGTATTGCTATGGTCCGGTAAATACGCTGATGTTATTGAACGTATAACTATATAATGTTAATGCCACGCGGCTAGGTGGTGTAGTGGTCTAAGGCACTCGCCACCAGTGTGGAGACGCTAGGATTCGCGTGTTCGAATCCAGCTCTCCACATTGTTTTTCAGTTTGGCTGGTCGTCCGCAGTAATACACATTGGCCGTATTACGGGGAGGGAAAAACTGAAGGGTGGGGATCGAACGTTGTGAACAAGCGACTCCTACAAGTCGGTTGGTGCGCCTGCGCAGTAGAATCAGGAAGTGTCGGGGGCAGCGTGAGCCTCCCACGCGTTACTCCTCGACACCGAGAGATCGAGCTGCGCAGGTGAAAAGATGCGACTGCTGTTACCTCAAGTACCGGAGGGGACTTGTGCTATGTATGACTTAGTCCTCACTGCAGCCGGCTTGTGGGAGGCAAGAAACAGCGTTCGTGACAGGGGAGGGTTGAATTGGATGATACGAAATTGGGATGGGAGAAAATATAGAAAATGGGAGAAAAAGTGGATCAAAAAAAAAAAAATAATGTTAATGCCACAAAACGAATGCCTTTATTATAAAGTAGTAACTTTATAGTAATAATAATAAGAAAGGGTCGGGGGGTTAGGGGTAACCACCCCTGCCCGCGACACCGAGTGAACTGCGCACGACCAGAGGGGAAACTTCGAATCCGTGTTTCACTTTCAATAACTAATGCGTGCTTGCCGAATCCCAAACAATATTCATGCTGCAAAGTAATCCTCTAAAGATAGACATTTAGACTAGAGGCAGGCTATATGCTATAAAGAGTCGACTACTACTACTAAAAAAAAAAATGCATTCAAACTTTTTTTCTTAATTTTTTGTGTGCGTGCGGTAATAACCGCGGCGGTAGGAAATATTTTGCAAATGTAAGGTAAGGAAAACATCAATACCGCGGCAGCTCTA
Organism: Notolepis coatsorum; assembly: GCF_963971535.1. Classification (NCBI taxonomy): domain Eukaryota; kingdom Metazoa; phylum Chordata; class Actinopteri; order Aulopiformes; family Paralepididae; genus Notolepis; species Notolepis coatsorum. Next base: position 69,794,379 of record NC_140183.1, read on the forward strand.
TGTCCGCCCATCACAATCACGCGAACTGTCTAACGCCTGTCCCGTCTCCCTGTGAGTGGCTGTCTCGTGGTGATGACCGGAGTGGTGGACGTCCCGTGATGATGACTGGGAGGATGCGACCCTCTCTGCCTCAAATAGATCCGCCATCAGCTCTATTTTCAATCTTTCAAGATGTTCAGTTGCTATTGCATGCACTTATCTGTGTTTCACTACACATATGAGTGCATGCTTACCAACTGTTTCGCCTGTTTTATTGCAATACTATCCCCCCTTGAACGGCCATTCTAAGGTTTCTCTCCTCCACATTGCCTGTGGTGCATTTGCATTGCATAGTGCATTTCCTATTCCTACTTTTTGGACTTTATGATGTTTTTGGTTTGTTCTTGATTTATTGAATGAATAAAAGCCTATTGTAACCACGTTTTCTGTGTGCAAATGTTTTATATGACCATTTTGTAACGTTACTTTTATATGTAATGTCTGTGTATATTTTGAAACTTTGTGTTGCTGCTATTCTTGGCCACGTCTCCCTAGTTTTTTTTTTTAATCCACTTTTTCTCCCCATTTTTCAATTTTTCTCCCATCCCAATTTCGTATTTCCAATTCTCCCCTCCCCTGTCTTGAACGTTGCTAGACTATGCCTGCCACTGGTCGGCTGTAGTGAGGATAGAAGCCTTGCATCACGTGTCCCCTCCAAATGAATACTTTCGGCAGCCAACATGCCCTTCCGCGTTGCTCTGATTGGCCGAGCGCGCGCATGCGCATGAGCTGCAACAAGCTCCTCAGCCAGGCAGGAATACTAAACTCCCTTTAACGCAATTTATACAAATGGAAGTATTGATTACGTCGTAACAAATCATTAAAAAAATATACCGTTAACTGGAATATGTTGTTTCTTTACACATATGTTGGATTATGTAATTGGTTTGTCATGACAAACCAATAAAAAATTGCGAATTAACCGGTGGCTACAACAACACACAGTAACTACATGCATCATTGTTTACAATGAACGGTGGGGCTAATCTAATTGACATCCAAGGACAACGATGTAAATAAGTCATTGCGCCTTTTCGTTCCTATCCTTGACAAAAGCAATTATGTGATGTAATGATCTGTATATGTTTTGTTGTCTAAAATAAATACCATACCATACCATGCATGTAGTTACTGTGTGTTGTTGTAGCCACCGGTTAATTCGCGATTTTTTATTATTTTATTATTTTATTATAGACATTAGAGGTTGAGTAAATATCTAAAGATAAGTTAGATGTCAATGTTTTGGTTTGATTGTTTGTTTGTACTAGTAACGTTAATGCTAGTAGAATAGACACAACGTGAGGTAATCACCATCCATTTTAAACCGGTTATTACCTAATGCTAACGTTAGCAGATAGACGCGAGAACGTTAGCAGATAGACACGAGAGCCTAGGTAACGTTAAAGCTTGTAGAATAGACACAACGAGAGTCTCGCTAATGTTGTTATCACAGCGCTCGTTAATGTTGTTATCACAGCGCAGCGTTTCCAATATTATAAATACGGAAGCAGCTGTTCTGCGAGGAAGTTACGGAGAGCTGTAGAGCGTCAGAGTCAAGTCAAGAGTTTTAATTGTCACGGCATACAAGTATACAATGAAATGCGGGTGGTCTTGCCCGCAACGATGTGCAATACAGTGGTACAACATATAATAGAATCCAATAAAAAAAAAACATTGTGCAATAAACAGGTAACAGGTAACATGGTGTGACATCTCGGTATCTGTACATAGTTATATTTCGTATTTGCATCGCGTCCCGCTCTGAGCCTTACGAGATACTTCTATCTCCTGTGATACCTAATGTATCTCCCACGAATAAAAAACACATGCACCCCACCTGTATGGGGCCCCGCCCCTTATGGTGGCACCACCCATATAACCATGACTCTGGTCATGAAACACCCTTCCTCTATTTTCGTCCCAGCGTATTGGATGCGTGCACCATACGAGCTAGCGGAATGAAAAGATTAAGGAAGATTAATAATGTTGAGGGCTTACCGGAGAGTTGTTTTCCCCTGGATTCTCTGGAGCTTGTTTCGGCGACACATGAGACCTATGCTGGTGGTTCCTCGGCTGACGGCGACGGACCGAGGGGCAGCGTACAAGGTTTGGCTAACGGGTCGGCTTGTACAAAGGTGAGGTCTGTGTCAGTAGGCGTCAATGTCGGTGTTGGTCGTGCTGTGGAGTATGTTTCGGCACCAGGGCCGGGGCGGCTTGGCGATCGTTCCACTGTAGTGGGCGATGTCTTGGCGATCCTGGAACATGCTGTTGACGCTAATGCTAATGCTACTGCTAATGCTAATGCTACTGCTGCTTCTTCTGCTAACGCTGATGTTGACGCTGGAATGTCTAATAATCCCCGCCGCGGGATTCCGCTTTTCCCTCCTCTTGCCAGCTTCATTGATGAAGGTCAGTCGGTGGTGGGTGTGGGGGGGTTCGCTGAGCTCTATTTACCTTTTTTGCGGGTGAAGGGGCTGACGACGGGGTGCAGCCCGGGGGTACCTTGGCTAAGTAGCCAGGTAGCTTCTTTTTTGTGCCCAGGCGGGGATGAACGACGTTCCGCCCGGCCGTTGCTTGATAGCATGTCGGCTCGGAGGGTGGCAGTATGGACGAATGAGTGGTATACTGCTGCAGGATGGCATTTAGCGGCGGCCAGTGTTGTGGCTTAGCTGGCTACTTTCCTATCCAAGATGGCGTCAGGTTGTAGGTCTTTGGGTCCAACCGACACTATGAACGTGATTCATGTTTGTGGTGTTATAGAGATCTTGACTCAGTCGCAAGCTATAACTGCGGGGAGGATTCGGATGCTATCGACTTTGGTTGTTAGGCATGTTTGGTTGGAGCAGTCTCCTCTTGGGGAAGAGGATAGGTTTTCTCTCCTCACGACTCCTTTTTCCACAGATAGTCTTTTTGGGCGTTCTGTGGAGGCGCAGGCGGTTTTTGATTCGGGTCCTACACCGCCTCACGCTGTGCAGCCAGGGGTGGGAGCACGGTCTCGTCAACGACTGTGGCGAGATCCTCGACAGGCGGCCATGTTTCCCCCGCCAGTGGTGCCCTGGTTGGAGAATCGACAGGGTTTCGCAAGGCCGACAGTCTTGGCGGCCGAGGGATCGGCCATTTTGGGTGATTTCGGGGTTGGTAAACCACCCCGTCGTCATTTTGCCGCGAGCAGCCCGCTCCCCGTTCAGTCCGCTTTCTGTTACCCTCAGAAGCGGGGCTCTGAGTGTTCTCCTTTGGCTGCGGGCCGCGAACCTTCTTTGAAGCGTATGCGGCCCCATTCTTCACTTCTCATGGAGACAGGGGCTGACACCCAGTTGATGGCTGAGCCTGGGTCTGTCCGTGAGAATGTTCCGTCGTCGCGTGGTTCCTACACCACAGGTTGTGGGTGGGTGGAACCTGGTGTTACAGCTGCCACTAGCTCCAGTGGTCAGCAGGGGGACTCGGTGCCTCTTCTGTTGAATGCTCAGCAGGGGTTACCCCGGCTTCGCCCTCGCCAGGCGGGGTATTGCGCTGTTGCCTCCCACTCCCGTCAAACCGGCAGTGGTCTGCAAAGGAGAGGCTGGCGTGATTTGAGTGGTAGCAATATCACTGCAGGGCTTCGGCGTGTAGGAGCCCATGGGGTCCTCAGGCCTTGCGTGTCTGGCTGCGGAACGGCTCCTCAGCGTGTGCTGGAGGGGTGTTCAGGGGGTGAGTGTGTGTCCACAAGTTTGATGACCGCTCCTCCCGTATCAAACCGGCCCTTTCTGTCGGGGTCCCCCCTTGGGTGCTTTGCACGACGGGGGGGACCGGGCCAATTATCTGCTGTTCCTTGCGGCCCAGCGTCAGTTGACGGCGGGGGCGCTGTGGGATTATATTCACATATGGCGACGGGAATGTCCCTTGAATCGGTGGATGAGGAGAACGTTAGAGGCGGGGCTGGTTTTGCAGTTTGCGCGGCCCCATCCTCCGTTCTCAGGTTTGGTGCCGACCCTATTGTTAGGGTCGGGCGCGGTGACAGCCCTGGCCGACGAGATCCAATCTCTGTTGGTGAAGCAGGCCGTCGTTGTGGTCCCGAGAGAGGACGCAATGTCAGGCGTCTACTCCCGTTATTTTCTGGTGCCCAAGAAAACTGGGGGGGTCAGACCTATACTGAATCTGTCCATGTTCAATCGGTTGATTGTAGTGAGACCGTTCAGGATGTTGACCGTCCGACTCCTTCTGCTTGCTGTCAGGAGGGGGGACTGGTTCACCTCCATAGACCTGAAGGATGCGTATTTTCACATACCCATTTTCCCTCCTCACAGGAAGTTCCTACGGTTCCTGTTTGAGGGCGTAGCGTACGAGTACCACAGAATGCCGTTCGGTTATTCTCTGGCTCCCCGCACATTCACCAAGTGCGTGGCGGCTGCTCTGGGGCCTTTACGTCGTCGGGGGATACGAGTTCTGTTCTATCTCGACGACATTCTGCTCCTCAGCCGTTCAGAGGAGGTTGCCAGGTCTCATACTCGACTGGTGGTGGAATTCCTCACCAGCCTGGGTTTTGCTGTGAATTGGAAGAAGAGTACCCCTCTTCCCAGTCAACAGGTGGAGTACTTGGGCTTGACATTGAGGTCGAAGCCCATGCTTGCGACCCTCTCGGAGCAGCGTCGGGGGGATCTCCGTCACGCGCTCGGGGGTTTCCGTCTGGGAGGGACGGTTACGGCGCTGCAGGTGATGCGTCTGCTGGGCCTTATGTCGGCGGCCCACACGGTGGTTCCTCTTGGCCTCCTCTTTATGAGGCGGATACAGAGGTGGTTTCTCTCTTTGAGAATAGATCCGGTGTGGGGCAAAGGGAGACGGTTGATGGTTCCTTTGTCGATATGGGGGGATCTCGCCCACTGGGGGAGGCTGGGTATCCTCTCCGCTGGGGTCCCCATGGGCAGCAGTGGCTCCCACGTCACGGTTTTCACCGACGCCTCTCTCACAGGTTGGGGAGGGGCGTTTCGGACCCACGCAGTGGGGGGCAGCTGGACGGGTCATGCCGACCCGGCTGTCCTGCATATCAATGTGTTGGAGTTGAAGGCGGTCCTCCTGGTCCTCAAACGGCTCGGCCACCTGGTGGTAGGCGAACACGTTTTGATCAGGACGGACAATGTGACGGCGGCGGCGTATATCAACAGGCAGGGTGGGACTCGTTCCGCCCGCCTGCTCCGGGTGGCGCGCGAACTGTTGCTATGGGCATCCCGCAGGCTGCGCAGTCTGCGGGCGCTCCACGTTCCTGGTACGGAAAATGTGGCGGCGGATATAATGTCTCGGGGCGGTCCTCGTCGCGACGAGTGGGAACTCCGCCCCGACATAGTCGGACAGATCTGGGATCGGTTCGGGAAGGCCTCGGTAGATCTGTTTGCGTGCCGACGTTCTCACAAGTGCCTCTTGTGGTTCTCGCTCAGTCGAGCGGATCATCCCCCCTTGGGGGTGGATGCCTTCTCGACCTTTCCATGGCCGCCCGGTCTTCTGTACGCCTTCCCTCCTGTACAGCTGTTGAGTCAGCTGTTGGAGCGGATACGGAGGGAGCGCAGGACGGTGATCTTGGTCGCGCCGGACCGGGGCACGTCAGTGTGGTTCCCGGTCTTAATCCAGCTTCTGGTCGCTCCTCCTTGGGTCATTCCGTGGTCAGCGACGGCCCTCTCGCAGCACAACGGAGTGCTTGTCCAGCCTCCGGTGTTGGGTCAACGCCTGGTGGTGTGGCTGGTGGGAGGGTGAGTCTGGAGAGGATGGATCCCGCAGTGGTTGATACCATCCGGTGTGCGCATGCTCCCTCCACTGTCGCGGTTTACGCGGGCGGGTGGCGTGCGTTCCAAGAATGGTGTAAGGGGGGGGGCTGGGACCCAGTCTCCTGCCCCCTGGATGCTGTTCTGGGTTATCTCCAGTCTCTTCTTGGTAGGCTGTCGGCTTCGACGGTGAGGGTATATGCGGCAGCTATATCCTCCTGTCATGAGGGTTTTGAGGGGACTGTTTTGTTCAGCCACCCTCTTGTGAAGCGTTTCCTGCTTGGCGCTCGACGCGTTAAGCCGGTGCAACGCTCCTTGGCTCCGACTTGGGATCTTCAATTGGTCCTCGGTCGGTTGTCCTTGGCCCCGTTTGAGCCGCTCGAGCAGGCGCCGTTGGAACGGCTGTCTTTCAAGACCGCGTTCCTACTGGCTGTCACTTCCACTAAACGCGTGGGTGAGCTCTGTGCTCTCTCGGTACGTCCAGAGTGCCTGTCTTTTCGGACCGATTGCGGTGCCACTCTGCGACCTAATCCTGCTTTCGTGCCTAAGAATATCCGGAGTTCCTTCCGCTCCCGGGATATTGTGGTTCAGGCTTTTCGTCCTCCTCCTCACGCTAGTGAATTAGATGCGGGCCTTCACCTGTCATGTCCAGTCCGTGCTTTGGGGATTTACCTCAGCCGTACTCAGGGCTTCAGGGTTACCGACCAGCTTTTTGTCTGTTACGGTGGGGCTCGTGCTGGTAAGGCACTGTCGAAGCAGCGCCTGTCCCGTTGGTTGTGCGAGGGTATTGCCCTCTGCTACACGTTGGCTGGGCAGGATCCCCCTGGGGGCGTCAGGGCGCACTCCACTCGTGGGGTGGCTGCCTCTGCCGCTCTCCTGGGTGGGGCCTCGGTGGAGGACATCTGTGCTGCAGCTTCATGGTCCTCACCGGGCCCCTTTGTAAGGTTTTACCTCGTGGACATGACCGGGGGTTCTGTCTCCCAGGCGGTTCTGGGGTCTGTGGCCTTTCCTGCTTCCCGTCCTTTGGTCGGGTAGCAGGAGTGTATGGGTATGGGCCGCAGTGTGTTGAGTCACACGTGGTTCCGCCTGTACGGTGTGTTCAAGGGGTTCTGGCTCCCTCTTGTTCGCATTCAGGTGGAGTTGACTGCGCCCCCCCTTCGTTAGGAAGGATGGGGTGACAGGGCTCCCCGCACCCCTTGATGTGGGCTTACGGGTCCTCAGGGGGTACATCTGTCGGGTCTCGCGCCCGCTCTTCCCCATTATCTCGTAAGGCTCAGAGCGGGACGCGATGCAAATACGAAATATAACGATAGGTTATGTAGATAACCTAGTTATATTAGTATTGGCTAAGCGTCCCGCTCTGCGCGCCCTGAGTTCCCTCTTGAGGGATCTTTTCCTGGGACGGGTTTTTGGCGAGGAAGGGTGTTTCATGACCAGAGTCATGGTTATATGGGTGGTGCCACCATAAGGGGCGGGGCCCCATACAGGTGGGGTGCATGTGTTTTTTATTCGTGGGAGATACATTAGGTATCACAGGAGATAGAAGTATCTCGTAAGGCTCAGAGCAGGACGCTTAGCCAATACTAATATAACTAGGTTATCTACATAACCTATCGTTATTTACAGAGCATATAGGACATGCTAGGTAGCTTTGGTAGTGCAATACACTGTTCCTGTTATTCTAATTTAAAGATAAGGGGGGCGTAATAGCGTAGGGTCACGTGGGGTCAGCGGCCAATCAGAGCAACCCGGAAACGCAACTGCGTTGTAGAAAGCATACACGCGTACCGGCGTCACCCAACCGACCTGTAGGAGTCGCTGTCCACAACGTCCAATCCCCACCCACCGGCTTTCCCACCCTCTAACACTGCCAATTGTGTTAGTATGATGGCCGGCCAAGCCGGTAGCAACGGCGAGAGCTGGGCTCGATACCAGCATCTCCTGCGTTAGTGGCGAGCGCCTTGCCCACTGCGCCACTCAGCCGCCATGCCACGTCTCCCTTGTAAAAGAGATCCTGGATCTCAATTGGGACAAACCTGGTTAAATAAAGGCTAAATAAAAAATAAAAATTGTGATGTTTCTTATTGACTTCTATAAAGAAGACGTGTCCGGCCCATCAACGTGTGTTGTCGGGCTTTACAAATACATTTGATTTGATTTTATTTGAAAAAAATGCTACAGTGCATAAAAGAGCTCAGTGCTCCATTTTCTTAAGCCCTAGCCCTATTTTCTGAAAATCCTAAAAATACATACCTAAGTAGGCCTAAATGGGCCATTTGCATGTTCTTGGTATCTACTGACATCTATGGATCTCATGGAATGTACTCCCAGTGTCCGAAATATTGTGTCTCTATTGTGGCTTGAGTAAATTGTGATGAAACAAAAGATTTGCATCTTTGACAGTGAATAATACCATGCTAAAAATGACCAGACATGAAAAACTGCCACTGAGCTCGTTCAGCACCTTCTTGATATCATGTGTACAAGGTATTGTAGATACAGTACTGAATTCTGCCATCCGAACACATGCAATTTGAAATATTATTATAGAATATAGAATACCAGGGCCCTCATTCATCAACGTGATTTACGCACAGATATGTGCTTAAGCTGTGCGTACGACCATTTCTAAGCAGAGTGTGGGATTCATCAATTTCAACTTGAACTTGACTTCGTGCTTATATTTACGCACAGCTCGGACCATGCGTACCTGGCGCCCGTTGGTAGAATATATTATTACAACAAGGAAATGAGAGGGCGGTTAGGTGGCCGAGCGGAGATTGCGTTCGTCACCAACCCCGGAGCTGTGAGCTGGATTCGCCTGTTCGAATCCAGCTCACAGCTCCGGGGTTGTCACCAGCTTGGCTGGCCGTCCACACTAATACAATTGGCTGTATTAGAGGGTGGGAGAAGCTGGCGGGGTGGGTCCGGGTCGTTGTAAACAGCGACTCCTACAGTTCGGTCGGGGCGCCTGCTAAGCGCGGATAGGACTTGAGGGGGATAGTGTGATCCTCCCACACGCTACGCCCTCTCAATGAGAATCCGCGCTGCCAGGTGAAAAGAAGCGGTGTTGGCTGGACGTGTGTCGGAGGAAGCACGTGGTAGCCTCCACTCTCCCAGATGATCTGACTGTGGGGGGTAAGTGCGCAGCGACCAGGAAGGGACTGGGAATTGGCATACGACTAACATTGTGATGGGAGAAAATCGGAGGAAAATGGAGGGGGGAAAAGATCAAAAAAAAAAAAAAAAAAAAAGGAAATGAGCTTCTGTGCATTAGTTTCAACACTGGCATGTTCTGTATGAACCGTAATTCTAGTAGTTTGTAAATTATAGTTCATTGTAAAATAGCAACAGTAGTGTAATTATGGTCAAAACCCTATAAATAGCATTTGGAATAATAGATCTTTCTCTCAGAATGAATGCAGCATGGTTTATATAGCGTTATCGGAATATACGGGGTGTACTGACTGACTGCGCTCCGCGTAGCTCAACTCGTTATTATTTTGCGCACAGACCGCAGAAACACGGGAACGTTTTGATTATATTTAAAAGGCTTTACGTTAAACGAAACAAGTGGAATTTCGAAGCTGTATGAACACCCACGATATAGTGTTCTTCCCCCTTTTTACTGTATAAGAAAGAATAAAAAACGCATTGCAATGACACCAGGGTGTATGTGTATGGGATTCAAGTTCGCGTTTTTGTTGATCATAGGCATGCTGTCAGAGTATGATATATATATATTTTTTTAAACTTTGACCAGTCAGCTGGTTCTTTTCGCGTTTATCGCTTTTTCTGGTCAAGTATGACCGACAGAAACAGGTTGAATGGGGGTATAGATGGGGGGAAAGACACTTTGAGAAAATACGGCTAGTCCGGGAGTCGAACTCGCTACCCCAGATCCGTGACGCGCGCGGTTGTCCCCGACGCCGAAATAGCGTTCGAGGTACGCGGTGAGCTACTGGAGCTCCCCCAGAGTATGATATCTTAATCAAACATTCTAGAACATTTGTCGTCACAGATCATGTCATAATAGAACATAGGCTACATGGCATGGTCCATCGTGATATTGTGTAGACTGTTATTACTGTACCAGTACCACCCACTCCCGCACACAAACATGATGGAATTCAAGTTCATGTATTGAAAGGCAGGCTACATCATACATGGCAGTCAGATTCATTGTTCTTGTATATGCTCTCGTATTATTGTTTATATAGGCTACCCAATACTGACATCAAAATAGATTGTATGCCTCTAGAAATCATATGCAGCAGGTAGAAAATTTACGGAAAGTCCGTCGCGATTTGGAATAAAATTGAGGAGAACTTTAATCCCTGGGCCTTGTGGGATATTTGTAGATATCCTGATGAAGAATGTTCTCAGTCAACCGAGGTTTGGATAATAACAAAGGTTTATTAACCAAACAGATAGATTACATAGAGAGAATGGCTGAGGGCTTCCCCCAGGTGATCAGCTGAAATGACCCAGGTAAGAAGACCTCGATTGTGGTCGGGAGGAGCCCTTTATAGTTCAACAAGGGGGGTGTGTGGTCCCATTTGATAGGTCAATTGGGGGGGGGGGGGGGGGTACAGGTTTGGGGAGAGGAATGTCTTATTCCAGAGAGAGGGGGGGGGGTGTATTTACATGAGGACATATTATACCACAATACTCACTTTTCTTTCTTATAATGTGGGTGAGATTAATGTATAATATACCAGGATTGTTTGGAACAGGTAAAAGTGAAAATAGAAAACAATTAAAATAATGAAAATTTTGGCCGATGTGATGTTGGTTGGCATAACAGTTTAAAATAGAATTATTTACATCTATTATTCATGACATGATCGACTGGACTGCGGTCTGTGTTATTTTGATATCAGAGATGTGGGAATAGATATCACCCCTTTCTTTTATTAATTGCTCAAAATATCTATGTCAATGAGTGGTCCTCAACTCTGATATCAAACCACAATTAACATAAGCTATAGCTGTGCATATATCTTGGCATACCTTCAGTCGTTCATGTCGTGACTCAGGGGAGCTAATGTGATGGTTGTACATACAGGCATCGTAATAAACCAATTAAATATATGCACTGTCTCTGTGTGGTCAGAGTGCACAGGGTGAAAAACCAAAATTGTGTGCATAATTATTAGGAATAGGATTTACACATAAGGCTAATGTGTACAAAAACATTTTAACAACTGTTAACCTGGTGGTTAATAAAACTAACATGATTGATTATGGGAAACTGTTCAAAAATATATATATATGCACATTTTATAATGATTCTTGATGAAATTACTTAGGATCCAGTTGTATTTAACCTGAGTTTGAGTGTCACTTTCATCTGTGATTGCCTCAGTTTTGTTGGTCTTTACTTAGAATCAGGCAATTTTCTCCATTTCTTCTCTATAAATGAGGAGATAAAACGTCTTATGCATCGCTTCTGTATGTAATTCTAGTGCATATACTATCAACTGTTCACCATACAGGTGCAAAACAACAACGTTACATGTCCTCTTCCATGAGAGAATAAACCAACTGATTCTTTCTTGTCTGACAATACAATTTTGTAACCTAAGTAATTCAAATGTGATGTAATACAGTAAGACAGTAAAATTTAAATAAATACATAATAATGTGGACAATGTGTGTTCAGATATCTCTTGGTCCACAGGGCTCTGATGATGTCTCTTCTTGACGATGCAGTCGGGAACATTCACTCCTCCATCATTCAGAGGGGGCCTATAGGAGGTTGTCGTCCACTCCCTGTGTACCTTGTCAAGGGTCACCGGTAGCAGTATACTAGTAGTGGCCTTGCAGACTCTTTTCCTGGAGTCTATGTTGTTCTCCACCACCATCACATGTCTGCCACTGTGCTCACGCTTGACCTTTATCAGGCCTAGAGACATGGCGGTAGGGTGGTCTTGAACGTGCTGTGTGGTGGTTAGTCCCCTGCTCCCCGTCATCGCGGTACCAGAGGGGCGAGGGTTTGCTGGTGTAGTGGCCTGTCTGTAGGACGCTCTCTCTCACACGGATGACAATCTTGTCATGGGAATCCACCTTGATGGTTGGGGCTTTGGTTCCCATCTGCAGGTGATGGGTTTGGTTTGCCGTGGTCTGCAGTGCCGGGGTGGAGGCCGTTAAAGGTTGATCTCCTCTTCGTCAGTGTCTCCTTGGTCAGTCTCCTTCGTGGTCCCCTGCTCCACTTTCTTGGGGACGTCTGTGGGCTGGGTTGGATGGCGGCTCTCCCACGGTTGCTGTCGTTTCCCTGGTTGCGTCCGCAACTCCTTGACGGTGTCCTTCGTGGTCCTCTGCTGTTGTTCGTGGTTCAGGTCACGCATCGTCTCACTCGTCCTGTCCTCTCACCAATTCATGATCTGAGGATGATGAAAACTGCCTTAGAAAACCTCCTCACATAAATGATTCAACGCCTTTCTGCTAAAGAAGAAAATCATTTTGGGATTAATTCAATTCATTGTAAATAAAATCACTTAATTGAAAATAGGAAATGCAAGCCAATTGCATTAGCAGTGATTCCTTATGTTAAGAAGGTCACATTCACTACAATCTTATCAGATCTTGTATCTAACTAGATCTTACAGCATTAGGCTTTAAATAAAATTGTAAATGAATGGCCAATGTCTTGAATCAGATAAAATAGCTCTTTGTCTTCATAGTTTGTGATGTTAAATTGAAGTTGATCTTACCTCAGGATGCGTTGGGTGTATCTCAGGATACTTACCTCGCCACGCCTTCTCTGGCGTTATTCACGTCTCAGTGTGGCTCGTCATAATTTAGCATGGGGAAAAAACATAAAATCTAGGCAGCCAGTTAATTTTGCATGAAAAACAATCATTCATTTTGTCGTCTACTCTTAAGTAGTATTAATTTAATTACCTCTAATACACCGTGTGCATTTTGATAATCATTGTGTAAATGATTATCCTGCTTTCAACTGATACAAATAATTCTAACCCTAGCTAACCTTACTGTGATGCATTTGTCCTAATAAACTAACCTACACTGTAGCACTCAACACTTTGATGACCATTGTTACTCAGCTGATAGAGTTGTGCCCTTTTTGATGTCCTGTCATACAGACCCTGTGAGTCGCTTTTGCAGTCATGGAAATGTATTAGTTGTTAAAAGAATAGTCTAAGGAATCATGCATGTTATTGGTTATAAACAGAGAATAGAAGGAGGAGATTGTAAGTAAAGTTGTTTTCATCATTAATCTTTCATCTCGGGCACTTCTACTTTGTCTGGTTTTATTCAGAATTCATCTCTAATTCGTGTGCCTCCTGAAAAGAGATGATGAAAACGACTGGTTAGTTATTGTTAGTATGGGAATTAGGTAGATTTTCATGACTGCAAATTCATCACTATTGTCTGATTCATGTTAACTAAGTGGTTCCATCCATTGTCATGTGAGTCCACCAAGCCTGTGGTCAGAGTGTAGGCATACCCTGTGGGTTTCAAGTGCCCATCCTAAATAGTGTCTGCTATCGTCTCACAATTGGTTTCCCTTTAGCTCCAAACTGCTTTGTTCTAATGTAGATTAACTCAGTCCCTTTCTGTCTCTTGATTGTCTGTTTGCTTCTTGTAAACACAATTTACATGTGGGTGTTTGGATGCAGATTTGTTTTAAATGGTCAATCGATTGTCTCTCAGCTCCACACCATCTTCGGTTGACATGCAAATTGTTGGAGTTTCAGTCTTTTGTGATACAATTTTGGGTGTAGGTCTCTGCATCTCGCCTCAGAGCCTGACTGAAAATAAAAACACATGTTAATTTTCGACTCCTAAGACCATTTGAGTGGGTTCTTTGTTGATTGTCTGTGAGCTTAAACATCAGTTAGTTCTCATCCATCCCATCCTAGGATGTAATGATAGTGTTATCATTTATCAATCATATCGCATATGTACACAAGCATCATATGAATGTGGAACCACACATTTTGAATCATGTTTAAAAATGTCTTACAATGGAAAGGGCTAGTTATCTTTCATTGGTTCTTTAGATAAACAAGTTTTCAACATTAAAAGCTTATAAAGTCTAATCTAACGCTGTTTATGTGGACTACAATTCCTGTACTGCCATATACTGGAAACCATACTGACCAATACGCCCACAGATGTATTATAATTCTGAAACAGACATTGTAATTAGCTTTATGTGACTTATACTGTGTAAATTAAAGCAACATAAACACTCAAGTTGTTACAAAGGATCAGATTAAACCGAATATATATATTTATTTATTGATATATATTGCATAGTATTTGTATATCGTTTGATATCCCCTGTATATTCCTTGTACATATACACGGAATATCCCTTTAGCCCAGACCATAATAGTTCATTCTCCTATTGGACAGCGGTCCACCGGCGCCAGGGACCGGCCTCCGGAGCCAGGTTCAAAGTCACCGTCAAGATGTGTCTGGACATGCCCGGCCTTGCCCAGGGATACGCGACAGAAGTGAGAGTGGAACTAGTTTTGTTCACCGTGCGTATCAATACGGCGCAGGTGAATGTAGAAGCCCCTTAGCCCCTTACCTCCGTACCCTTACCTTCCTTAGCATGTTACCGATAAGTTGAAGCCTCACCCACGATACAACGTGCGGTGAAGTATGGCCTGTTTGGCCTCAGAATAGAGCATCGAGACCGCGTGCGAATTAGTAACTGAATTGTCAGAGTTTGGCGCTATACCGTCGAGTGCGACATATTTCTATTGAGTCTTTAATAGTCTATTTGTGTATAGTGTATCGTGCGGTTAGAATTCTATAGTGACCAGCATCTCCAACGCTTTCTCGTATTAGCTAGAGTTCTTATCCAGGCTGGGCCGACCGCATGGCGCTTTCACCCGAGGAGACCTAGGCGAGAGCCGTATGGACATGTACACTGGATTAATCTACCCGACGACTACATAGCCCTTTGCGGCTGGAATATATTTGCTTTGGTACTGTGATTTATGGAGCGGATAATCGCCGACGCCTGCACGTGTTGGATTTACCCCGAGAGGAGTCAAGTCGAGTCGGCGCTCAGAGAGCCTGAGGCCGCCTAGCTTTCTTCCCTGTGGAGCTACAGTCTACAAGAGAACCAAGCTGTATTCGTCTGTGGATCAAGAGGCTACTGCACCGGCTTCTGTACCTGAAGTCTCCCTAGTCATCGTTGACCAGACGTCCTACTACCGACAGATCTTCTACCCCCCCTGCTGGCTTACAACCAGTGGGAACCCCTTCCAGTATCTCCCGCTATCACTAGTGCACCATAGATATAATTCCCTAAGATTCAGGTTGTATAATTACCTCCTGCGTAACCAGAGAATGGACATTCGTTATTGATTTGCCTACGCATACTCCTTTGCCTTACAAGTGCATTCAAAGAATAATGTAAAGTATCCTATGTACCTTTTGCTCCATTAAATAATTGATTAATACCTTTGACTGGAACCGATTTCATTGTGGGAAGTGTTCATCATATTCATATATCGTGTACTGTATGGCCAGTAGTTAAAGTACATAAAGCGGTAGTGGTTTAATGATACCATACTTATCAATACAGTCAGGGAATTGTACCCCTCAGTTACAATTGGTCCTTCGAGCCGGAGGGTAACTAGTGTAATATTAATATAGTGGTATTAATATTGACATGGCCTATGATGAACACTCCACAAAACGGTTCTCCTAAAGTAGATCGCCCGCAGCGTAGACGGCAGACACCTCAGTACTTAGAGGATTACGTTGCCAATATACTACCTAGCCTTCTACAGACGGTAAACGCGGAAAAAGTAGATAGTAAAATTATGTCCGACCCTATCGCCCAGGTTACCCCGCCAATAGAGGCCCTAGTGGGTTCTAATGTAACTGACCAAGCTCACGGTAGGGACCAGGAGGGACCTGACACGACTTTACCCCCCGCCAAGACCGAAGAAGTAATCCCCGGAGAGCTCCAGGATAAAGACAGCTCTCCAGGGATGGAACCCGACCCACCACAAGAAGAGACGCGCACCCAGGAGATGGATCTCCTCGGTACGGGACAGGAGAACGGATCTCCAACGAGTACTGCCGGGAGCCGATCGCCTCGACCGGCGTCTTCCCCCAGCGAGGCGGACAAGATGCTGGCGCAGGCACTCATCGCCACCCTGGCAGCCTCCACCGAACGCGATCGACTTCAAGCGCAACAGACGCGCGAGCGCGAACATTTTGCATCCGAGCGAGAGCGCTTCCAGGCGCAACAAAGGAGTGAAGACGTCCGCATAAGACTGGAGACCAGACGCCTTCAGACGGAAGAGAACATTGAAAGAAGCCGCGCCGATGCACAGCACGCCGCCGCCAATGCACAGCGCGACGTCGCAAATGCACAGCTCCACGCCGCCCATGCTAGCGCCAATGCCCAGCGCGACGCCGCCAACGCACAGCGCGACGCCGCCCAGGCCAGCGCCAATGCGCAGCGCGACGCCGCCAATGCCCAGCGCGAAGCAGCGCGCGACGCAGCCCATGCCCAGCGCGAGGCAGAGCGCGACCGGCTGCAGGCGCAGCTGATGGACAAATTGGTTGCCATGGCGACACCCCCTCTCTCCGCACAGAGCTCCCGGAGATCGTCACGACACGGGTCTAGGACACATTCCCCTACCCGACCAAGCGACCCGGGACCCCGCCAACAGGAGGATCCTGTCCACGTCTCCGAACCCCCTTCCCGGCCGGTCCATACGAGACCCAGCAACAGGGAAGAACCGGACCACGCCGAGAGACTGAACAGAAGACTCCAGGTCCTCGCAGGGGAAGAGGAGGAGGAAGAGGAGGAATGTCAAGCCGACCAGCAGCAACGTACTCTGGACCAGGAGGCCCAGTACAGCCCCGACCAGCAGCAACGTACTCTGGACCAGGAGGCCCAGTACAGCCCAGAAGTCAGCCCCGAGGCACTGCGCTACAAACCCCCGACTCAACTCACGGGTGAGTTTGACGCACCGCCAGCCCAGAGGAACAGCACCTGGGTACCCGGCCCTTGGTACCCACCAAGTACCAGCCCAAGACGACACGTAAGAGGAGACTCGCCTAGGAGGCCTCTCCCCCAACGCTCGCCGATGTGCCAGTCATCCATGGCATCGTACCTTGGCACACCGACGTTCCCGGACTTCACACACGAGAACAGAGCACAGTACACAGAGCTACGAATGTGCTTAGAGACAATGATGTCCGATGTAGTTGATGAACCGTACAAATATGCTATCCTACTGAAGCACCTCAAGGTGCCCCGAGCGCACAATATAGCGCTGGCCTATGCCACCTCTACTACCCCATACACCGCGGCTCTAGCAGCACTCGACCAAAGATATGGACGCATATGGGACTACGTAATACAAGAGATAAGGCATATTGACCGCCTACCCCCAGCCACAGACAATCGCTCACTAGATGACCTGTCTATCAAGGTACAATCCCTGGTAGGGATGCTGGGGGCGCAAAGAGAAAAGGGTATGCACGAACTGTACGCAAACTCTAATGTCGAGAGGATTTTAGAGAAGCTTCCGCCCGCCCGACAAGAGCGCTTCAGGCGGCAAAGAGACC
The DNA here is from genome assembly GCF_963971535.1 of Notolepis coatsorum. NCBI lineage: Eukaryota > Metazoa > Chordata > Actinopteri > Aulopiformes > Paralepididae > Notolepis > Notolepis coatsorum. Next base: position 69,811,727 of record NC_140183.1, read on the forward strand.
ACCGTGATCCTAACGGTCCCGAGCCATCCCTCCTAGACCTAGCCGACTTCCTGGCGAGAGAAGTCAACAGCCTACGGTTGGATACGTTCATGCGGAGCACACCAAGCTCCAGAGAGGGACCTAGGGGAGCAAACGATGGCCGCAGATTGGTGACCGTCATGCACCAATCAGAATCAGTACCGAGCAGCAAGAACCACAGTACCCCCTCGACGAAAGAGGACCAGTGGAAGATTGAGTGCCAGTACTGTGAGGGAGAACATCGGCTGTATCAGTGCGAAGATTTCAAGAAGCTGACCACGGATGATGTGAGTCAGTGGGTCAAGGACCACCGCCGCTGCTTCCGCTGCGCGCGCAGCCACCTAGCAGCTGAGTGCCGCTTGAAAAAGAAGTGCAGCAGGTGCGGTGGCACCCACTTGGAGGTCCTGCATGACATCAACAGGCGTCAGCCAGGACAACAGAGTGGGCCCGTCGCGGTAATGTACCATGCCGAGGCGGTGGCACCAGCACCAAAGTTCCACCAGACCGCTCCCTGGTGTCCCGACTGCTACAGCAGACACTGGGAGTCGCGGTGCGACTCGCACCATATAGATTCTACGTCACCACCAACAGGAGTGCTCCACATTGACCAGCATAGCGGGACCCCCCGAGTGCTCCTCAAAGTGGTCAGAGTGCTCCTGAGCTACGAGGACAAGGTCCTGGACACTTACGCCGTCCTGGACGATGGGTCTGAAAAGACTCTCCTCCTCGCTTCCGCAGCAGCCCAGTTGGGCCTGCGGGGTGTCACAGATACCATGACCATACGCACCATCAGAAGGGACCAGAAGACCATAAAAGGTGAAAAGGTCTCCTTCAAGATAGCAGCGGTGGACCAGCCCGAGAAGCAGTATAGTATAACCAACGTCTTCACCAGCCACGACATAGGCCTGTCGCAGTACACCTACCCCATCCCACAGCTGATGGCCAAGTATGTGCACCTACGTCAACTACCTATACCGCTTATCGACGGCGCCACACCGACCCTGCTCATCGGCTCCGACCACGCGGACCTCATTCTCCCAATTGAGGCGGCCCACATCGGACCCAAAGGATGCCCAGTCGCGGTTCAGACCCGACTGGGATGGACGCTCCAGGGCCCCCTCTACGGACTTGACAGTCAACCCACGTCTACACGCTGCCTACACACAAAGGCGAGCGACACCGGCCACTCCCTCGTAGGGCAGAGGCTATTGACATTAAGCGAGAGGCCCGTGAGAGAACCGTGGGCACCAGAGGGAGTTCGGAACTCCACCCCCCTCAGCTGCGCTTCAGACGTAGCTGACCTCGAACCCAGCACCCCAAGCGACTCCTTGACGGGGCGGCCGGGACCGGCCCCTCCTCAGACGGGGTACAGAGCAAACAAGAGAAACAGACGGAGGAGGAGGAGGCACAGCCAAGCACAGATCAAAGCAGTCTCAGGCCCGCTTCCTCCTAAGCCCCCCTTCATCCCGTCCAGTCGTCATGACCATAGACCAGTCACTACCCCGAGCTGCGTGGCCGGCCGGCCGCGTAAGCAAAGTGACCACTGGTGCCGACGGAAAGGTCAGAGTGGCAGAAGTGCTCGGCCAAGGGCGGACATACAACCGACCCGTGGTAAGGCTGATAGAGTCGCCAAGGCTCCCCGACTCGCTTAATGACGACCATGACCCCCTGACTTTGTGAACTGCCTACCCTCACAGCAGACATTTAGTGGACAGTGCGGTTAATCTGTCTCTGCTTAGCTAATTAGGTGGGACTAATTAGGGGGCGGCTGTTACAAAGGATCAGATTAAACCGAATATATATATTTATTTATTGATATATATTGCATAGTATTTGTATATCGTTTGATATCCCCTGTATATTCCTTGTACATATACACGGAATATCCCTTTAGCCCAGACCATAATAGTTCATTCTCCTATTGGACAGCGGTCCACCGGCGCCAGGGACCGGCCTCCGGAGCCAGGTTCAAAGTCACCGTCAAGATGTGTCTGGACATGCCCGGCCTTGCCCAGGGATACGCGACAGAAGTGAGAGTGGAACTAGTTTTGTTCACCGTGCGTATCAATACGGCGCAGGTGAATGTAGAAGCCCCTTAGCCCCTTACCTCCGTACCCTTACCTTCCTTAGCATGTTACCGATAAGTTGAAGCCTCACCCACGATACAACGTGCGGTGAAGTATGGCCTGTTTGGCCTCAGAATAGAGCATCGAGACCGCGTGCGAATTAGTAACTGAATTGTCAGAGTTTGGCGCTATACCGTCGAGTGCGACATATTTCTATTGAGTCTTTAATAGTCTATTTGTGTATAGTGTATCGTGCGGTTAGAATTCTATAGTGACCAGCATCTCCAACGCTTTCTCGTATTAGCTAGAGTTCTTATCCAGGCTGGGCCGCGTTTCACCCGAGGAGACCTAGGCGAGAGCCGTATGGACATGTACACTGGATTAATCTACCCGACGACTACATAGCCCTTTGCGGCTGGAATATATTTGCTTTGGTACTGTGATTTATGGAGCGGATAATCGCCGACGCCTGCACGTGTTGGATTTACCCCGAGAGGAGTCAAGTCGAGTCGGCGCTCAGAGAGCCTGAGGCCGCCTAGCTTTCTTCCCTGTGGAGCTACAGTCTACAAGAGAACCAAGCTGTATTCGTCTGTGGATCAAGAGGCTACTGCACCGGCTTCTGTACCTGAAGTCTCCCTAGTCATCGTTGACCAGACGTCCTACTACCGACAGATCTTCTACCCCCCCTGCTGGCTTACAACCAGTGGGAACCCCTTCCAGTATCTCCCGCTATCACTAGTGCACCATAGATATAATTCCCTAAGATTCAGGTTGTATAATTACCTCCTGCGTAACCAGAGAATGGACATTCGTTATTGATTTGCCTACGCATACCTTTTGCTCCATTAAATACTTGATTAATACCTTTGACTGGAACCGATTTCATTGTGGGAAGTGTTCATCATATTCATATATCGTGTACTGTATGGCCAGTAGTTAAAGTACATAAAGCGGTAGTGGTTTAATGATACCATACTTATCAATACAGTCAGGGAATTGTACCCCTCAGTTACACAAGTGATCTGAGATAGTTGTAATTTACTGTAACTGAGATGATAGTTGTGTATGTACAGTTTCTACGTCAAATGTATATATACACTCCCTTTTCTTGACTCCTTTTGTATCACAAACAGTACTGAATTTGCAAATCTGGTATGTCATAAATGTATAGATGTAGCAGTACTGACTATCTGTATGTCATGTATGTCATATATGTCCTGGTGAATTGAAAATGGGGGACCCTGATATAAACAAGACGAAAGTCTTTCTCTGGTCTGCATCCCCTTAACAATTGCATGTATTGAGCTGTGCTGTATTGTACCCATTCTGCAATCTGTTAATAAAGTTTTCAATCAATCAATCAAAGCATCTATATTTATGATTTTCATACTCACCGGGGAAAGCTGTTGTGTTGACGTCGTATATTATACGTAGATTTCATATACCTTCGCCCTCGGGCATATTAAACCTTACCGTTCGCCCAATGATAGTTTCATATCGCACTTTTGTATGACGTCATCAGTTCACGCGACGTTCACGCGTTCCCATTCGCCTCGGAAATAACGCTTTGCAATCCTTATATTAGTTCCGCAAGCTCTCAATAGCCTGGAATTTACCTTAACCCAGCGTTTTGTTACCGAATGAACGCGCCTGTGCATATGTGAAATGTAAACAAACTGAAACGATAAAACTATACTTCCCCAAATGGTCGTTCCCGTGGGCCGGTTTTGTTGATTCCGGAAATTACTATCCTAGTTTGTCCCGTGAGTTGCACCTCAATGTTATTCTCTGTATAACGGTACTAGTCTCTCAATGCTCGGCGCGATATCAGTCGGCATATTGTGCGCATACAAACGAGACTTTAAACAGACAAACAAACATTAATACATATAAGTTAACGTGTGTATATATCTGACTGTATTGGATCGCTGTACGTTTAGTCGACCAGCATCTGCTGCGACAAGGCATTTATCCCTTGATATAACTACACATCGTTATTAAAGTCATAACTCTCGGTCCCTTCGACCCGCGACTAATGTCCCGTTAAATGTACATTCACGTACTGCCGAGGCATCGCCGGTCATCTTCCCGCTATCTGTATAATCAATTGGAATTCAATCCAAATACATCGTTTTCAGGAATGGAAGAGATTGTGGGCTTAGTTTGAGGTTGAAACAATGAATATTATGACGCTACTCTGGTAATTAATAGGTTCCAACAGAGTAGCGTTTTCCAAGGATATCACATCATAATAAGCCCACGTTTCTTGCCTTATTGCCTATATTTTAGTCTGCATCAGCTAGACTTGGGTTAGCAATTCAACAACCTTATTTTGTGCCCTAACTTTCGGTTTGGCAACAGCTCAAATCCGGGAATAGCACTAACAACCCATCCTCTCAGAACATCTGTCCAGATAAGGACCCAGGTACACGCGTTTCCCCGGTACGATTCTCAATACAGATCAGATATATTAATGCACATTATTCTTACTCAGCCATGATCTCAATATTTGACAACATTCTGTAATATTCACCTGGCACAGAGAAAAGCGGGAAGGTTTTAATTCCTTGCCATACATTTTTGGTCGACCATCTATTATACTCACTTTTCTCTGTATAGCTGAAACAATACAGCACGCCGGTAGGACGCAAGAGTCCGTCACAAGTTCGTAGACGCCAATTGTGGGATATTTGTAGATATCCTGATGAAGAATGTTCTCAGTCAACCGAGGTTTGGATAATAACAAAGGTTTATTAACCAAACAGATAGATTACATAGAGAGAATGGCTGAGGGCTTCCCCCAGGTGATCAGCTGAAATGACCCAGGTAAGAAGAACCTCGATTGTGGTCGGGAGGAGCCCTTTATAGTTCAACAAGGGGGGTGTGTGGTCCCATTTGATAGGTCAATTGGGGGGGGGGGGTACAGGTTTGGGGAGAGGAATGTCTTATTCCACAGAGAGGGGGGGGGGGTGTATTTACATGAGGACATATTATACCACAGCCTCAACCCCCCCGCCAAAGAGGAATGGAAGATCACCTGTTTTTACTGCCACGGCAGACACTGGCTGTCACAGTGCGACGACCACAAGACACTGACCCCCGCTGAAATGGATCAGCGGCTTAAGGCTAACACGCATGACTCCACTTACTGCAAATCACTGTGCAAGGTCCACAAGACAAGAGTAGCTCTACAAGGCAACTCACCAACAGAAGTGCTCCACATCGACCCCACGTATAGTGGGAGCCCCCGAGTGCTCATCAAGGTGGTCAGAGTGCTCCTGAGCTACGAGGACAAGGTCCTCGACACCTACGCCGTCCTCGACGACGGCTCAGAAAAGACTCTCCTCCTCGCTTCCGCCGCGACCCAGTTGGGCCTGCGGGGTACCGAGGAAACAATGACAATCCGTACCATTAGTCGAGACTTAAAAACAATAAAGGGTGAAAACGTCTCATTCACTATAGCAGCGGTCGAGCAGCCCGAGAAGCGGTACAGCATCACCAAGGCGTTCACAAGCCACGACATAGGTCTGTCACGCTATGACTACCACATCCCACAGCTGATGGAGAAGTACGCGCACCTACGCAGACTGCCTATACCGCTCATCGACGGCGCTACACCGACCCTGCTCATAGGCTCCGACCACGCGGACCTCATTGTCCCAACCAAGGCGGCCCACATCGGACCCAAAGGATGCCCAGCCGCGGTTAAGACCCGACTGGGGTGGGCGCTCCAGGGCCCCCTCTACGGACCTGCCAGCCAACCAACGTCCACACGCTGCCTTTACACAAAGGTGAGCGACACAGACCACTCTCTCGTACAGCCCGTTGAGAGGCTATGGACATTAGACTCGCTGCCATTCAAGAACGAACTTAAACTAGTTCGCTCCAAAGAGGACAGGTGCGCCATCGCTCCGCTGGATCAGAGGACTACGAGAATCAAGGTCGACGGAGTGTTCAGACACGCAACCCCACTCTTGAAGCGGGCTAAGATGCCTGTGAGAGAACCGTGGGCTCAAGAAGAGGGAGTTCCGAACTCCACCCCCCTCAGCTACGCTCCCAGCGACGTAGCTGACCTCGAACCCATCACCCCAAACTACCTCTTGATGGGGCGGCCGGACCCGGCCCCTCCTCAGACGGTGTACAGACAGGACGACAGGAACGGACGGAGGATGTGGAGACACAACCAAGCACATATCGACCAGTCTTGGGCCCGCTTCCTCCTACGCTACCTACCATCCCTTCCAGCCCGTCAGAAGTGGGTAAAGGACAGGGACAACCTGAAGGTGGACACAGTCGTCATGATAATAGACCAGTCACTACCCCGAGCTACGTGGCCGGCCGGCCGCGTGAGCAGAGTGATTACTGGTGCCGATGGGAAGGTCAGAGCGGCAGAAGTCATAGTCCTAGGGCGGACTTACACCCGACCTGTGGCTAAGTTGATAGAGCTGCCGGAGATCCCTGACTCCCCTGACGATGACCATGACCCACTGACTTTGTAGATTGCCCTACTCATCACAACAAGTATGGAGAAGTTGACTGGACCCTAATATTAATCTGTGCTCCCTTTACTAATTAGGTGCGGACTAATTAGGAGGCGGCTGTTGTGAAGGGCCAGATTAACATTGAGAATCTACGTTTTATTGTTTTATATAACTTGTATATTATTTATATAAGCTATATCCCTTTTAAGCCTCCGTTTGAATCATAGCATTATTCGCTTTCCTCATTGGATAATGCCCTTGACGTCGGCGGCGCCTAGAATCGCGCCCCTGAGACAAGTTCAAAGACGAGTCTGGACATGTTGGGACATGCCTGGGGCCAGCGCATTGATCCCAGACAAGAGCTTCGGCTGCGCACTAGAAAGCCCTCTAAGTATATATATTGTGGAAGGCGCGAACAGTAGCAGTTCGGTGAAGTACGAGTGGGTTCGTTCGTCTAACAACCTAATGCAGTAACGTGAAGTTCGTCCGGAGTAATGCAACAGCAGTAGTTGAACCTAGCGTATAGCAGAGTCAAGTTCGACCTAACTTAATGTGAAGTAAAGAGTCGTCATTTAGTGTGAATCGTATTACAGCAGTTTGTTCGGTGTGCAGCATTAACAAGCAGTTCGTTCGTTTAGTAACTAGCGTGAACCTTAGCAAGTGTGTGTGGACTTAAAGTAATTAGTGCCAGCACACGAGGTGGGCCTAGTAGCAGAACTATTGGACATGTGCGCATTGGAATCTACCGCGGCGATATTGTAGAACCATTATTGGTTGGATTATAGTGATTGTGGAAACGTAGTACCGTGGAGAAGAGCATCGTTAATACCCTCGTCGTTTGGATTTAACTACCCTGAAGATTCTACATCGGGCTAGCTTCGTGGACGAAGCTGGCTGGCTATCATCATTGCTATCGGGCATTGGATTACAGCTATTACCTTGCTGCCAAGCACTTGGATTATAAAGACCGGATCCGTATGAGAACCCCTTTTCTTCAAGTGAACAGCCTGAGTATCCGTACATTCTTCATTCCTCTAGAGCTTACAACTCTGGGAGGATATCACCAGTCTCCAGCTGTACCCTCGTTTTGCCCCCCTATATTGCCATCCCACGCCAGGCGGCGTCTGGTCTAGTATACCTAGCCTAGGAATTATTCATTCCCACTGACTTTGCTACTCTCTGACTTTCTAATATCATTCGCCATAAAAGAGCGAGCCAGTAATTAACAGTTGTATCTTCTGCATAATAATAAATACTATAAATGATATCTCCTTGTCACCGTGCCGTCTATTCTGAGTGTCTGCCATAATTAACTGTACTGTCTGGCAAGTAATAATAATAATAATAATAATATGTAGTAGTGGTTTAATCTATCACAATCTTTAATACAGTCAGGGTTTTGTAACCCCTCAGTTACAGTATCTCCAGGCGTGCACTTAAGAACCGTGAATGAAATCTACTGTATACAGTTCCATTCTAATAATGGATATGGCTCCGCCATTTTGAATCCGTTTGCAACGCTGATTGTTGCTAAATGTTCACAGAAGGTAGACACACTAACTGCGCTCCAATGTATGCCAATAGCGTTCAGTTTTGTGGAATATTAATGTCATACAGTCTGGAGAGATGGATTTATGACGTGATGTCATTTGCGGTCCGCCGATGGACCGCTCGGGTAGTGCATATTGCCTTAAAGTGCATAATATATAATCTATATAATATATAGATTATATATAGTATATCATCTCTTGTTGCTCTAAAAGATACACAAGACTAAAGCCACACAGCTCAATGTTACTACAAAGCCAAGAGAGCTATCGTGTCTTATTTGACTGGTAATAAGGAGATGATGACACTGTCTGTACAACACAACACAATATAGTCTTTAGTCATGTCAGAGTCTGGTCTACACCAAAGAGGCGCAAGAAACAAATAAATAAAAACAAATAAGAAGGGATGTCATCATCTAAGTGTGGTTGTGAGAGCCCAGGGGCACAAAGACCTTCAAGTCCAAACCACAACAGTGGAATAATGATAATAATATGGCCTCTTGCTTGACATACATGATGCGTAAAACTCTGTCTTAGTGCTACAGCTGAGAGGCAGATGAAAAGAACTCAGTTGACAGTTTGATGCCGGTGAACTTTCAACCCAGACAATAAGCTTGGCAGGGTTCAAATATCCTGCTATAACGAGGTAGAATAGAATAGAATTATGTTAGAATTAGGGGTGTAAAGGTACACATATCCGCACCGAACCGAACCGTTTCAGAGTGTACCGTACCGTACCGAACGGCTGTGTAGTGTACCGAACGAATACGAATACGGTATGTTAACCACTAACGACCGCCCACCGGGGGCTGTTTTTGTCACAATCTAATATAATTATAATTATTTAAAAAAAAATTTACAAGTCTATTATTAATTTCAATATAGAATATTCGTTGACAGCCCTACAAGTACAATTAGTTACTGCACACTACATCACCCCTGAGTGGAACATGGAAAGCCAAACTTTCCCCCACTGTACCGAAAACCCATACCGAACCGTGACTTCAAAACCGAGGTACGTACCGTACCGTGGTTTTTGTGTACCGTTACACCCCTAGTTAGAATAGAATAGAATGAAATCAAAGATCATTATAATGTGGGGTACAATAAAGACAAACTATACAGGATAAATGAACATTGTGCTTTGCAGTATATCCTGACTACTGCGTAATAGTAACAATTCAACATACCGTATACATAATACACACATATTACAGTTCAGCCTGCCTGGTCTTATTAAAAAATCATGTCAATCAAAGTCAATGGAAACCGGATTTGTACCCAGCAGGAGCCTTGGACAGATGGAGGGAAACAGGTCAGCTGTAGATTGTTACAAGATTCCTTCCCCAAAAGCTGTGTGTGTATGTGTGTGTGTGTGTGTGTGTGTGTGTTTGTTTCCATGTCTTTCCTAAACAAGACGATGTGTCATTGGCTGCTGTCAATTAGGGCAGTAGTCTGAGACAAATTGGGTTTGGGTAGCTGACATATACAGTACACGCAGCATCCCATCATCATCACCACCACCACCACTACCACCACCCACGCACGCTCGCGCACACAGGTGCACGCACGCACACACACACAATCACATTTCAAGATGCTATACTGTCAAGACACTGTCTATGTGTCATTTTCAATTGCCTTGTGTAAATTGCCAATAAAGTAGGCTAATCTGCACCAGGGATGCGTAGACAAGCTACAGAGAGAGACACACACACACACACACACACACACACACACACACACGCACACACACACACACACACACATACATTTACATTTAGTAATTTAGCCGACTTAGGGTAAGTGGTATTGTTTGTCAAAGAGTGCTGAACTTGAGTGTTACACTCTGAGTGCATAGTTGTATAGACATATTAGCATGGTAGGTAGTAAGCCTACCACACACACACACACACACACACACACACACATACATACATACACAAATTACAGTAGCCTATCATATCAGTATGAATGTAAGCCATTAGGATTGTCCTTAATAATAATTAGGATTTAGTTGATTAGTCAAACTCCATTTTATGGACAGATCTGTAACACTATTCCCCACAGTATTACCCACTTCTACAAATGGAAAGCAATCATTCAGAAGGACCTCTTGAAATCTAGTGTTTTTCTAGTGCCACGGCGTATAGAGGAATATTATTTTGATGCGCTAGACGTGCTCATAATTGTCCAGGAAATAAATTATTCAGCATGAGACCCAAGCACAGAAGTACAAGTAGAGTTGTTCTTTAATAATCCCCACGGAGGACGTTATTCCTCTGCACTTTGACCTTTCCAAGCCACAGCCAGGCACCCGGGGACCGACTCCAGTTGTAATGCCAGTACCTTGGTCAAGCACAATGGTAGGAGTACCAAGCAGAAATAACAAACTGTAAACAACTGTGACCTGAAAAAAAGGATTAGCCAACTAAGAACGGTGATGTCCGGTGATCAGTAGAGTGTTACTATACTATAGTTACTAATACTATACTATACTATATATGGGGCGACAGTGGCTTGGGAGGTAGAGCAGTCGTCTGGTAATCCAGAGGTTCCCGGTTCGAGTCTTTGAGCAAGACACTTGCAAAACCCCTAACTGCTCCCGATGAGTGAGTGAATGGGTCAAATGTGAGGACCAAATTGTCAAGCTCTTTGGATAAAGCACTATATAAATTCGTTTTTGCATGGAACCAATTTATACTTCGATCTTAAAACGTCATCCCACAACCTGCTTATTGACCCTATGGTTGGGTAACAATGCTGTAATATGTATCACTTTGAGTAAAACAACATGAAATATGCATCTAGGGCTAGATCCACAAAGAATGCTAGTTACACCCTTACTTACAATTCATTATGAATTGAAAATGGGGGACCCTGATGTAAACAAGACAAATCTTTCTCTGGTCTGCATCCCCTCAACAATTGTGTGTATTGAGCCGTACTGTATTGTACCCATTCTGCAATCTGTTAATATATATCACTTTATATGTATATGTTGTGTCTGTCCACTATGTTTGTTAATTTGCCATCTCCCCCCCCCCCCCCCCCCCCTATGTAAAGCGAACTTGGGTCCTCTGAAAGGCGCTATATAAAACGAAGTTATTATTATTATTATTATTATTATTATTATTATTATTATTATTATTATTATTATTATTATTATTATTATTATTAATACAATTTTCATTCAATCAATCACTGTGCAGATGGATCTAGCCCTAAGTGTGCTGACGGCAAGGAGAGCGCACGCCGCATAACTGAAGCTTCTCAGACCATCTGCATTCTATCCTGGTTGTTCCTTGATATATTTGGAGGGAAAAGGAAATTAAATGAATTAGCAAATGAAGATGTATTTTGGCGTTACAAGTACTAGTTTGTGGGCCACCTGGCGTGTGCTGTGCGGGTGCTCAGTAAGCTGAGGCGAGCTATGAGCTACAAAAGGTTGTCAGCGGGGAAAAGGATAAGGGTTTCTCGTGAAGTGAAAAGTGCAGCTAACGCTGGACGGACGTACAGTAGTTCAAGGAGAAAGGTCACAGACATTTACATTTAGTCATGTAGTTGATGCTTTTATCCAAAGCGACTTACAAGTTCTGTACAACAAGTCAGCAGGAAGGGTACAACTCTTTCAGCCGAGTAAAGATTTTTGTCAAACAGTGTTGAAACTTGGGTGCTATTGTCTTGAGTGCATAGTAGTAGAGATGCAAGTAGTAATATAGGCAAGGAAGATTATTTAGTGGCAAAGTGCATGATAGTAAAAGACAGTAAGGTTTGTTTTTTTCATTTCAGATATTGATTGAAGAAGTGTGTTTATAGTCGACGCCGGACAATTGGTGGGGTTTCGGTTGTCCTGACTGTGGTGGGAAGTTACCATTGTGGAGTCAGGGAAGACGAGAGGGATTCACCAGCCACCAGCGGTGGAAAGTATTCTTACTCAAGTACTGTACAAGTACAATTCTGAGCTACTTTACGTGCATATTTTCATTTTGGGGAACTTTATACTTTTACTCGACTACTTTTCAAAGGAAATATTGTACTTTTTACTCCACTACATTTATCTGAACCCACCCCAGTTACTAGTTACTTTGAAGAAAAATATTTTGCATAGAAAACATGGCAACAATGTATGGAGGTTATATACTTTCACATTTGAAGCCTGTCAACCTCAAGAGGACGTACTCAGAGCAGCACAATTGGACCACATACTACTTTAACATACTGTAACTTTTAGAGGTCAGTGATTTGAAGATTGGATGCTCCGAAGCACTGGAATACACAAACGTCATGTAGAATGCATACTTTTACTTTAGATACTTAATACTTTCTTCAATTAATGTGGGATTTAAGATACATTTTCAGATACACCGGAAGCTAATGGCAGAGGTGAATCGATAGAAAATACAAAAAAAAAAAGAGTCATCAGAACACATGAGGTGGATTTAATTAGAAGATCTGATTCTTCTTTAGCGAACATTTAATAGAAACAACATGCTTACAATCAGACAACCGGTATTTCACGAAGCTGGATAACTGAGTAAGTCTGACTTCTGCACTGAGTAAAACCTGGAACCTCTTCAAAACTGGACCATGGACTAAAGTAAAAAGAGCTGTTCCGGGTTTTACTCAGTGCAGAAGTCAGGCTTACTCAGTTAGCCACCTTCGTGAAATACCCCCCCCCCCCCGCAGTTGTGTGTGCTAGCCGTCTTCTTAGATGACGCACACTAATGTGTATATTATCTGTAACAGCAAGGCATAAAGCTATTTCAGCCTGTGTCAGGCCTTGATTGAAAAGATATGTTATGCGGTGATCAATATCCTCCTGCTCGTCTGACATTGCTACACTGAATGATGTTTCCTGCAGTGATTTAATATATAGACTATCGTTTAGTTTTCTCGAGAAAATTATCCCGTTATCTCGGGAAAATAACATTTGTTATTTCGAGATAATGACAAATAACTCGAGATCTCGAGAAAACTAATTTAATTAACTCGTTATCATGGGAAAACGTATAAATAAATAAAATGTATGAATGTATGGCCTCTTAGGGCTTCCGTACATTTATGTATAATGTAGACCTTTTCTTATTTGTATGTCAGCTCTTTGACTGCCAGAGTGGAGTGGACTCAACCTTGATGACTTGGACACTGGGGACTCAAGACTCGACTCGGACTCGAGATTTAGTGACTCGACTACAACGCTGCCTTTAATACAGTCCCCCACTGTCCCCAGAAACAGCTATAGTATAGCACATCACACAAAGAGAAAACCATTGGCTGGATAACTGGATGTAAACAGCAAAGAGCATCTCAATTATTAGTAAGGTGAGACATGTACTCAATCCCAACTCATTGCACACTCTGTACTGTGCAATGATCTTGCCTTACCTGCATTACTGCACAGAGGTATGGGGTAACACATACAAAACAACCATAAATACATTGACTATCCTACAAAAAAGAGCAATAAGAGTAATAAACAATGCATGATATCGGGACCACACACACACACACTGTTTCTACAATCACACATTTTGAAGTTCATTGATATGGTCAACTTTAAAACTCTGCAAGTTATGTACAAAGCAAGAAATAATCAATTACCGGTAAATGTAAGAAGCACATTTCTGGATGAAGAGGGGGGATACAACCTCAGAGGACCATTGAACTTCAAAAAACCTGTGATGAAAACCAACCTGAAAATAATGTGTATCTCCTCTTATCACCGTGTGGAATGGGCTACAGGATGAACAAAAATATTGTGAAAACATAAATCAATTCAAATCTAGACTAAACAAATCTATTTTTGATAGGTACAGAAGGGAAGAAGAGCTTTAATGGCATATTAAAAAAATAATAATAATAACAATAATTACGTATGATACTGTATTGTGCGCTATATCATATGAAAAAAGTAGTAGAACGCGCTCACCTCACTAGACTTGACACTGGGTGCTGTAACCTCTAATATCATACATAAAAATAGGTAAACAATGTCCAGGCACGCACTCCAGGTTTTTCCAAATGTATTGGCTGCCAATAAATTTGGAAAAACCTGGAGTGCGTGCCTGGACATTGTTTCCCTATTTTTATGCGCTATAATATCATATCACATTATATAATCATATTATAATTCATTTGTATATTATATTGAACTATATTTGCAGTATGTACTATTATATTATGGTACTATATTGTATTGTATATATCATGTACTATATATCTCACATCACATTATATGTGTGCTGTATACACTATTATGTACTATACTATTATATATACTATTATATACTGCAGGTATACTATAATGTAATGTGTACTATATGTGTGCACTGAAATGTGTACTATATGTATCTACTATGTATGTATGTAAAGAAAAAAAAAGAAAAAAAAATGAAACGTAAGTCTTCAGGGGTAGGGCCCGACAAGCCTAGTGCTTCTCCTTAGCCCTTTTCGGACAATTGGACAATGCTGCAATAGCAGCTGGTAAAACTTTGACGATTTATGGAATGACCGTTGTTATGTGTCCAAAGCCCGAAATAAAAAATAACTGAACTGAACTGAACTTTCATCTGAACAGCCCCAATGAGACGATGCTGGACATGTGCCATACTGTCTCAAAGACATCATGCTAACTTACGGCTGGCTGGAAGTGGTGGAACAAGTACACAGTTCCTTTACTTAAGTAAAAGTAGAAATACCCAGATAAAAGAGTACTTTGGTAAAAGTAAAAGTCCTCCATTCAAATTCTACGTAAGTAGAAGTAGAGAAGTATTTGCTATTGAATGTACTTAAGTATCTAAAGTAAAAGTATGCATTCTACATGACGTTTGTGTATCCCAGTGCTTGGGAGCGTTCATTCCTCGATTCATTGACCTCTATGTTAAAGTGGTATGTGGTCCAGTTATGCTTCTCTGATTAAATGTTATGTTAAAGTGGTATGTGATCCAATTATGCTACTCTGATTAAAGGTTGTTAAAGTGGTATGTGGTCCAGTTATGCTTCTCTGATTAAATGTTATGTTAAAGTGGTATGTGATCCAGTTATGCTGTTCTGATTAAAGGTTATGTTAAAGTGGTATGTGTTCCATGTTTGCCATGTTTTCTATAGCAGAATCCTTTTCTTCAAAGTACAGAACTCAGAAAGTAGCTCAGAATGCAGCTCAGACAGAAAGCAGCTCAGACAGAAAGCA
This sequence comes from Notolepis coatsorum, assembly GCF_963971535.1. NCBI lineage: Eukaryota > Metazoa > Chordata > Actinopteri > Aulopiformes > Paralepididae > Notolepis > Notolepis coatsorum. The sequence goes on from NC_140183.1 coordinate 69,827,034, forward strand.
GCTCAGACAGCAGCTCAGACAGCAGCTCAGACAGCAGCTCAGAAAGCAGCTCAGAAAGCAGCTCAGACAGCAGCTCAGACAGAAAGCAGCTCAGACAGAAAGCAGCTCAGACAGCAGCTCAGAAAGCAGCTCAGACAGCAGCTCAGAAAGCAGCTCAGACAGCAGCTCAGACAGCAGCTCAGAAAGCAGTTCAGACAGAAAGCAGCTCAGACAGCAGCTCAGAAAGCAGCTCAGAAAGCAGCTCAGACAGCAGCTCAGACAGAAAGCAGCTCAGACAGAAAGCAGCTCAGACAGCAGCTCAGAAAGCAGCTCAGACAGCAGCTCAGAAAGCAGCTCAGACAGCAGCTCAGACAGCAGCTCAGAAAGCAGTTCAGACAGCAGCTCAGACAGAAAGCAGCTCAGACAGAAAGCAGCTCAGACAGCAGCTCAGACAGAAAGCAGCTCAGAAAGCTCTTTTATTAGCAACAATAATAAAAGTGAAAAACAAACGTGTTTCCGTCTGGCTCTATATTTCATAATGAATGATGACGTCCTGGAACATAACGAGTGTCGTCGCATGTCCATATTTCATGGCAGTACAATGGGCAGAAACTGACGATGTGCTTGCTGAGCATCAAAAGAACTGACACGGTATGGACGGCTTCAATATGGCAGCATTGTTTGGTGAATAATGTTAATGCTTGGTTTCATGATTGCTATTGTTCCGCTCTCTTTGATTGCATTGTGCAGTATATTGTCAATTATATTGCCAATGCAAAGCCTGTCGTGGCACTTTAAATAAATGTACATTTGAATTGAATTACTCCTGTTGTCAACTAAACAGCATCTGATTCTTATAAGTTGCATTTATGTACATACATAATTACAGTACAATATGCAGAAGATGATTACTTCCTTCAATACTTCCTACAGTACACAAACAAATTACATTTAGCCTTTCCACATGTCTTTCCTGTGTACACACACACACACACAGACACAGCATGGAGTGCAGGTGCCTAACCCAGCTGTTGCCGTTTTGGATTCACTGCCATTCCCAAGAGCACGTTGGCACTAACAGTAGGCACCGTGGATGTTATACCACTGTGCACAGTCTCCAGCTTACAGCTGGAGGATCAAACCGGGGACCTCTCGCACCTGCCATCCCAATGAAGATACAGTATGTGCCACTGCATCCACTTTTACTGTATTTGTATTTCCGCCAACTTTGCATTCTGGCCCCTTTGTGTTGCTGTTCTGTGTCCTGTACAGTGTTCAGTTACTCTATTGTCAGTCCCTGTGTCTTATGTCTTACCATACTGTCTGTGGCATAGTCCTACTCTCATAACATATCGGCTAGTCTCCTATGTCTTACTAATATTGTCGGCTGTATAGTCTTTGTGTCATCGTCTACTGTCCTATGTCATACTATATCGTCTGTCGTACTCATAGTGTCTTGTGGTCCTACTGTATCTGTCCATCCTGTCTTTTGTCATGTTGTATTGTCCGCTGTTACACTGTGTGACTATGTCTATAGGTTAAAATTGTGTAGTTACTGTACAGCACTTTGGACGGCTATTTGAGCTCTTAAATGCGCTATATAAATAAATGACTTGACTTACACTGATAATAAGTAGGGATGGGAAAAACTCACAGAATTACTATTCGATAGTCATTGGGAACTTACTAATGGGAAGACCCTGCCGTTCAGCGGTGTAACAGTTAATAGGGTCCCCTCTCAATACACTACACAGTGTAGTTGTTCAGCGGTGTAACAGTTAATAGGGTCCCCTCTCAATACACTACAGTGTAGTTGTTCAGCGATGTAACAGTTAATAGGGTCCCCTCTCAATACACTACAGTGTAGTTGTTCAGCGGTGTAACAGTTAATAGGGTCCCCTCTCAATACACTACAGTGTAGTCAGGGCCGCCTCAGGGGGTGTGCGAGCAGTGCGGTCACACAGGGCCTCGCGGGAAGGGGGGCCTCGCAAAAAATTAAAAAAAATTAAAAAAGAATTAATTTTTTATTTTTGTATTATTTTTATTTTATTTATTTTTATTTTTTTGCGAGGCCCCCCTTCCCGCGAGGCCCTTTTTCATCACATACCTAAAATCTAGTTTTGCTTATATGCTTATATATTTCACATTAGACACGTTTGTAGAATGTGTCTGACTTGTTCCGGGCTCTGCGGCTCTGCAGATATACTATTGGAGCTCTGTGGCTCTGCATACACTATTGGAGCTCTGCAGCAGATATATATACTATTGGTTTCAACGAGGGGAGGGGTTACAGGAAAGGTAGTCGGCCGGCGTGCGTCTGTCTGACTATTTCCACGGGAGCGCGTGCAGCATTGGAGGTTATGCCAGCCAAGACGAAGAGGACGGTCGTTCGGCAGATGGACTGAAGATGAAAGTTGTTGCATGTTAGAAAGTTCAGTCAGGCTAGCCATGTCGGCTTAGCTAAAGGCAGGGACAGCTAGTTAGCTTTAGCTACGTTATCGAGTGCTAACGTGTGGTTCAGTCGGGATAGCCATGTCGGATAGCAGCTTAGCTAAAGGCTAACTAGCGTTAGCTAACGCTAGCTATCGAGTGCTAACGTGTGGTTCAGTCGGGCTAGCCATGTCGGCTAGTAGCTTAGCTAAAGGCTAACTAGCGTTAGCTACGTTAGCGAGTGCTAACGTGTGGTTCAGTCGGGCTAGCCATGTCGGCTAGTAGCTTAGCTAAAGGCTAACTAGCGTTAGCTAACACTAGCTATCGAGTGCTAACGTGTGGTTCAGTCGGGCTAGCCATGTCGGCTAGTAGCTTAGCTAAAGGCTAACTAGTTCTAACGCTAGCTAACTAGGCATGGCAACAACCAGGACCACCTGAAGCTTTTTAAGAAGGAGGTGATGAACTACAGACAGACGAGGCACGAGAACGTGGTCCTCTTCATGGCGGCCTGCATGGCTCCACCCCACCTGGCCATCATCACCAGGTGAGAGAGGGGAAAACAAACGCACGTCACAAATGATGGATTCAGTTCACCTCCAATACCTGTTATTATCCTTGTCACATTTTCACCTCTCTCTCTCTCTCTCTTTTTCTCTCTCTCTCTCTTTTTCTCGCTCTCTCTCTATTCAATTCAAATGGGCTTTATTGACATGGGAAACATACGTTTACATTGCCAAAGCCAAACAAAACAAAACAATCAAACTTATAAAACAAAAGAAATCAGTACATTACAGAAGGAATTTCTTGTACAGTCTTTATGGTGGTTGTATTCCGTTGGATGTCCTTTTCTTGTCACAGCAGCTCACAAATCTGGCTGCTGTGTTTGCACATTCTTGTATTTCTCCCAGTAGGTATGGGAGTTTTGAGTTATTGTCCATGTTTTCAAAGTCTCTTTGGGTGTTTGCAATTTGTGGGAAGTATATGTCTCTGATGTCTTGGTACTGTATAGTGGGCAGGTTGTTAAGAAGTGGAGCTTGGTTTCCACCTCATCTTGTGTGCAGTGGGTGCATAGTCTGTCTTCGCTTGGGAGCCAGGTCTGCCTATGGCGGCCTTTCTCGATGGCTAGGCTGTGCTCGCTGAGTCTGTACCTAGTCCTGTGTTCTGAGCTGTGTGCTGAGCTGTGTTCTGCATGTGTTCTGTGTTCTGAGCTGTGTTCTGAGCTGTGTTCTGAGCTGTGTGCTGAGCTGTGTTCTGAGCTGTGTTCTGAGCTGTGTGCTGAGCTGTGTTCTGCATGTGTTCTGAGCTGTGTTCTGAGCTGTGTGCTGAGCTGTGTTCTGTGCTGTGTTCTGCATGTGTTCTGTGTTCTGAGCTGTGTTCTGAGCTGTGTTCTGTGCTGTGTTCTGAGCTGTGTTCTGAGATGTGTTCTGTGTTCTGAGCTGTGTTCTAAGCTGTGTTGTGTTCTGAGCTGTGTTCTGAGCTTATATAGTGCTTTTACTAACTATATTATATTTCTCTCTCCTCTGGTCAGGGGCATTGCCGGGTCTGTGCAGCGATAACACTGTATATTGACTCTCTCTCGCTCTCTCTCTCTTTCTTGCTATATGTTGACTGTATCATGCCCAGCCTCGGGCAGCGCTATTATTTAAGAATATGTTGACTGTATGAACAAAAAAAAATTATAATATTTAATATATATATATTTTTACCTTTAGGGGGGGGGGGGGGGGGGGGGCTACGTTTAAATCTCGCACAGGGCCTCACATTTCTCCCAGGCGGCCCTGAGTGTAGTTGTTCAGCGGTGTAACAGTTAATAGGGTCCCCTCTCAATACACTACAGTGTAGTTGTTCAGCGGTGTAACAGTTAATAGGGTCCCCTCTCAATACACTACAGTGTAGTTGTTCAGCGGTGTAACAGTTAATAGGGTCCCCTCTCAATACACTACAGTGTAGTTGTTCAGCGGTGTAACAGTTAATAGGGTTCCCTCTCAATACACTACACAGTGTAGTTGCCGGTAAAAACAAGGGGGAAACAATATTCGCATAAACTATAAAACATTTTTATTTAACGACTATTTCAATATTAGAAAATCAATGCCCATCCCTAATAATAAGGTAAACTTATTGCAGTCATAATAAATGCAAATAATTTATATAATATAAGTTAATTAAAGGGCCACAACGTAAAACGTAGCAACGCATTCTGTGCCTCCAGAGGACGACGTCACCCGGCAGAGAGCAGACACTGTTTCCCCAGCTACTCTCACCTGTAGCAGGGCCGACTCCAAATAGACAGTTGAGGAAATAGTGTCTGCAGTTCACTAGACATCTGCTCTCCACCGTCACGTGGCGGAGTTCCCCCGGGGGGCCGGACAGGGCAGAGGTCACGCACAATGATAGGATCGAGGTAGAAAATGGTCAAAATGCCCCTTTAAGGCCACCCCGCGGACTTGTGCATTGGTCCATATTGATTTACAAGGCAATTCTCGGTCTCCTCCCCTCTTACTTGGAACACTTTTCTGGACCATATAAGTACACACGTTATTTTTTACGTTCTCAAAGTCTGCTCATTGTCCGTTTCCAATGTTCGTACTGAAATGGGAATGAGAGCATTTAGTTATTCTGCACCCTCGGCTTGGAAAAGTATTTCTATTCTATGAACATGTTACAGAATGACCTGAAACTCTCTGACTATGTATCACTGGATGCTTTTAAATGCCTCATGAAGGGACTAGAGGGTGAATCAATGGTCTGTCATTGTTTTGAATTGCTGCCTGCCCTGCTAGGTTGCCTCTGGCTCTGATATTGGTTGTTAACTGTATTTGTGTAATTATTTGTTGTTGTTTTTTGTATTTATGTGCAACTTTTGTATTCCCTTGCTGCAGCTTGTCTTGGCCAGGTCTCACTTGAAAAAGAGATTTTTAATCTCAATGTGACTTTCCTGGTTAAATAAAGGTTCAATAAATTTATAAAATAAGGACTCTGGAGACAGCACTATAAATAGAACAACAGATTGTTTGATGTCGTGGCTCCATGCTCTTAATATTTAGCTGTGACATAAATAGGCATAAACACAATGACTGAGGGGTTGACGTTCAGACTGTCACATTTATTTTGACGGTGTTTGCAGCCATGTCGTATAAATAGTTAAATAATTACAGCCCATCTTGCACATGTGCCCCTCCCCCCATCAGTTCAGAGTGGAAGTGAAACTCTGAACATGTAAAGGATGACTTGGTATTCATACATCACAGTACAACAATGCAGCGGAACTGATGAACACAAGAGGAGGAAATGTGCTTACAACGCATCAAAAGCCCTGACACCCTGTATGGATGGCTTCAGAATAATATGAATATAACAAGCTTCACAGCTACACGCATCATTTGATCACATAATACAAAGCTATGTGTGTGTGCGTGTGTCTGCATGTGTGACATGCATCATTTGCTTGGAGAATAGTGTGTATGTGCACATGTGTGTCATGCATCATTTACTTGAAGAATACAAAGTGTGTGTGTGTGTGAATGTGTGATGTGCACCACATTGTAGCGATATACAAAGCTTGTGTATATGACATGCATCATTTGTCCGAACAATAAAGTGTGTGTGTGTATATGACATGTATGACTTATCTGTAAAAAGGTCAGGGTGTATTTGTGTGTATATCATGTTTGATACATCATGTACCTAAATAATACACAGTAGAAAATGTGTGTGAGAGAAAGAGAGAGAGAATGAGAGCGAGAGAGAGATAACTACACTCAGTGGTGTTAGAAATGACAGGCTTCCTGTATAAGTGATGAGTTCCGTCATCCCGTGTTCCCCTACTGACCAAATCACCAGGCCTTATGACATCACGATGTCCTGCGACATGCCAGGCTGGAATGTCTCCCGGATTAACAACAAGCCAGGGTATATTATGGTATGTCTGTGTGGGATACACCACTGGCTTGAATAATACACAGCGACAAGGATGTGTTTTTGTATGCATGTGTATCGCTCGTTTGAAAGAGAAACAAAAGAAAAAAACCTTGATGCGTTTGTGAGATGTATGTGGTTGTATGCGTGTGTACTGTATGTGTCATTGCTCACACCCTGTAGTTATTTTTTTTTATGTGCAGTATTTATGTGAATTGAAAGCACACGTGTTACTTTTGCAGGAAAAGGTTTCAGGACCCCAGAGCAGACATTGTTGACGGTGGGCAGGTGGAGCGCGTTCAAAATTAAACGTATGTTTATTAATATGCCTTGTAATAAGCAAGAATATTTCTAAATCACTCCTAAAACATAATATAGATGAAATATAGACCACACTGGATGACAAATATACTCAATATCTCTCTCCAGAACCCTTTGGAAGTACAACGTTATTGTTGTGGAGGCCTGCATCGGCAGGGCGGCACGTGGTGTAGTGGTTAACACTGTCGCCTCACAGCTGGAAGGTCCTGGGTTCAATTCCTGCTTGGGGACCAGATTGCCGGGTTGCCAGGTACCCAGGTGGGGTATCTCCCGGGACTTTCTGTGTGGAGTTTGCATGTTCGCAAGGGTTTCCCCTCCCAATAAGATAAACCCAATGGAAAAACAAGCAGAACAGTTTCAAGTTTCTTTAATAGTTGTCATACAGAAGTACAGAATACTTTCATACAAAATGCTTCTTACTGTTACGCTCCAGAGACTGTGCTAGACAAGATAGTATCAAATAACATAGTATAGCATGTAATTTAGAAGTAGAAAATGAGGTCACAGTGTTCAGTATAGACATATGTACAATGTTCGATGCAGAATAGACGTAACTGAGTTACCATATAATATACAATACTATGCAGTGTACTAATGTACAGTACTATATAGTGCAAAGCAGAAATGGGATGAGGTACAATTTAGGTACAATTTACAGTAAGGTGTACGAGTTGTAGTGCAATCCTTCATCAATAAATATAAAGTGTGGGGAGTGGGTGCTACAGTGTGTTTGTTTAAAGTGAGTGTGTGCTATAAAGTGTGTGGAGTGGGTGCTACAGTGTGTTTGTTTAAAGTGAGTGTGTGCGTGTGGATGTGTGTGCTATGTGCGTTTGATGGTTGTTGTTGTGTAGTGTTCATTGTTCGTTTAGCAGCCTGATGGCCTGGGGATAGAAGCTTCTTCTGAGTCTTTCTGTGCTCGCCTTGAGACTCCGGTATCGCTTGCCTGACCGCAGCAGTTCAAAGAGGCAGTTGTTCGGGTGACTGGAGTCTTTAATGATTCTCTTAGCCTTGCCCCTGCACCGCTTGTTGTAAATGTTCTGGAGGGTGGGGAGCCCCCCTCCAATTGTGCGTTCGGCTGAACGTGTCACTCTTTGTAGTCTGCTTCGGTCTTGTGCAGTGCTATTCCCAAACCAGGAGGTGATGTTGCCAGTCAGGATGCTCTCTATTGTACATGAGTAGAAGTTCTTAAGGATCTTCTGACTGACTTGGAACAGATGGCTAACGCTGTTGCATCCCTGACGAAGATGGACAAGAGCACTTGGATTGGTCCCCGGGCGCGGCCCACGCCCATGTCTGCTCCCAGCTGCCATTGGGGGGAAGGATGACGGGATGGGTCAAGTGCAGAGAGACATTTCATCTGTGACTCAGTGCATGTGTTCCTGTGTGTCATCCATCTCGCATGTGTGTGTTAATCTGTATGACAAATAAAGACTTCTTATTCTATGGGCGGCCTTGCCTCTGGACCCTGTGAAACCCACAGCACTGCTGTCCAACAGAAAACAACCTTTTTGGAGATAATAGGTTTTTACAGTGGTTTTATCTGGAAGCGACCGTATGTGTGACATGCATCAGTTACTTAAAAAACAACGCCCACGTGAGCATGTCTACTGGTGGGAAGTGTGTGCGACACGCATTATTTATGCAAATCTGGTGTGTTTGTGTGAGAGAGTTGCACTTCCTGTATGTTTGTGTGTGTCAGTCAGTGGTACCAAATAACAGGCTTCCTGAATAACAAAGCAGTAATGGAAGCTGTCATTCTCCTCTGATCCACATCACAGCCAAAGCGCAGCCGTCAGCTTAAAACAACAACCTCAATTTACATTTTTTATTTTCTTACTTGATATAAAAGTCCAGTCTTTTAAATACTGAGTAGGCTACGTTTTAATGACCAGTTATTTAAAGCCTCCACGGGCAGAGAACCATACAGGTTCATACCGTACATTCATAGTTAAAGACAGTAGAGGTTTAACACTTTCATAGTTAAAGACAGTAGAGGTTGAGTACTTTCATATTCAAATACAGTAGAGGTTGAGTAATAATAATAATAATAATAATAATAATAATAATATCTTAAATTTATATATTGCCTTTCAGGAGACCCAAGGCGCTTAACAGCTAAGGGAGGGGGACAGGGAACAACATAACAAAATATTAATCAAAAGGAAATAAAAGAAAGAAAACGAAAGAAAAGGGGAAATCAGGCAGAGTCATTTACAAATTTGGTGAAAAGGTGGGTTTTGAGTTGGGATTTGAAAGAGTGCAGGGATGTAGCACTACGGATGTTTGGAGGGAGTGAGTTCCAGAGGGTGGGTGCGGCCACAGAGAAGGCTCTGGGACCAACAGTCTGCATGTTGGTGGTGGGGATGGAGAGGAGACCGGAGTCAGAGGACCGCAGAGTACTTTCATAGTTAAATACAGTAGAGGTTGAGTACTTTCATAGTTAAAGACAGTAGAGGTTGAGTACTTTCATAGTTAAAGACCGTAGAGGTTGAGTACTTTCATAGTTAAAGACCGTAGAGGTTGAGTACTTTCATAGTTAAAGACAGTAGAGGTTGAGTACTTTCATAGTTAAAGACCGTAGAGGTTGAGTACTTTCATAGTTAAAGACCGTAGAGGTTGAGTACTTTCATAGTTAAATACCGTAGAGGTTGAGTACTTTCATAGTTAAATACAGTAAAGGTTGAGTACTTTCAGTTAAATACAGTAAAGGTTGAGTACTTTCATAGTTAAAGGCCGTAGAGTACTTTCATAGTTAAATACAGTAAAGGTTGAGTACTTTCAGTTAAATACAGTAGATATTGAGTACTTTCATATTTAAATACAGTAGTGGTTGAGTATTTTCATAGTTAAAGGCAGTACCTAGAGGTTGAGTACTTTTAAAATAAAATAAAATAAAAACTAAACTAAATAAAATAAAATAAATACATACAGTACATAGCCCCTACATACATAATGGTCTTAACATGGTATTTTGTCTCGAGGGCTCAGAGAGAATGTGGTCTGATGGCGTTACAAGGTTTCCATGTGACTGCAGTGACTGACAGCTCACCAAGCCTCTCCCCAATCAACAGCCTCATGCTGCGATCACGCTACATTAGACAGGATGGGGCACGCAACAGACAATCTCCATGTCAACCCGCATGCACACACACACACACACACAGGAACATAGACATGGTGTCATTAAGACGCAGGCACATCCTGAAACACCCAGACATGCAGTGCAGATCAGATCTTTACTTGTATTATTTCTATTTTATTCTTATATATTATTATTATTATTATTATTATTATTATTATTATTATTATTATTATTATTATTATTATTATTATTATTATTATTATTATTATTATTATCTTGGTTGTTTGGATCCATATTCCTACCTGTACCTCTTGTCTCCTTCTCCTGTTGCTGCCATGGCACATGAGCTTCTCTTCGGGGGGGATGAATAAAGCTTTACCTTAACATGCACAACACACACTCACACACACATATACAAATACACAACATGTGACTTACATAATGTACACACACATACAACACATGCAAGCTAGTACACAGATACAAATACACACCAACATCTGACTCATGTAAATACACACACACACACACAGGCTGACACATGGGTACATCAGCACATGTACAGCTACAACATCACACACAGACATACAGTACATACTGTACGTACAGTAGTCTCCAGTTCCAAATGCATCTTTTAGTGCAGATCTGAATCTGAATATAGAGACATGAATGGTGACGCTGGTTGTTCTCCTACAGGGAGCTGTTTGTACCGACGACCACCAGCCACTTGCAATTGAAAGGGCTGTCCTGTTGTAATCAGCATACTGTGCGGATAGCTGGTTAAGGACTGGCGGGAGTTCTGTCCTTGAAGCATTGTTTAAGTTGATTTGTTATCCTTGTTGTCTTATTGTTATGATTTTATATTCTGTGTCACTTTGTCCCCTTTTTCTTGGCTCATTTCTGTATGTACTATAAATGAGAGAAACCTTGGTTGCCTTTCGAGTTTAAATAAAGGTTTGACATAAAATAAAAAATACATACATACAGTACAGTATATACATTACACACACACACATACAATCACATTATTCTCTCTCTGCTAACTTAAGCATGAGGCAACAGATACGCCACACAGCATAGACGGAGAAAAACACACAGGTAGAAATACACACATTATGTGTTCCTCTTGTATGTATAGACACAACAACATTTACATTCAGCTGGTGCTTTTATCCAAAGCCACTTAGAATACTAAGTACAGTAGTTTACATCACTGAGTGTAAACTACCGTAGTACACACACACACACACACACACACACACACACACACACACACACACAGATGAACAGAATGTTATCAGATTATCTTTGTTCACATGCACACACAAGCATGGACCCGTTTTGTATTATGTGAACAAATGATGCCGGTCTCACACTGTCTAACACAGAGGGGCTCATAAACTATTTGAAAGATACATGGGTTTGGGAAATACACACACACTCTGACAGAGACACATGTGGCAGTGCAGTGCGACACATAAATTGGGGCATGTATTATTAACTGTCTGCGCACATGTAGCACCACTGTACCTCAACACACTCACACACACACACACACACACCATCCTTCCCTGTTCCTGTGTGTGTCTGTGTGTGTGAGATAGAGAGGGAGGGGCAGAGATGGTGTATCTTTATCTTACAACTCTAGTATAAAATCTCTATCTCTCTACCTGTCCATCCATCCACACTGAATAACACTATAGACAGACACCAGTGAGACTCCAATGTCCTTTTATTAAACTGTTCCTCGTGCTGATAATGATGATGACGATGATGATGGTGTGGAGGAGTTAAAACAATAAAGACAAGTAGAAAAGATGACCCAAATAAGAACAGAACCCACCGCAGGCCGTCGTTATCAATGGACCGGGTTCATACGGATTAAGACAATGTGAAACTAACTTCACCCAATCAGCCACATTTCACCAGCCAATTTAATTTCTTTGTAGTGCTTACCCTGTACAGCCCAAATAAAAAAAGGCATTAGCAGCTTCAGAGGCCAGAGGGTGGGACCTATACACACATTTACTATTGAATAGCATTGTGAGGCTGAACAACAGGACCCATTGACTATGTACTGTAAATGTGCTTACATTTAAAAAAAAAAAAAAAAAAAAATATATATATATATATATATATATATATATATATATATATATATATATATATATATATATATATATATATATATATATATATATATATATATATATATATATATATATATATATATATATATATATATATATATATATATATATATATATATATATATATAAAAAAAAGCTAAAAGTGATGTTGTAATTTTGCAACCGAAAACAGAAAAGTTCGACGGAATATAATCTGGCTCCCCGTCAAAATGGCTAATAGAAGGGCGGCTAAGTGGCGCAGTGGGCAAGGCGCTCACCACTAACGCAGGAGATGCTGGGTTCGAGCCCAGCTCTCGGCGTTGCTACCAGCTTGGCTGGTCGTTCATACTAACACAATTGGCAGTGTTAGCGGTGGGAAAGCTGGTGGGTGGGGATTGGACGTTGTGGACAGCAACTCCTACAGGTCGGTTGGGTGACGCCTGTACAGCAGAATCAGGTATCGGGGGCAGCGTGAGCCTCCCACGCGTTACTCCTCGCCACTGAGATCGCGCTGTTCAGGTGAAAAGATGCGACAGCTGCCTCCTCGTGTACCGGAGGGGACACGCGATGCAAGGCTTGGTCCTCACTGCAGCCGACCAGTGGGAGGCATAGTCTAGCAACGTTCGAGACAGGGGAGGGGAGAATTGAAGGGAGAATTGGTGAGGCGAAATTGGGATGGGAGAAAAACAGAAAAATAAGGAGAAAAAGTGGATTAAAAAAGGCTAATAGACGGCCACGGCTAAAACTCTAGGAACATTGGGCTGGTGGCTAGGACGTTTCCCACCATGCACAATGTACCTGCATGCTGATGGGACGCCCCCTGGTGGCTAGGACCTTTCCCACCATGCACAATGTACCTGCATGCTGATGGGACGCCCCCCCCCGGGTAGACGTTGCACTATGGGACAGGACTGGGAGGACTGACTGATGTCATCTTTATGAACCTGGTCGATAGTGCAACACTTCGTATCGTCGCTATTAGTCATTAATGCGGTTGACATTTAAAACAAATCCTCTGAAACCTGTACTGCAAAAACAAACAAAACATATTTGAAAATAACCTCATCTTTCATACTAAAGAAGAAATGGCTAAGAAATATACCAAATATACGTCTGTGTTTGCATTAAACATTTTTTTTTTAATTGTCCGAACAGAAGGATACATATCAAACCACATTTACAATAATATCACATATTTCCACTCCACGTTTGATTCCACCATATACACACACACACACACGTCTCCTGCGACCCGAAGCACATACTACCTCTGGATCTCATTTCAAATATTATAATTACTTTGAGATGTGCTTATTCTATCCGTACAGAGTGACAACACGAAACAAAGGGCTGCAGAATATGGACACAAAGTCATATTGCAATAACTCTGAGACTTGCAATATGACTTCGGATGGAATTTGTCATCTTTTGATGTGGTTGGAAATACTTTTCTGTGGCTAGATGTTGTAGATCCTGGGACTATCCACCATTGGAAGTTCAGCTGATGATCACATGTCTGGGTCTGAAGGAGGCCCCCATGTCCCACTCTTCACTGATTCATGTATGTACCAATTATTATAATAGTTTTATGTCCATAGTGCAGCCTTTGCAATACTGTGCTCTTTCCTATAATAATATTAATACGAATTCGATGTATGGTTCAGCCCGATCTAAAGTGGCAACATCACTAGGAAGACTGCAGCAGATTTTTGGCAACATTTTAGATTTCTTATTACGGTATATCTCGACAGTAATCGATAGTAAAAAAAAAAGAAACAAAAAAAGACGTTTGACAGGTAAATTGTCCTTCCGGTAAGGGGCAGGAGCTAAAACAACGACATCCAATCAAACAAACAACCAAGTCAAATGATTGGAACGAGCGAGCTGTCTATCAAACCCTCTAGTGACACGTGCGCACACAAAGGCCTGCTGCTAGCGGAGCGTGGCTTTGGAGGCATCCTGATCCGTTCTCATTGGGAAGGGCATGGTCGAATTCGGTTTTAACTATTCAAATGATTTCAAAGCTCTGGCCAAAATCAATGGCCCACTGCTACTTTATTAACTCGAGCATTCCTCAAGTTTTCAAAGCATTAAAAATATATTTGATTAGTAATGTGTCCAGAGCCCCATTTACCCAGCTCCAACCTGGAACCGGAAGGGGGGTTAACACAACATAGAACTGAGGTTCCTGGTGCTCAAATGAAACCGCTACTCTCTCACCCTGGCGCCCAGGGTGATTAAAACCTATGCTACTGTTCTCACTCGGGGAGCCAAAAGAAATGGGCGCAATACCGCTGTTTGAACCCTGAGCTACAGCTTAATAATAAACACAGACATTTCACCAGTCAGAGGAAAATCTCAATATCTGGTCTGACGATGAGGGACACACAGCTCCATGATATCGTTCACAAGCTGAGCTTTGAATCCATTCATCATAAACAGCCATTAGAAGGGCCAACGAGAGGGTTGGTGACATGTGAACTTAACAAACACAGACCCTAAAGGCTCCGTTCACACTGAAGACCAAACACTCAGGCGTATTAAATCTGATTTCTTTGCTCATAATGTGACTCAGATCAGATTTCTTTCCACAACAGTGTGAACGGCACAAATCACACACTTTTCAATTCTGATTTGATCCACTTTCACATGTGGTCCTAAATCAGATACACGTCTGATTTTTCAATGCAATCTCAGTCTGAACAGTCATGCGACTTTCACCTCACTCTAGATTGACTTTGTCACAATTTTTCCACATCCATCTTCTTTATTGTTCATTTGCGCATGCAGGTCAGTTCAGGAGTGTGACCTGTTCACACTGGATCTTGGCCACATTAAAAAAAGAATGTGAACCGACACATTTTTGAGCAATAAATCAGAATTGAGCGCCAAGGCTTGCAGTGTGAAGGTGGCCTAACGCTCTTCAATTCACTGCACTGCACTTAACCAAACAGTATCCTATTCTCCAACCTTGGCAACTAGCGTGACTGAGCCTGTAGACCTGGGATAACTGATGTTTTACACGTGGACATTCTTAGGTGGGCTAGCATAGAATTAAACCTAGGGATATAAAGCAGGGCTAGGACTCCAGAAGGTAGCTCTAGGCCAGCGGTTCTCAAACTACGGGTTGCGACAGTGCTAAATATGCCTCGTTTTATAAATGTGTATTGATAACATAGTGCTGTAATTACATTTTCTAATAAATATGCATGATCAAGTTCAACAACGTGTGCTTTTATTTTGATATCCCTTAATTCCACATTGAAATTAAGTGTGGGGTCGCCAAATAAAATCCTAAATAAAATGGGGTCGTGGTATAAAAAAGTTTGAGAATCCCTGCTCTAGGCTAATGGGTGCAGTGTGGAAGGGTAGAAGTAACTTTTTCGCACCTACTCCCGAACTCTGCATGCGCAGATTGATGAACCTAGCTCTCTGGACCATCCAGACAGACTCCGTGGGCAATCTGCGCGTTGTGGAGTTCGGGAGTAGGTGCTGAAAAAGTGACAATAGCTTGGCCGAGAAAGTGCCTATCGACTTGGGATTGGTCTCTCCGTGTTCAGGAGACTCGTATAAAAGTCTATTGGATCATGTCTCCAGCACCCCCACAACCGTAGCTACAACCACTTAATGTCAAGGCTCTCATCCACATTCATTCATTTTCTCCCCCCTGCTCTCTCTCCCATGATTTCAGAATACCGGAAGTGTTGCGGTGGTCTATGAAGGAGGCTAACTCATAAAAAGGCCAACTGTTACAGTATGGATATCCTTGTACTGTGCAGAGCAACAACCATCAATGTCGAGTGTGGTAGACATCCGTCTGGTAGACATCCATCTGGCCTCCCCCCTCTAATATACTCCACCTTATAGCCATTCATTTGTGTCTCACCCCTCCTCCCTCCATCCCATCCCCAGTCCACCCTCCAATCTCTACAATTCACCCTCCTCTCTCCTTCACCCTTCTCCAGCCCCTCCCTTTGACCCCATGTCTCATCCTCCTCCCTACCTGGTCACCTGACCACACCCCTTTTGTAATGTAGAAATATAGATGTACAACTCTATTCTCGGAGCCACTTCCGGGGTCTCAGGCCAGACCAGACCAGGCCAGACCAGACCAGGCCAGGACAGACCAGACCAAGCCAGACCAAGCCAGGCCAGACCAAACCAGACCAGGCCAGGACAGACCAAACCAGACCAGGACAGACCAAACCAGACCAGGCCAGACCAAACCAGACCAGGCCAGGACAGACCAAACCAGACCAGACCAGGCCAGACCAGACCAAGCCAGGCCAGACCAAACCAGACCAGGCCAGGACAGACCAAACCAGACCAGACCAGACCAGGACAGACCAGGCCAGACCAGGCCAGGACAGACCAAACCAGACCAGGCCAGGACAGACCAGGCCAGACCAAACGAGACCAGACCAGGCCAGGACAGACCAGACCAGACCAGGCCAGGACAGACCAGACCAGGACAGACCAGGCCAGGACAGACCAGACAAAACCAGGACAGACCAGACCAGGCCAGGCCAGGCCAGGCCAGGCCAGGCCAGGACAGACCAGACCAGGCCAGGACAGACCAGACCAGGCCAGGACAGACCAAACCAGGCCTCCAGTCTGGTCTCCTGAAGCCAATCTCCTGTGTTGTAATCTAATAAATGTGTAACAACCAACTCTCGACCAGCGAATGATTCCTCCGGTACATTCACGACACGAGCAATGGGGGGGAAATGTTTATTCTTAAAAAGGACAGGCTGGAGAATTACGACTCATTTCTCAACTCCAACGCAGCTCAATGATTGGACAATCATAAAATAAAATAAAAACTAAACTAAAACAAACAAACAAACAGCATGTTTTCTTTCTAATGGCTAAACTTTGTGCGTTAGGACTTACCACCGACCCTCCGTATAGCAGGTCACCCACACAACATGTATTGGACAAAGCCAGCTGACGGTCATCAATCAGAGCTCACCCGTAGGTTTCATCTCTTTCAAAATTCTGGAGGGCACAATCATTGATTCTTATAATATATAATCTACAACATGTGTTTTTATATGGCTATAAAAGATTCTGTCAGAATCGATTTCAAACGTTTTGTATAAAAAAAGAATCAAGAAATCGGTTCCCTCTGGAGTTTGAGAGCTGTTTGTTATGCCTACTGGTTAGGATGGCAGTGACCTGTCTTTGTCCTTCATCTTAAAGAGGCGTAGAGGAGGAGGAGACGCTGACATCACAGGAGTTAGACAGTGGAGTATAATTACTCAATTATTCTCCCCCCAAAAAATCAAGTTGCATTAAAAAAAAATCCTCATCTTTGACTCTCGGGACATCATCGACTTCTCCTCCTTTTTCCTCCTAAGTTTCTGAGCAAAAGAACAAGGAGGAGACAATATTATCACAGCCAGTCAAAGCCATGTGTTGTGATTTGCTGGTATGATATTGTCTCCTCCTTTATTCATTTATTTATTTTCTATCTCGTTCCCCCATAGAATTCATATCCAGTACAATTTCTCCAAAATCAAAGCCAAGACAGCTGCTCCTAATGCAAGCCCAATGCCCAGCATCTTCAGACCCTCCCTGTCCAGACTGTAGGAGCCAATCAGCAATCCTGATGAGATGGGTCCTTGGACACCATTGGCCAGGAAGGCTGTCTGTTCCTGTGAGGAGACACAAAAAGAAGAACAGCATAGTTAAGTTGAGGTGTTAGTTGGTAGTTTTATTGCAGGTTGAGCTGAATATTATCAGTGTCACAAATTAAATAAACTTTTTGAAATAGAATCAACACGTTTGTTTTTTAAAAGATGGCTCCAGTGTACACAGTTATGCACATATTTTCACATACACAAAAGTAAACATTTGGATGTGTCTCACACACACACACACACACACACACACACACACACACACACACACACACACACACACACACACACACACACACACACACACACACACACACACACACACACACACACACACACACACACGTGTGCAGCACCTCAAGCATCTTGGTAATCCATGATCATGGAATTATCTTGAGATTAAATCAATTGTCCACAGTCACATATCAAATATTAGATTGGTCACGGAAGGCCTCAGGATACAATGTATCTAATCACAGAGTACAGACAGACTGAGAGAGAAGGGAAGAAAAGAGTAGAGAAGAGATGAGGAGAGAGGAGAAGAGATGAGGAGAGAGGACATGACAGAGAGAGGACATGACAGAGGAGAGAGGACATGACAGAGAGAGGACATGACAGAGAGAGGACATGACAGAGGAGGAAAGTAAGAGAGGAGGCAAAGAGAGAAGAGAAGAGGAGAAGTGAAAAGGAACCTTGTGATCTTCAACTCCAAATGACTATCAGATACAGTGCCATCATCTAGCAATGGATTATGAAAATAATGAACTCATCAGGCCCAGATGACCTCATTATATGACTATCTATGAAAAGAGGCAGATATCCTGGCTATCAAATATCATTGTTTTTTTTTAAATTATAAATCACATCTGAAAACACATCCCCTAATAGTATGTTCCATATAGCTCAATGGTATGGCCATTAGTAAGAGAAACAGGGGCCATAATGCCTACCATCAGATATCATGGTCATTCTGTTTTGATAACATACTACTGTTCAAATAGCTATTACTCTCTGAGAGCGGAGAGGTCATTTTACCCAAAGCTTATGTGGGGAAAATGTGTGAATATAACACATATATTTTTATAAGTGCCTGAAACCACTGGGTTTCAACTAGGGCTGTCACTATTCGATTTGATTTAATTGTACTAAGGATCCCCATTAGCTGGTGCCATAGCACAAAAAACATACAAAAACAATTATTGCAAAACAAAATAATTAAATGTCAGTACTCAACACACAATGCATAATTAAGCTAACAAATAAGATAGCTAAAATTACATGTGAGCAAAGAAACAGAAAACATAAAAAACAAAACAAAAATACTTTACAGTGTTAAATACAATTCAAGATTATTTTAATTATAAGTTAATTTACTGTAAATGCAGCAGAGGTTTTGAGGCAGGTTATTCCAAAGAGTCAATGATCTAAAAATAAAAGATCTCCTTAAAGCGTTGGTTTTTGGACCTGGTAATTCAAGCTGCCCATTACTGGAACCTCTAGTGTAATGATCATGCACAGTATTACTATACACAATCTGTTTATGTATAAAAACAGGAGTTTTACTGCTCATGACCAACTTGAACAGCACAAGTATATTAAAACAACCTATTATCAACTTTAAGCCAAGAGAGGCGGGCATGCATACGGCTCACATTAGACCTTAGTGAGCAGCCCAGTACCAACCGTGCTGCCCTGTTTTGGACAACCTGGAGCTTCCTGAGGTCACCCACCACTGGCAGCAGATGACCACATCGTAGAGCAATAGTCAAGATGGCATAAAACTAAACTTTGCACTATCTATGACATAAAAGGGGATGGGCAACAAAAGAAGCACATTTCCTGGAAATACCAATTGCTCTTCCCATTTTCAAAACAATATAATTAATATGGTGAGACCAAGACAGAGTGCAATCCAGCATCACTCTAGTACTTTCAACTTGTTGAACTGCCGAATTACACAAGTTTAAATGAAGCTTTGGATTTGTAGATAACCTGTGCCTTGTTCCCAGCACAATACATTTAGTCTTGGAGATGTTAAGGTC
The DNA here is from genome assembly GCF_963971535.1 of Notolepis coatsorum. Classification (NCBI taxonomy): domain Eukaryota; kingdom Metazoa; phylum Chordata; class Actinopteri; order Aulopiformes; family Paralepididae; genus Notolepis; species Notolepis coatsorum. The sequence goes on from NC_140183.1 coordinate 69,846,577, forward strand.
AGTCTATTACATACTACCCAGTGAAAGATAGCACTTGTTTTTCATGTGTATAATGTAAATATCTATAGATATTAGTTTATACTTGTTGAACTATAAACGCTGAGCCAGACAGAGAACAGAGACAGTGAGAACAGACAGACATCTCCTATGTACGTGTGTTTGTTCCACTCAGGCTGTAAGGGAGGACCGACAGGGAGACTGGGAGACACAGACAGACATCTCCTATGTACGTGTGTTTGTTCCACTCAGGCTGTAAGGGAGGACCGACAGGGAGACTGGGAGACACAGACAGGGGCGTGTGTTTGTTCCACTCAGGCTGTAAGGGAGGACCGACAGGGAGACTGGGAGACACAGACAGACATCTCCTATGTACGTGTGTTTGTTCCACTCAGGCTGTAAGGGAGGACCGACAGGGAGACTGGGAGACACAGACAGACATCTCCTATGTACGTGTGTTTGTTCCACTCAGGCTGTAAGGGAGGACCGACAGGGAGACTGGGAGACACAGACAGGGGCCTGTGAGAGAGATAAGACGCTGGGGAGCAGATAAGAAACAGGAGAGCTCATTCAGGGTCATCATCCACAGCTTTAACAGTCTGGACATCACTTAGAAGTGATGGGGGCAGGGTTCGGAGAGAGAGAGCCGTTGCTATAGTAACGAGATAGTCACACGATGGAGGGAGGTCGACATCGCGAGAGATAGAGACTTGAGTGGGTTCTTCCGGGTTCGAGTCAGACAGGTCAAGTCAAGTCAAGAGTTTTATTTGTCACGGCATACAAGTATGACATGCGGGGGGTCTTGCATAATACAATAATAATAATAAGAATCCAATAGAATGACATTGTGCAATAATACAAGTAATCAAAGTAGGGCATATCAGACGGTATATGTACATCGTTTTTACAGAGCATGGTAGGACATGCTAGGTCCTGTGATAGTGCAATACACTGTTAGCTACGGATGAGGCACTGGGTCTTTATGTACACTGGGGCTGACCCCTATTAGTCGATTAGTTGACTAATCGGTCGAAAGGAGCCGTAGTCAACTGGCCAACCTCTTAGTCGAATATAATAATAAAAAAATGTAAAAATATTTATAATTATAAATTATAATTTTTTTTATCATTCTTTCCAAAAGAAAAGAGGCCTAAAAGCGTGGCTAACGCTAATGGCACGCATACCAGAGGCTAACTGCCTACGAAAACAGGCACAGAGGCACTGAAAGAGGATTTCTAATGAACACACTAGACTAGACAAATATCAAGATGTATCCATCAGTGGACCAATTGCATGCTTTTGCAGAGGATAAGAAGCCTTCAATCGACTCCTTCAGACATTAAGCACCCCCCACAGCCCAAATGGAATGATACAAAATTTAAAAATTTAAATAAAAAAGTTAAATATTTTTTTTTCTTTTTTTTTGACCAATAGTCCAAAAAATATCCAAATCCTTAGTCGGGGACAGCCCTAATGCTATATTATACAATCTCAAGTTATACTATACTATTCTTAAAGTGACCTTTCCTTTTGTAAAGTGACCATAAGTGTGAGCAGCATGAGTGTGTGTGTGCTCATGTTAAAGTGGCTGCTAGTGTGTGAGCGTGTACAGTGTGTGTGTTGTGTGTGTGCTCATGTGTGCTTGTGTGTGGAGAGTTCAGTGTTCAAGGCTCTGATGGCCTGGGGGAAGAAGCTGAGCCGAAGTCTCTCTGTCCTAGTTGCTGGTGTTCGCAGGCGTTTGCCTGACCGCAGCAGCTTGAACAGGCTGTTGTTGGGGTGGTGAGGGTCTTTCATTATTCTGCAGGCTCTGGATTTGCACCTCTTGTTATATAGGTGGTAGTGCAATACCTGTGGTACGCTCGGCTCTCTGTAGGGCCTTCTTGTCCTGTGCCGTGCTGTTTCCATACCAGGCAGTGAGGTTTCCAGTCAAGATGCTCTCTACAGCTCCGGAGTAGAAGGACTGGAGTATCTTCCCAGATACTCTGAACTTCCTTAACTGTCTCAGGTGGTAGAGGCGCTGCTTCGCCTTTTTTACTACTGAGTCTATGTGTGTTGTCCATGTCAGATCCTCTGAGATGTGGACCCCCAGGTACTTGAAGCTGCTCACCCTGTCCACGGTAGCCCAGTTTATCCTTAGTGGTGTGTGTGTCCCCTGCTGTCTTCTCCTAAAATCCATGATCAACTCCTTGGTTTTACCAATGTTCAGGAGCAGGCTGTTGTCTTGGCACCAGCGTTCCAGTACCTTAACCTCCTCCCGGTAGGCCTTCTCGTCGTTGTCCGAGATCAGCCCCACCACCACTGTGTCGTCCGCAAACTTCACTATGGAGTTGGAGCTGAACTTGGCCACACAGTCATGTGTGTATAGTGAGTACAGCAGGGGGCTCAGAACACAGCCCTGGGGGGACCCGATGCTCAGGGTGATGGTGTTGGAGGTCTGACCCCCCACCCTTCACTCAGAAAGTCCAGTATCCAGGCACTCAGAGCGGACCTCAGACCCAGCTCGATCAGCTTGTCCACCAGTCTGGTGGGGACTATGGTGTTGAACGCTGAGCTGTAGTCAATGAACAACAGTCTCACATAGCCCCCCTTCTGGCGGTCTAGGTGAGAGAGGGTGCTGTGCAGTACTTGGGAGACCGCATCATTAGTGGACCTGTTTTGGCCTGTATGCAAATTGCATAGGGTCCATATCACTGGGGAGGGAGGCACAACTGTGATCCTTAACCAGCCTCTCGAAACATTTCATGGCCACAGAGGTGAGTGCCACCGGTCATTGAGACATGTTGGGGAGGATTTCTTTGGTACCGGGATAATGGTAGACATCTTGAAGCAGGCAGGGACCACTGACTCCGCCAGGGATAGATTAAATATGGTGGTGAACACAGAGGCTAGATGGTTAGCACAGGACTTAAGTATGCGTCCTGTTATTCCATCTGGGCCAGCAGCCTTCTTGGTGTTCACCTGCATAAATGCTCTTCTCACACCGTGTTCCGTCAATGAGAGCGTCCCCGCCCGCCTGCGGATGCCCCCCCCCCCCCCCCCCCCTCCACGACAGCCGGCGCGCCAGTGATGTCACTAGCCGGTGAGCTAGCGTCGCCACTGTTTGCCCCAAACCGAGCGTAGAAGGAGTTGAGTTTGTCCGCGAGAGAGATCCCTCCACCCTCCTCAGTGTTTGGAGGGTGGGGGAGGAGCACGCCACGAGGACATAGCTAGCTTTGGCTAATGGGACAGATAGCTTCGGCTAATAGGACAGGCTTCGGCTAGGGATATAGGCGGCATCCATCAAGAGATATAGAATTATTAATTTAGTTTCTTCACCTTTCAACTTGTTCCATCTTGTACGAGTCTTATGTTTATGAAATAAACATAACCATCAAGGAAAGAGACCACGTTTCCAGTGTTTCTTCTGATTACGGATGTACCAACAGGTTGATACAGGGTGTGACATGCCAGTAAGATAACTATCGACAGATAACAAACACAACGCAGACTTCACGGAAGGCCAGATCGAAGAGTTGATTAGAGGCTGAAGACCACCTAATCTAACACCAGTCATGCACAATTTGAAGTTCTCTGCTCAAAACTTCATTAAGTACATTGCATGATGGTGCAGCGTAATACAATGTTGAATCATCTGCATAAAGGACTGTTGTAGCACATTTGGTAGCCCAAGATAGGTCATTAGTAAATACAGAGAAGAGCAAAGGTCCTAGGCAACTTCCTTGCAGAACGCCACACTCTAGACCTCTGCTACTGGACAGGCTGCCATTTAGATACACCTTCTGTGATCTAGAGCAGGGGTTCCCAAACTTTTCAGGCCAGGACCCAGAAAATAAGGTGTCAGAGAGCCGCGGCCCAATGCACATCGTCAGGCCTTTTTTTTTGTTTTTTGCCAGGCGACCGATTTTTTAAGCCAAATATCACTTCAATCCTATTAAGTTAGTTCAAGTTAGTTATTAATTTATATGTGCTATTTATGAGAGGGCTAACTTGTAGCAAAATAATAATGATAATAATAATAGCCTCATTAAAATACTATTGTTGCTTCGGTTGTTTTCAGCGTTTTATGTGCATAATCTGTTATTTAGTTTGAAATGTTCGTTGAAATAAGTAGATTTTTCGTTTTTGTTTATTTATTAAGTTAATATAAAACCATATAGTCACATTTTAGAATACAATAGAATATAATTTTAGAATACAACTAGAAACACTGTCCTGGCCTGCTTCTAAGTTCAGTGGCCTGACAAAAATAAAAAATTAAAAAAATATATATTTTTTTTCTTTTGGAAATCATCTCGCGGCCCACCCGTGGCTGCTCGCGGCCCACCTTTGGGTCACGACCCCAACTTTGGGAACCACTGATCTAGAGGACAAATAACGTAGTATCCACTTTAAAGCAGAATAGTTAAAACCATAACATTTAAGTTTCTCAACCAGTAGACTGGTTAATTATTATTAATGTGTTAATTTAGGTGATTCATTTGAAAACCTTACAACATTTCTTTAACGCAACTAATCACATGTTGGACCCTAACCTCCTCCCATTATAGCGACGGCAAGTGTGTTTACGTTCCTGGAACAACTAATTTGGAGAATAACGAGCAACCAGAAATCCCCTGAATGACTTAAACAGACTTTTGGATTAAGCTAAACCGAGTCGTATGCACGCAGGCATTCATCTTTCCCAATGAAGCTACATGTCTGAAGTACACAGCCAGAGCTGCGCTATGCTTGCCAATTACGCTAGCTAGCAGTGTTGTTAACAGAGATTATGTGTAGGAGCCGTCTGTCAACAAAGATACATCAAAGAGCAAACTTATTCACAAGATGGATCACCATTCAATGTTATTGTAGACTCCTGCGACAGATAAGTATTTATGATGACTTTTTACCATTCCCCCCCCCCGACAGTCCCTACAGGTGCATATTCACGTACGTACGGTTGTCAATGTGTGTTAATTGCGATTAATCGCAGCTTGTCGTGCGATTAATACGTACATTTAATCGTTTGACAGCCCTAGTTTTCTATTTCGTTTTTGTTCGCTGTGATTCATTTTTGACATAGTTGTAAAGTTGTCTTTCATTGTAATTTAATTTAATTGAACTTTCTTTCTTTCTTCATTTTAAATGTGTATAGTGTCTTTTTAGGGTGTGGTCAGGAGGCCTGTCCACCACACATCAGCCAGCCCACCTTCTAACTGCAACTCTCTACCTCTGTGTATTCTGTAGTAACTCTGGCATCACTGCGTCCTCAAGTGCAATAGTTACAAAGATTGTATGAACTCTCTCTATATCATGTACAGCAGAGGTATTCTTTCCACCACTGCAAATACTCTATATATATTCTATATATTACACTCATTACTGTATATTCTGTACAGCAGTAAAACTTATATTTTTTACCCTTAGCCCAAACTGCATACAATACCCCCTCTACTTTGTATAATTATACTTACACTTGTTTAATATTTTTTATGAACTTTGTTTTTTCTTTTATATTTTTTATAATAATAATAATTATTATTCTTTTTAGATTTAGATTTTTATTTTATATGAATCCAGAAGTGTTGTTTTGTCTTCTTTGTATGTGCATGCAAATTCCTTGTATGTGAATTTGAATACCAAACTCCCAGTGCAATGTAAATAAAAACATTATTGACATGAGGTGAACTGAAAACGCAACTCTGGTTTTTGTCCCTTTTTCGTGATTTTGGAATAAATTTGTCTGTAATACAAGCCAATAAAAGCATCCTGATACATTTATAGCCTGATGCCTAATGATAGATGATGATGAGTCTCCTGTTGGTACCCAGAACAGCAAATACAACACAATGAACTAAGCATTTTAGACCTGCTTCCATGTGGAAATAATATGTCAATTTAAGCGTTAAATATAATTTTTTTTTTAGAATTTGCCTAATTTCAGCCTATTCATATTAAAATGGTATTCCTAGGGACAATACTGCAGTTTGCCTTTGTGCGGCAGCATTATGTATGGTGTAATAATCTCTCTCTCTCTCTCTCTCTCTGTCTCTGTGTCTCTCTCTATCGCTCGCTCTCTCTCTCTCTCTCTCTCTCTCTCTCTCTCTCTCTCCCCCCTCACTCCCTCTCTCTCATTACCACCCCATTTGGACTCCTCAGATAATATATCTGTGTGAGTAGAGAGGTGGCTGTGGCGGCCATTAAGTCCAGGTAGGATCAATGTGAATGACCTTGTAATGAGACCGATACGTCCTCTCCTGGACGACAGTAATTGAAATGGCTTATCATCCGTAATGCAGATTCTACATGGGGATATTGAGCCATTGATTAGTCCTTCTAGATGATGCTTTCATCAGGTCCACAAGGGACAACTGGATGTGATTTACCTTACATTTTCATTACAGCATCTCTCTCTCTCTCTTTCTCCATTGATTCCACCATCTTGCCACTAGCTCAATCTCAGCTGTCATCTCTCTAACTCTCTCCTATCCCTTTTCTTTACCCTCTTTTGACTTCTTTTTGACTCCCAGTCTCTCTCCCTCCTGATGTCCAACTCAAACCTCAGTCTCTCTCCCCCCTGATGTCCAACTCAAACCTCAGTCTCTCTCCCTCCTGATGTCCAACTCAAACCTCAGTCTCTCCCCCCTGATGTCCAACTCAAACCTCAGTCTCTCTCCCTCCTGATGTCCAACTCAAACCTCAGTCTCTCCCCCCTGATGTCCAACTCAAACCTCAGTCTCTCCCCCCTGATGTCCAACACAAACCTCAGTCTCTCCCCCCTGATGTCCAACTCAAACCTCAGTCTCTCCCCCCTGATGTCCAACACAAACCTCAGTCTCTCCCCCCTGATGTCCAACACAAACCTCAGTCTCTCTCCCCCCTGATGTCCAACTCAAACCTCAGTCTCTCTCCCCCCTGATGTCCAACACAAACCTCAGTCTCTCTCCCCCCTGATGTCCAACTCAAACCTCAGTCTCTCCCCCCTGATGTCCAACACAAACCTCAGTCTCTCCCCCCCTGATGTCCAACTCAAACCTCAGTCTCTCTCCCCCCTGATGTCTAACACAAACCTCAGTCTCTCTCCCCCCTGATGTCCAACTCAAACCTCAGTCTCTCCCCCCTGATGTCCAACACAAACCTCAGTCTCTCTCCCCCCTGATGTCCAACACAAACCTCAGTCTCTCTCCCCTGATGTCCAACACAAACCTCAGTCTCTCTCCCTCCTGATGTCCAACTCAAACCTCAGTCTCTCTCCCCCCTGATGTCCAACACAAACCTCAGTCTCTCTCCCCTGATGTCCAACACAAACCTCAGTCTCTCTCCCCCCTGATGTCCAACACAAACCTCAGTCTCTCTCCCCCCTGATGTCCAACACAAACCTCAGTCTCTCTCCCCCCTGATGTCCAACTCAAACCTCAGTCTCTCTCCCCCCTGATGTCCAACTCAAACCTCAGTCTCTCTCTCCCCTGATGTCCACCTCAAACCTCAGTCTCTCTCCCCCCTGATGTCCAACACAAACCTCAGTCTCTCCCCCCTGATGTCCAACACAAACCTCAGTCTCTCCCCCCTGATGTCCAACTCAAACCTCAGTCTCTCCCCCCCCTGATGTCCAACTCAAACCTCAGTCTCTCTCTCCCCTGATGTCATACTCAGACCTCAGTCTCTCTCCCCCCTGATGTCCAACTCAAACCTCAGTCTCTCCCCCCTGATGTCCAACTCAAACCTCAGTCTCTCTCTCCCCTGATGTCCAACACAAACCTCAGTCTCTCCCCCCTGATGTCCAACACAAACCTCAGTCTCTCCCCCCTGATGTCCAACTCAAACCTCAGTCTCTCTCTCCCCTGATGTCCAACACAAACCTCTCTCTCTCTCTCCCCTGTTGTCCTACTCAGACCTCTCTCTCACTGGTGGACATGCTCTCTCACTGGTGGACATGCTCTCTCTCTCTCTCTCTCACTGGTGGACATGCTCTCTCTCTCTCACTGGTGGACATGCTCTCTCTCACTGGTGGACATGCTCTCTCTCTCTCTCTCACTGGTGGACATGCTCGCTCTCTCTCCCCCCCTCGCTCTCTCTCCGCCCCTCTCCCTCTCTATCTCCTCACAGTCTCTAGGCTATAGTGTCATTATGAAAGGCCTATACGACCACAGAAAGCTATAGGGCTCATCCATTTCACGTTTGTGTATGAATACGCGCGCGTTGTGTGTGTGTATGCGTGTGTGCACACGAGGGAGAGATTGATTGACAGCCAGAAAAAAGACAATGCACTGTGTTACAATGTATCAATGTGTTTGTTTGTGTGTGTGCAAGATGATGGCGGACCTCAGGGATATACAAACATATTTTCACACGTAAGACTTCTACGGACTCCTACACACGTGTGTGTGTGTGTGTGTGTGTGTGTGCATGTGCGTACTCCCCACTATGTGAACGAGCACACAGGTATGTCTCCACAGTGAACACCACTCGACTCCCACGCGCTGGTGTTCTACAATGCCTCCACTCCCGGTGACAGTGAATGGATATCTGTCGGCGCAGACAATGGCTGAGGGGACACTGTAGCCAGCGACTCCTCGTGACACATCCCCGGCAACTTGCATTAAGAGCAGCCGCAGACAATGGCGGAGAGATACATTAACAACGCCTCCAGAGTCTCTCGGAAAGTCTAGGAGCGCGTACAAAAGGCGGAAAGAAAAGTGTATGGGACGCGTCCGCGCTCACTGGAGAGGTATTATCACCTGTGTGTAAACGATACCCTAACTGTATAGTGTGTCTTCCAGCAACACAGGTGACTCAAACGCCTTCCAAATAGGATAGGAACCCGGTGTAGGGTAAGCGGTGTGGGGTGGGTGCAGAAGGAAATTAGGTTTTGCACGATACACCGTAAAGAAAAGTATTGCGATACCCAGGCCGTTTCTATGAGTTGAGTAGATTTGTGACCGGAGCAGTGTGTGTGCCAGGACTCAGACAGGAACAATTGTTGTGGTATCGTTTTCTAGCCGCTATCGTGATACTGGTATCGGATATCGAAGTCAAGATTTTGGTATTGTGATAACACTAGGAGGAAATGGTTATTATGTGAGCTCCAGGTATCGACAATGCCGATTCTACGTACCCTACAAAATGGCCCCCAATGGCCACCACAACCCAACGTGCAGATAGATAGATGCTACATGCCCTACCACATGGCCCCTAATGCCTGTGGGGAGACGGGGGCCGCTGGTGTACAGCTGAGAGCTCCAGCATAGCTATGTCCGCAAGCTAGGCGCAAGCCAGAGTAAAACACAGTTTTCAATCAATCAATCAATAATAACATTAACGAGACTCTCGTTGTGTCTATTCTGTTAACGCTACCTCTCATTGCTTTAACGTTACCTAGGCTCTCGCGTCTATCTGCTAACGCGTTAACGTTAGCATTAGCATTAGGCTAACAAGCTGTAACGGCACCAGTCTCGCGTCTATCTGCTAACGTTAGCATTAGGTAATAACCGGTTTAAAATGGATGGTGATTACCTCACGTTGTGTCTATTCTACTAGCATTAACCATTAGTTACTAGTACAAACAATCAATAGCGAGTTATATTGAGCACGCTATGTACGATAGCCATGCTAAAACGCTAGCACAACATTAGCACCTAACCTAACAACAAGCTTAACAAGTCAGCAATCTTTTTGTGAGACTAAACTCTCCGCTCGGTGGCAAATTGTGTTGTCGGTTTTGTTTCATCAATAAATGAGGCAGAATACACAGTGACTGTATCCTTTTTTGTTTATTGCACTTGTTCCTGCTGCAAATGAAATCCTATGCGAGACATTAAAGATGGCGACTTTCTGTTTTTGTGGAGAGCCTCCAACGAGTGACACGTCTCTCTTCTGACCAATCAGTGGTCTGCAGTGTTTCACGTGACTTTTCTGGTACCACAACATGCCTTTCGCGTTGCTCTGATTGGCCAGCGATCGGCCAGCCCTCTACGCTCGTTTTCCCCCTACGCCGCTAACGTGCGCATGCGCATTATCGCTGGCCAATCAGAGCAACGCGGAAGGACATGTTGGTTGCCGAAAGTATTCACGCCCCCCAATGGCCACCACAACCCTACAGTAGATAGATAGATGCTACATACCCTCCCACATGGCCCCCACAACCCTACAGTAGATAGATAGATGCTACATACCCTCCCACATGGCCCCCACAACCCTACTGTAGATAGATGAATGCTACATACCCTCCCACATGGCCCCCACAACCCTACTGTAGATAGATGAATGCTACATACCCTCCCACATGGCCCCCACAACCCTACAGTAGATAGATAGATGCTACATACCCTCCCACATGGCCCCCACAACCCTACAGTAGATAGATAGATGCTACATACCCTCCCACATGGCCCCCACAACCCTACAGTAGATAGATAGATGCTACATACCCTCCCACATGGCCCCCACAACCCTACAGTAGATAGATAGATGCTACATACCCTCCCACAACCCTACTGTAGATAGATAGATGCTACATACCCTCCCACATGGCCCCCACAACCCTACTGTAGATAGATAGATGCTACATACCCTCCCACATGGCCCCCACAACCCTACAGTAGATAGATAGGCAGCGAGAGCCGAGGTTATCAACAAAACACAGTATCCACCAACCCTCCCGCTGCTCTGGATTGTGATACAATACAAACAACCCCTGGAAGGCCCAGTGGGATGAAGCCTTTTTGAGAAGCATTGGAGGAAAACGGATAATGTTCGATTCCCGGCTTGAAAAAGGACCAACTTTAGCCAACTGGCCCAATACAGTACAATGTTTCCCCTGCCGTAGGCATTAGTGGCCGAACCTCCCACCTGACTGGAGGTTCGGAGCTCCGGGAATGTATTGTTCCAGTCGCACCGCAATAATAACTACAGTGACAACAACTTCGACGCCCACCGTTAAGACATTTCCTAGGGAAAACTCTGCAGCACCTCGGTTCAGTCCAGTTTCTTTCTAATGAATACAGGCGCGGCTGACGGGAGTTCAAATCAGTAATCCCAACTAAAGAGGATAATAGCCACTGTACTCACATAGAGCTCCTCAATAGAGTTGCACTGCCAATCTCTTCAAGTGGCTCTCAGGAAGAAAGACTGAGTGCGGCGAGAGAGAGAGAGAGAGAGAGAGAGAGTTAGAGCCGGAGATAGAGAGAGAGAGAGAGAGAGAGAGGAGAGAGAGACGGATAGAGAAAGGAGGGAGAGAGAGAACAAGAGAGAAAGAGTAGATGGCCAAGTCAAGCACCACTAACAAGGCAAGAATATCTTCTATAGGAAGGTCGTCTTTGGGGATCTTTCCTTATCCTTTTCTTGAAATAATAAAAGGCATAGATTATTATTTAGTCTGCTCCCTCTCTCTCTCCGTCTCTATGCCTCCTCCCGGTCTCTCCGTCTCTCTAATGCTTTCAATCCAGTCCATTCCTTTCTGTGAAATAAAGTTGGTCTCTCTGTGTCTCTTCATGTCTCTCCCTTCGCTGATAGAATATGAATTGTCCTTGCAGATATAATGCATGGACAGGGGGTCTGGAGAGATCTGAATAATACAATCTGAAATACATTATCATTTTAAGTACTGCCACTGAGCTGTGGTTGGAGTCGGGGAGAGAGCAGAGATCAGGGTCGTATTACAACGCCAAACTGCCTGCTTCCAAGTGGTGCGTGCGAGTACTGTATGTTTGTGTGTATATGTGTGCATCTCTCCCTCCCTCCCTCCCTCTCTCTCTCCCTCCCTCTTTCTCTCTCCATCTCTCTTTTTCGTTTTTAATTTCTTGTTTTAAAATTCTTTTATTTCAGTTTAATTTCAGTACGTTTCCAGAGTGGGTTAGCAAGTTTCAGTTTAGTTATTAGCTGCAACCGGCAGCTTTATAGGTCAGTCTGTCGGTTGGTTGGTTGGTCCACAAAAATCCTCACCATTTAGTGGCCACAGGTTTGGCCCTAGGAGACTGACATTTGGCATGGAGGTCAAGTGTGTGTGTGTGTGTTTTTTTTTTCTTTTTCTAAAGTCTAAAGTATAAATATGTTTTTATCGTTTTCTGCAGCTTTCTCCAGAACGTGATTTATAGCCCTAAATGCATTATATTGATGATCAAATACAGTTTGATAGCGATCTGCGCGAGATAAAAAATTTCAAATGGACGTGCTTCTAGAAGTTACTACTTATCATCTGATGTTGACCGGATGGGGGTGTGGAATAATATAATGATTCCCCAACTCTCTCATGTAAAGACATTCCCCTCCCAAGTTTCAAGTTTCAAGTTTCTTTAATAGTTGTCATACAGAAGTACAGAATACTTTTATACAAAATGCTTCTTACTGTTGCGCTCCAGAGACTGTGCAAGACAAGATAAGTATGAAATAAAATAACATAGTAAAATTAGAAGTAAAAAAAATGAGGTCACAGTGTTCAGTTTAGACATATGTACAATGTTCGATGCAGAATAGACGTAGTTACCATACAATATACAATACTGTGCAGTGTACTAATATACAATACTATATAGTGCAAGGCAGAAATGGAGAAATGGGACGAGGTGCAATTTAGGTACAATTCACAGTAGGTGTACGAGTTGTAGTGCAAATCCTTTATCAATAAATATAAAGTGTAAGTGTGTTTGTGTGATCTAAAGTGTGGAGAGTGGGTGCTGCAGTGTGTTGTTTGTTTGAGTGAGTGTGTGCGTGTGGGTGTGTGTGCTGTGTGCATTTGATGGTTGTTGCATAGTGATTATTGTTCGTTTAGCAGCCTGATGGCCTGGGGATAGAAGCTTGCCTGATATTATACATTAATCTCACCCACATTATGAAGAGAAAAGTGAGTAACTGTGGAATAATAGAATGATTCCCCAACTCCCTCATGTAAAGACATTCCCCTCCCCTTTCTCTCCAATCTATAACTATATAAGGCTCCTCCCGAGAACAATCCAGGTCTCTTTACCTGGGTCATTTCAGCTGATCACCTGGGGCGAGAGCCTCAGCCATTCTCTCTCTAAATACTATGTGTATATTTCTATCTGTATGCGATCCATCTCCAGGTTGTATAATAGTATATACGTCCAAATCATGTTGTTTATCGAGTTATTGGTAACGGATTGCTATCCATTGTGTCGAGCTAGAGTCCCGGGACTATTAGCGAGTGAGTGATCGGACCGAATTGGAATGAGCACCAGCTTCCGTTTCCGGTTTCCGGTTTGGGCGAGCCGCCGATCGGCCACCAGATGGCGCTCTTGAACCGTTGGAGAGTTGAGAGGGGATCAACAGTAGATCTCAAGTCTCCGGGGGAGAAATATGACTGCGATCACAGATTTTTGAAATATTGATCTCAATGACGTGTTACGGCGTCATTGGCAGAATTAGCATGGCGGGGAATGACGAGTTTAGGCGTCCTTGGCAGAGAAAGTGTTAACGTACTTCCCTACCCAACCATGAACTGGCCTGCGCCTGTTAAGCAGCGTGTGTTTTTCGGACTCTCTCTCCCACAGAACTCGTCAACAGTCAACCGACACATCACTACGGGCCACACAATACACTGTAGTCACATTTCTCACATGACCTAGAGCAGCTGCCACTGTCATTCTAGACACACAGACACAGACACTCACACACACCTACTCTCTGTGTGTGTGTGTTGTATATGTGTGTGGTATATATATGTGTGTGTGTGTGTGTGTGTGTGTGTGTGTGTGTGTGTGTGTGTGTGTGTGTGTGTGTGTGTGTGTGTGTGTGTGTGTGTGTGTGTGTGTGTGTGTGTGTGTGTGTGTGTGTGTGTGTGTGTGTGTGTGTGTGTGTGTGTGTGTGTGTGTGTGTGTGTGTGTGTGTGTTGTTGTTGTTGTTGTTGTTGTTGTTGTTGTTGTTGTTGTTGTTGTTGTTGTTGTTGTTGTTGTTGTTGTTGTTGTTGTTGTTGTTGTTGTTGTTGTTGTTGTTGTTGTTGTTCAGGAGACAGCACCAGTCAAAAGAGATAGTGTAACAAGGCCTCTTAGTCACAAGTCAGCTGACAAAGCCACAGAGAACAGCATAACAAGCAGTGGCAGTATTTGCTATCGGTCAGAGGAACGGAGAGACAAAGAGGGATGGATGGGGTTGTGGGCGAACAGAAAGAGAGAAGAAAGAGGGAAAAATCGTTGCTTTTAAAGGGCCCCTATTGAATAAAATGACCTTTTCCTTTGTTGTACATTGTTTTTACACAATGAGGGGTTGTTGTCTCAACGCTGAGAAATTGTGAAATTATGTACATAGTGCTGTTTCTCCAGTGCAGCCGTGACAAGAACCCTCCCTATTGAAAGAAGACATTCAGAATTGCAGCCACAATCAACGTAGTTAATAACGTGCATTTATGTGCATGTGAAGATATCTTGGAAAAAGATAAATCACTCGAAAATCTTCTCGTTTCTACCTAAAGATGGACCTAAAATGTGTTTCCGACGGTAAGTTTGATGTGAGATTGCTGTGTCGTCTTGAGTCATATTTGATCTGCAACGGCTAGTTTGACAGTTTGATCTGAATTTCGTTCGACGGTACAGGCTCGTGCATTTTTGCTGGATGTATGATAATTATTGCATTTGTACGATTAAAGCAGCTTGCTTGTTACAGGTCATGTGAGAAATGTGACTACAGTGTATTGTGTGGCCCGTAGAGTGACCAGGACCAGAGGACCAGGGGCCACGTGACCAGCTGCTAAACCTGAGCTTACTACCACATTGACCGCTCTCTCTCTCATCTCTCCTTCTCCATCTCTTTATACCCCATCTCTCTCTCTACCCCATCTCACTCTCACACCTCTCTCTTGTTTCATCTTTCCCTCACACCTCCCTCCCTCCCGCCCTCCACCTGGCCTGTCCCATGTCCTCTATACTGGTTGCCAGGAACGTTCCTATAAAGAAGCACGTGGAACACACACACACACGCTGTTCTAAACATGACACATGACACGCACACACAAATACATACAGACTGAATCCCAAAAGGTTACATGACACGTTGCATGTTGTTCTATCTCTGCCTAAATCAGTTAAACCCATGGTCATTAACACAATACATGCAGGTATACTGTATGGACCTGTTGGTGACGCCGGTTCACACCTGGACCCGACCCCTCCTGCACATGTGCCAGCCAGCGGCCTCAGCCACAGAGTCCTTAGTTACCATGGCAACCACTCACAGCAGACATCGTTGTCCTTCTCCTCATTATATAGTGTCTCTGGTTAAACCTCATAATACTACATACAAAATAGTTCACACACACACACACACACACACACACACACACACACACACACACAGGGTTTCCGTTAGAAAAAATTGTTGCCGGTCTCCGTGACCTGCAAGATTTCAATCTACCGGACAAATGAGATTAATTCCGGTCATAGTTTATTGAGCTTTAAAACAATTTATAGGCAGACTATATAAAGAATGTCATCCTCAAGGCATGTAGATTTATAATATTATTATTTAAAACTAGGCTACTTTTGCGTATACAGTCATTAATATATTCCAAATAAAATAAGTCCCTCGATACTCCGTGCTGCTGCTGACTTGAAATAAAATAGACCGCGTATGTGGGCAGTCGGTCCGACACTAAACAGCAGTCTGTTATAATCATTTTTATGAGCTAACGAATTCCGTTATATTGGACATTTGTATTAATTATATCAAGCGAAGAACTGAGAAATTTTGCAGAGAGAGACGGCAACGTTATCGTGGCCGGGTTTGCGTGATGTATTTCTCCACCTCCCAACGACTTGGTGCTGGTCATAATGTCCGGTGAAAACAACTCCCTCCAAGCACAACTTGATCACCCGAACCGTACCAAAACAGGCCAAAATTAAATAGCCCATGCGACGAACGATTCATTACATTCGTTTCATCGTTGCTCCACCAAGCAGCCGGTCCAACAATGAAAGCTGTTATCAGCGCGAGCCGGCAGCAGTTAGTTTGCAAGAAGCATCCAGCTGCAGACCCGCAGAGCAGCTTTCCAGGTCTGGGGACCGCACTGTGCCAGCAAAGCTGGTGGGTTATGTGGGTCTGCAGCTGCATGCCTTCCGCAAATCCAGCAGCAAGCTCTCGCTGAGCGAAGCAACGACAACAAACGCAATGATTGTTTCGTTCACCCAACTCCAGCCCATCCAAATACAATTCAAATAATCAAACTGTGCCCAGAGGGAACTATTTTCACCGGACACTATGACCGGAGAGATTAAATATGTCGGACTTCAACAGATTTTGCCGGCCAAATACCGGTAATTACCGGCTAACGGAAACGCTGACACACACACACACACATAAGCACACAATCACACAATAACAATCACACTGTCCCACCCTATGATACATACACAAGCACAGAAACACAAACACACACTTGTGCGGCACGGCGGTGCAGTGATTAGCGATGTTGCCTCACAGCAAGAAGGTCCTGGGTTGAAAAATAAACAACAACAACTAAAACCAGCAGGGATCCTTTCTGTGTTTACATGTTGTCCCCGTGTCGGCCTGGGCTTCCTCCGGGTGCTCTGGCTTCCTCCGGGTGCTCTGGTTCCCCCCCTGCACCACGGGGAGACAGGCACGCTATAGGTATATCCTGCCCTTGACCTTCATCAAGGTTCTGGCATTACAGCTGGAGCTGGTCCCCAAATGCAGAGGAGGAATCCCCCCCCGAGCGGATTAAGAAAAGTGTAACACGTGTACGTACGTACGTACGCACACACACACACGCGCGCACACACACACACACATGGTCCCTAATTAAGGCTGGATTTATGTATTTTTTACTTATGCAATAGTTTATGGTGTGGGGGGGAGGGGGGCAAGAGAGAGAGGTAGGTTCCTGTATGTGTGTGTGTATATTTGCAGATATTATGCTTATTCTTTACATGTAATTGTAACTGTGTGTGTGTGTGTGTGTGTGTGTGTGTGTGTGTGTGTGTGTGTGTGTGTGTGTGTGTGTGTGTGTGTGTGTGTGTGTGTGACACGTGTGTGTGTGTGTGTGTGTGTGTGTGTGTGTGTGACGTGTGACGTGTGTGTGTGTGTGTGTGTGTGTGTGTGTGTGAATGAGAGTGAGAGATAGAGAACATGATAGAAAAGACTAATAATATCACAGGGGAAGGGGAGACATCCTTAGGGCATCATACAGACACACACACACACACGCACACACACACTGTTACAATTACATGTAAAGAATAAGCATACTATCTGTAAATACACACACATGCACATGGAGTTCACACCAAGAGAACACACTTGGTAGAGATGAGAGAAAGAGAGAGATGGGGGGGGAGTGATATTTGATCAAAGGACACACACGACAGGCTGAGCATAAGGTCTACACACACACACACACACACACACACACACACACACACACACACACACACACACACACACACACACACACACACACACACACACACACACACACACACACACACACACACACACACACACACACACACACACACACACACACACACACACACACACACACACACACACAGCCACTAATTTACACCGTGAGACTATATATAGATTTTTTTTTTTTTTTTTTTTTTTTTTTTATCAATCCAAAATTATTGTATTATTCATGAATTGTTAATTGTTAATTAGACTTTTTGGGGGGATGGTGAGCAAACAGTGTTTCATGTCTCCTCATGTGTCTCATCCTCATGTGTCTCATCCTCAAGCTTCTATCCCCAGGCCATCAGGCTGCTAAACGAACAATAAACACTATGCAACAACCATCAAATGCACACAGCACACACACCCACACGCACACACTCACTTAAACAAACAACACACTGCAACACCCACTCTCCACACTTTAGATCACACAAACACACTTTTTATTTATTGATAAAGGATTTGCACTACAACTCGTACATCTACTGTAAATTGTACCTAAATTGCACCTCATCCCATTTCTGCCTTGCACTATATAGTATTGTATATTAGTACACTGCATAGTATATTGTATATTATATGGTAACTCAGTTACGTCTATTCTGCATCGAACATTGTACATATGTCCATACTGAACACTGTGACCTCATTTTTTTACTTCTAATTTACATGCTATACTATGTTATTTTATTTCATACTTATCTTGTCTTGCACAGTCTCTGGAGCGTAACAGTAAGAAGCATTTTGTATAAAAGTATTCTGTACTTCTGTATGACAACTATTAAAGAAACTTGAAACTTGTCTCATCCTCATGTGTCTCATGTGTCTCATCTTCATGTGTCTCATCCTCATGTGTCTCATGTGTCTCCTCCTCATGTGTCTCATCCTCATGTGTCTCATGTGTCTCCTCCTCATGTGTCTCATCCGCATGTGTCTCATCTTCATGTGTCTCATCTTCATGTGTCTCATCCTCATGTGTCTCATCCTCATGTGTCTCATCCTCATGTCTCTCATGTGTCTCATCCTCATGTGTCTCATGTGTCTCATGTGTCTCATCCTCATGTGTCTCATGTGTCTCATCCTCATGTGTCTCATGTCTCATCCTCATGTGTCTCATCCTCATGTGTCTCCTCCTCATGTGTCTCATCCTCATGTGTCTCATCCTCATGTCTCTCATCCTCATGTGTCTCATCCTCATGTGTCTCATCCTCATGTGTCTCATCCTCATGTGTCTGATCCTCATCCTCATGTGTCTCATCCTCATGTGTCTCATGTGTCTCATGTGTCTCATCCTTATGTGTCTCATCCTCCTGTGTCTCATCCTCATCCTCATGTGTCTCATCCTTATGTGTCTCATCCTCCTGTGTCTCATCCTCATCCTCATGTGTCTCATCCTCATGTGTCTCATCCTCATGTGTCTCATCCTCATCCTCATGTGTCTCATCCTCATGTGTCTCATCCTCATGTGTCTCATCCTCATGTGTCTCATCCTCATGTGTCTCCTCCTCATGTGTCTCATCCTCATGTGTCTCATCCTCATGTGTCTCATCCTCATGTGTCTCATCCTCATGTGTCTCATCCTCATATGTCTCATCCTCATGTGTCTCATCCTCATGTGTCTCCTCCTCATGTGTCTCATCCTCATGTGTCTCATCTTCATGTGTCTCATCCTCATGTGTCTCATCCTCATATGTCTCATCCTCATGTGTCTCATCCTCATCCTCATGTGTCTCATCCTCATGTGTCTCATCCTCATGTGTCTCATATGTCTCATCCTCATGTGTCTCATCCTCATGTGTCTCATCCTCATGTGTCTCATCCTCATGTGCCTCATCCTCATGTGTCTCATCCTCATGTGTCTCCTCCTCATGTGTCTCATCCTCATGTGTCTCATCCTCATGTGTCTCATATGTCTCATTCTCATGTGTCTCATCCTCATGTGTCTCATATGTCTCATCCTCATGTGTCTCATCCTCATGTGTCTCATCCTCATGTGTCTCATCCTCATGTGTCTCATCCTCATGTGTCTCATCTTCATGTGTCTCATCCTCATGTGTCTCATCCTCATCCTCATGTGTCTCATCCTCATGTGTCTCATCCTCATGTGTCTCATCCTCATGTGTCTCATCTTCATGTGTCTCATCCTCATGTGTCTCATCCTCATGTGTCTCATCCTCATGTCTCTCATGTGTCTCATCCTCATGTGTCTCATCCTCATGTGTCTCGTGTGTCTCATCCTCATGTGTCTCATGTGTCTCATCCTCATGTGTCTCATCCTCATGTGTCTCATCTTCATGTGTCTCATCCTCATGTGTCTCATCCTCATGTGTCTCATCCTCATCCTCATGTGTCTCATGTGTCTCATCCTCATGTGTCTCATGTGTCTCATCCTCATGTGTCTCATCCTCATGTGTCTCATCCTCATGTGTCTCATCCTCATGTGTCTCATCCTCATGTGTCTCATCCTCATCCTCATGTGTCTCATCCTCATGTGTCTCATCCTCATCCTCATGTGTCTCATCCTCATGTGTCTCATGTGTCTCATGTGTCTCATGTGTCTCATCCTCATGTGTCTCATCCTCATGTGTCTCATCCTCATGTGTCTCATCCTCATGTGTCTCATCCTCATGTGTCTCATCCTCATGTGTCTCATCCTCATCCTCATGTGTCGCATCCTCATGTGTCTCCTCCTCATGTGTCTCATCCTCATGTGTCTCATCCTCATGTGTCTCCTCCTCATGTGTCTCATCCTCATGTGTCTCATCCTCATGTGTCTCATCCTCATGTGTCTCCTCCTCATGTGTCTCCTCCTTGTGTGTCTCATCCTCATGTGTCTCATCCTCATGTGTCTCATCCTCATGTGTCTCATCCTCATGTGTCTCATCCTCATGTGTCTCATCCTCATGTGTCTCATGTGTCTCCTCCTCATGTGTCTCATGTGTCTCCTCCTCATGTGTCTCATATGTCTCATCCTCATGTGTCTCATATGTCTCATCCTCATGTGTCTCATCCTCATGTGTCTCATCCTCATGTGTCTCATCCTCATGTGTCTCATCCTCATGTGTCTCATCTTCATGTGTCTCATCCTCATGTGTCTCATGTGTCTCATCCTCATGTGTCTCATCCTCATGTGTCTCATCCTCATGTGTCTCATCCTCATGTGTCTCATCCTCATGTGTCTCATCCTCATCCTCATGTGTCTCATCCTCATGTGTCTCATCCTCATGTGTCTCATCCTCATCCTCATGTGTCTCATCCTCATGTGTCTCCTCCTCATGTGTCTCATCCTCATGTGTCTCATCCTCATGTGTCTCCTCCTCATGTGTCTCATCTTCATGTGTCTCATCCTCATGTGTCTCATCCTCATGTGTCTCATCCTCATGTGTCTCATCCTCATGTGTCTCATCCTCATGTGTCTCATGTGTCTCCTCCTCATGTGTCTCATGTGTCTCCTCCTCATGTGTCTCATATGTCTCATCCTCATGTGTCTCATATGTCTCATCCTCATATGTCTCATCCTCATGTGTCTCATCCTCATGTGTCTCATCCTCATGTGTCTCATCCTCATGTGTCTCATCCTCATGTGTCTCATCCTCATGTGTCTCATCTTCATGTGTCTCATCCTCATGTGTCTCATCCTCATCCTCATGTGTCTCATGTGTCTCATCTTCATGTGTCTCATCCTCATGTGTCTCATCCACATGTGTCTCATCCTCATGTGTCTCCTCCTCATGTGTCTCCTCCTCATGTGTCTCATCCTCATGTGTCTCATCCTCATGTGTCTCATCCTCATGTGTCTCATCCTCATGTGTCTCATCCTCATGTGTCTCATCCTCATGTGTCTCATCCTCATATGTCTCATCCTCATATGTCTCATCCTCATGTGTCTCATCCTCATGTGTCTTCTCCTCATGTGTCTCATCCTCATGTGTCTCATCCTCATGTGTCTCATCCTCATGTGTCTCATCCTCATATGTCTCATCCTCATGTGTCTCATCCTCATGTGTCTCATCCTCATGTGTCTCATCCTCATATGTCTCATCCTCATATGTCTCATCCTCATGTGCCTCATCCTCATGTGTCTCATCTTCATGTGTCTCATCCTCATGTGTCTCATCCTCATCCTCATGTGTCTCATCCTCATGTGTCTCATCCTCATGTGTCTCATCCTCATGTGTCTCATCCTCATGTGTCTCATGTGTCTCATCCTCCTGTGTCTCATCCTCATGTGTCTCATGCGTCTCATCCTCATGTGTCTCCTCCTCATGTGTCTCATCCTCATGTGTCTCATCCTCCTGTGTCTCATCCTCATGTGTCTCATCCTCCTGTGTCTCATCCACATGTGTCTCCTCCTCATGTGTCTCATGTGTCTCATCCTCATGTGTCTCATCCTCATGTGTCTCCTCCTCATGTGTCTCATGTGTCTCATCCTCATGTGTCTCATCCTCATGTGTCTCATCCTCATGTGTCTCATCCTCATGTGTCTCATCCTCATGTGTCTCATGTGTCTCATCCTCCTGTGTCTCATCCTCATGTGTCTCATGTGTCTCATCCTCATGTGTCTCCTCCTCATGTGTCTCATCCTCATGTGTCTCATCCTCCTGTGTCTCATCCTCATGTGTCTCATCCTCCTGTGTCTCATCCACATGTGTCTCCTCCTCATGTGTCTCATGTGTCTCATCCTCATGTGTCTCATCCTCATGTGTCTCCTCCTCATGTGTCTCATGTGTCTCATCCTCATGTGTCTCATCCTCATGTGTCTCATCCTCATGTGTCTCATCCTCATGTGTCTCATCCTCATGTGTCTCATCCTCATGTGTCTCCTCCTCATGTGTCTCATGTGTCTCCTCCTCATGTGTCTCCTCCTCATGTGTCTCATCCTCATGTGTCTCATCCTCATGTGTCTCCTCCTCATGTGTCTCATGTGTCTCATCCTCATGTGTCTCATGCTCATGTGTCTCATGTGTCTCCTCCTCATGTGTCTCCTCCTCATGTGTCTCCTCCTCATGTGTCTCATCCTCATGTGTCTCATCCTCATGTGTCTCATCCTCATGTGTCTCATGTGTCTCATCCTCATGTGTCTCATCCTCATGTGTCTCATCTTCATGTGTCTCCTCCTCATGTGTCTCATCCTCATGTGTCTCATCCTCATGTGTCTCATCTTCATGTGTCTCCTCCTCATGTGTCTCATCCTCATGTGTCTCATGTGTCTCATCCTCATGTGTCTCCTCCTCATGTGTCTCCTCCTCATGTGTCTCCTCCTCATGTGTCTCATCCTCATGTGTCTCATGTGTCTCATCCTCATGTGTCTCCTCCTCATGTGTCTCCTCCTCATGTGTCTCCTCCTCATGTGTCTCATCCTCATGTGTCTCATCCTCATGTGTCTCCTCCTCATGTGTCTCCTCCTCATGTGTCTCCTCCTCATGTGTCTCATCCTCATGCGTCTCATCCTCATGTGTCTCCTCCTCATGTGTCTCATCCTCATGCGTCTCATCCTCATGTGTCTCCTCCTCATGCGTCTCATCCTCATGTGTCTCATCCTCATGTGTCTCATCCTCATGTGTCTCATCCTCATGTGTCTCATCCTCATGTGTCTCATCCTCATGTGTCTCATCCTCATGTGTCTCCTCCTCATGTGTCTCATGTGTCTCATCCTCATGTGTCTCATGTGTCTCATCCTCATGTGTCTCATCCTCATGTGTCTCCTCCTCATGTGTCTCATGTGTCTCATCCTCATGTGTCTCATGTGTCTCATCCTCATGTGTCTCCTCCTCATGTGTCTCCTCCTCATGTGTCTCCTCCTCATGTGTCTCATCCTCATGTGTCTCATCCTCATGTGTCTCCTCCTCATGTGTCTCATCCTCATGTGTCTCCTCCTCATGTGTCTCATCCTCATGTGTCTCCTCCTCATGTGTCTCCTCCTCATGTGTCTCATCTTCATGTGTCTCCTCCTCATGTGTCTCATGTGTCTCATGTGTCTCCTCCTCATGTGTCTCATGTGTCTCCTCCTCATGTGTCTCATGTGTCTCATCCTCATGTGTCTCATCCTCATGTGTCTCATGTGTCTCATGTGTCTCCTCCTCATGTGTCTCATCCTCATGTGTCTCATCCTCATGTGTCTCCTCCTCAGTCACACAGCAGAACAAACGGCTCAGCATGATTTTGACTTGACTTTTATTTTTTTATATATGTCCCGTTTCAAAGCATTATTGAACAAAAGCGGACCTATTTAACTAACTAAGACCACTTAATAATCACACAGGGTAAAACATTGTGAGAAGCGCACATTAAATATGAATGGACGACTTCGCTGCAGTCTATCTCTCCGCCTCCCCGGTCCTAATCAGAGCGTATTGGGCGAAACTCACAAAGAGATAAATGCCTTGTGTATCTATCTATCTATATCGTTTACACTGTTTATTTTTATTAAAATGATATAGCCTATATTTCTATCTTTCTACTATTACCCTGGCCATACCTGTACCTGTAACCACCTCCCCCCCGCATCCTCCCCCATGCTGCTATGACACCCGAATTCTCCCCAAGGGGATCAATAAAAGGAATATCTCATATTATCTCGTGCTTGGTCGAGAATGAGGATAACACGGATATCAATTTGATCCACAGCCGATACATTTTCATGTCACCATCAGCAGGAGGAGGTGGACTGTATGGAACAGCATTGTGTCAGGGACGTAGTTAGTCTGCTGTACGTCACAACATGGTGTTCAGGGACCTAGTTAGTCTGCTGTACGTCACAACATGGTGTTCAGGGACGTAGTTAGTCTGCTGTACGTCACAACATGGTGTTCAGGGACCTAGTTAGTCTGCTGTACGTCACAACATGGTGTTCAGGGACCTAGTTAGTCTGCTGTACGTCACAACATGGTGTTCAGGGACGTAGTTAGTCTGCTGTACGTCACAACATGGTGTTCAGGGACCTAGTTAGTCTGCTGTACGTCACAACATGGTGTTCAGGGACCTAGTTAGTCTGCTGTACGTCACAACATGGTGTTCAGGGACGTAGTTAGTCTGCTGTACGTCACAACATGGTGTTCAGGGACCTAGTTAGTCTGCTGTACGTCACAACATGGTGTTCAGGGACCTAGTTAGTCTGCTGTACGTCACAACATGGTGTTCAGGGACGTAGTTAGTCTGCTGTACGTCACAACATGGTGTTCAGGGACCTAGTTAGTCTGCTGTACGTCACAACATGGTGTTCTGCTTCACAGTGTAAGAAACCATGAGAGACAGCTGGAGCCGTTAGCAATGATGAGCGCTGAAACGCTGTGTACAGTTACTGGTTGAGGCGTTTTGGCAGCTGGCTCCGGCAATTAGAACAGATCATTGGCAACTGTCAATCAAAAGCCCTGGGTAGATAAATCCGTCCGTGAGGCTCTGAAAGTGCGCACCTCAGCCTACAACGCCGGGCTTGTGACAGGCAACATGAATGACCACAAGGTGGCGAGATACAACGTCAGGAGAGCAGTAATAGAGGCAAAACGGCGTTACAGGGATAAAGTTGAACTTCAGTTTGAACATGCTGACTCTAGAGCTATGTGGCAGGGCCTCAGAACAATGACTTACAAAGGCACCTCCCTCAAACTGAACAGTGACATCTCCTTAGCAAATTATCTCAATACCTTCTATGCGAGGTTTGAGGCTGTGAATAACAACACCAGCCTACAAACCACTGCAATAGAGGGGGGGGGGGGGAGCTGATGGAGATTCAGTGTTCAGGATAACAGAACATGAGGTGAGGAGGACCTTTAAGGAAATTAATAATCAGGAAGGCAGCAGGACCGGACGGCATCCCCGGCCGCGTCCTAAAAGTCTGTGCCGACCAACTGGCCCCGGTATTCACTGACATATTTAACCTGTCCTTAGAACAGGCTGTCATCCCCACCTGTCCAAAAAATCTACGCCCGCTTGCCTCAACGACTACCGCCCTGTAGCTCTCACCTCCATAGCCATGAAGTGCTTTGAGAAGCTAGTAAAGGGCTACATCTGCTCCTCCCTCCCCATCAACCTGGACCCCCTGCAATTTGCATATCGCCCCAACAGGTCCACGGAGGACGCCATAGCCCATGTGCTGCACACAGCAGCATCACACCTGGACAAGAGGCAGGGGAACTATGTGAGAATGCTGTTCATCGACTACAGCTCAGCATTCAATACCATAGTCCCCTCCAAACTCATAGCCAAGCTCAGGGACCTGGGCTTGAACTATGACCTCTGCCAGTGGGTCTTGGACTTCCTGACGGGTAGACCCCAGGTGGTAAGAGCAGGCAACTGCACCTCATCATCCATCACTCTCAACATAGGGGCCCCCCAGGGCTGTGTTCTGAGTCCCCTCCTCTACTCCCTGTACACACATGACTGTGTGGCACAGCGGAACAACAACACAATCATCAAATTTGTCAGGAGAACTGCCTCTCCCTGAACGTCAGCAAAACAAAAGAGATGATTGTGGACTTCAGGAGGTCGGGGGTCAGGGACTACAGCCCCCTCAGCATCAACGGGGCACCGGTTGAGAGAGTGAACAGTTTCAAGTACCTCGGAGTCCACATATCCGAGGACTTGACATGGACCACACACATTGACAGTGTTGTGAAGAAGGCACGGCAACGCCTCTACTTCCTCAGGCGCCTAAGGAAGTTCCAAGTCAGTCAGAAGATCCTTAAGAACTTCTACTCATGCACAATAGAGAGCATCCTGACTGGCAATATCACCTCCTGGTTTGGGAATAGCACCACACAAGACCGTAGCAGACTACAGAGAGTGGCCCGTTCAGCCGAACGCACAATTGGAGGGGGGCTTCCCACTCTCCAGGACATTTACAACAAGCGGTGCATGGGTAAGGCTAAGAGAATTATCAAAGACTCCAGCCACCCAAACAACTGCCTCTTTGAACTGCTGCGGTCAAGCAAGCGATACCGGAGTCTCATGGCAAGCACAGAGAGACTCAGAAGAAGCTTCTATCCCCAGGCCATCAGGATGCTCAACGAACAATAACACTATACAACAACCATCAAATGCACTCACAGCACACACATCCACACGCACTTTAAACAAACAACTCACTGCAGCACCCACTTTACCCACTTTAGAACACCTAAACACACTTTATATTTATTGGTAAAGAATTTGCACTACAACCCATACCTCATTACACCTTACTGTAAATTGTACCTCATCCCATTTCTGCTTTGTACTGTATAGTATATTGTATTGTAACTCAGTTACTTCTACTCTGCATTGAGCATTGTATATATGTATATACTGAACACTTTTGTCTACGTACTTGACTTCTATTTTATACTGCTATACTTATTTTATACTTATCTATTTTTGTCTAGCACAGTCTCTGGAGCGTAACAGAAAGAAGCATTTTGTATAAAAGTATTCTGTACTTCTGTATGACAACTAATAAAGAAACTTGAAGAAACTTGAACTTGTCGTTTGCCAAGCGGTAGAATAACGACGGCTTTCTCAATAACAATCTTAATTGTAACAATAGTTAATTGCGTCTCGTGGAATTTGCACATTTTGATCACTCATTACAGGATTTACAGTAGGCCTGTATGTCTCGAAACATATATGATCCATGATTTAAACAGGCTCTAAAAACCAATGGCGACAGTGGCTCAGGAGGTAGGAGCGGTCGCCTGGTAATCGGAAGGTTCGCGGTTCGATTCCGGCTCCTCCCGGGGAGCGCGTGAGCGCGACGTGTCCTTGAGCAAGACACTCAACCCCCAACTGCTCCCGACCAGCAGGTGGGCACCTTGCGCGGTCGCCTCCGCCATCGCTGTGTGAATGGGTGAATGTGAGGCATAAGTTGTAAAGCGCTTTATGAATGCAGTCTATTTACCATTATCAGCTGAAGTAGGCTAGAAGACGCTAGAATGGTGACCCGGGCAGAGATAGGCTGACTGCTTGCGAGTGAAGAAGTGCACCTCGTACGACGTGGGTTAGGAGGACTAGAAAATAACAGCTTTGTGAATGCAATCCATTGTCAAAGACCGCTCAAAGATGAGTCATCACCACACAAGGAGTCATTTCAGTTCCATATCAAGTTTAAATATTGAAATGATTTTACTTTACAAGTAAACAAGTAAAAAGTGTTGCTTATATCCAGTCTATAAAGAAGTTATTGTTAATTAATGGTTGTACCATTAGTTAACGAATTGCAGTTTCAGTTCAAGTCATAGAGTCAACTTAAGATCACTACCAAAATTCACAGTAGCCTACAGTATGTGAACCACGAGTCAAAGAGTTCCCTAACATTTACTAAGAATTGAGAATGTCCATTAACCATTCTTTAGCCCCTTCGACCGCCAAAACCATTAGCAGAGGTTTATTTTGTTGGCTCCTGAGTGTATACAGTCATGTTGCCTCAGGTCAATGTTTTGTTGCAAACGGGCCCCTGGACGGCTGCAAGTCTGCAGTTTCCTTTTCCCAAAATCAAGTCATGTTCATGTAACTAGAATGCATTGCTATTAAGCGCTTTTCCTATGTCTGGTAATACAGTGATTAATTAAAATTCTAGTAAAAAAAAACCAAGTCTAGCAAGGGCAGTAAAATAAAAAGACACAAGTGACTCATCATGTTTGCTCACAGGAACAAGCCTCATTTAGATTCATTATTCCGACAAACTATATTTAGTAGCCATTACCGTCCAAAAAACAAAAGGTTGCTGAATCAACGTACATCACTTTACTAAAAAACAACCTCTTAGCTGAACCATCTGTTTTGATACTTGCCTTCACTGTTAAAATAAGGAAATACATAGCTTGTCAATTTGACATTAATTTAATAAAAAAAAGAGAGAAAAAGAGGCAACAACAGATGCACTTGATCCCCACGGCCTTCCCTGCAAGGTTAACTTGTTGCTTTCCGAGAGACACTGAAGACTAATTAAAACGTTGAAAATGGAGAGAGGACAGAACGATATGGAAACACAGGGTGAGGAGGTTTACGACTACGAGGCTCGAGATACGGTAATCTACCCGACGCAGATTCTCAGGAATCCTGAAGACACTTTGGATATATAAATAAACACGAGACTGTTGAATAAACGGATATTATTACTCACCTAAACAATCTCCTGTTGTTTGCCGCTTGCCATCTTTGGTCTTAAAGTATTTACTTGACGCAAAGGCCATGAAATGCAGTTTGACGTGCGGGATAAACATGGCGGAAAGACACTGATTGATGTCCTGGCGGATAAGCATTTCATTGTTGCTTTGGTTCTTAAAGTACACAAAAACCATAGGCCGTGTAATACAATTTGACATGTGCAATTAAAAAAATATATAATAAATAAATAAAGAAATTGTGCCAAAAATATCCACGGCGGATGTTTTGAAGGCTAAACATTTTATTATTTGCCAAGTAAACAAAGTCATGCAAAGGCCACGTAAAACCTTTTGACATCTAAGATAAAGACCTGGGAAAAATAGACGGGTGGATTAACTGTATCCCTACAAGAGAAGAAAGCCTAATCTCTGACTTAGATGTGTTGTTGCCGACAATATGTTTATGACAATATGTGTGCATAACGCAACATCAAAGTAACCCACCGTAACGGCTGCATCTGAGCATGTCAGCGCCAGCAGGTTCATTGTTTGAGAGACAAATCAAGATTCATATTTGTGTATGTGTGTGTGTGAGTGAGTGAGTGAGTGAGTGAGTGAGTGAGTGAGTGAGTGAGTGAGTGAGTGAGTGAGTGAGTGAGTGAGTGAGTGTGAGTGAGTGTGTGTGTGAGAGTGAGTGAGTGAGTGTGTGTGTGAGTGTGTGAGTGAGTGTGTGAGAGAGTGAGTGCATGTGTGAGTGAGTGAGTGAGTGAGTGAGTGAGTGAGTGAGTGAGTGAGTGTGAGTGAGTGAGTGAGTGAGTGAGTGAGTGAGTGAGTGAGTGAGTGAGTGTGAGTGAGTGAGTGAGTGTGTGTGTGAGAGTGAGTGAGTGTGTGAGTGAGTGTGAGTGAGTGAGTGAGTGTGTGTGTGAGAGTGAGTGAGTGTGTGAGTGAGTGTGTGAGAGAGTGAGTGCATGTGTGTGAGTGAGTGAGTGAGTGAGTGAGTGAGTGAGTGAGTGAGTGAGTGAGTGAGTGAGTGAGTGAGTGAGTGTGTGTGTGTGTGTGTGCGTGCATGTGTGTGAGAGTGAGTGCATGTGTGTGTGTGTGTGTGTGCGTGCGTGTGTGTGTGTGTGAGAGTGAGTGTGTGTGTGTGTGTGTGTGTGTGTGTGTGTGCGTGCGTATGTGTGTGTGAGAGTGAGTGCATGTGTGTGTGTGTGTACAGTACAGGAACAGACTTCCTCAGAGAGCCTGAGGCTAGTAGGGGGTCTGCCAGGCACGCCAGGGGAGCTGAGTTTGAGTGTATGCGTCTGTGTGTGTATGTGTGTGTACACATTTATAGAGCTGTCTCTTGGAGTCCAGCCGTTGTCCTCCAGGAGCTGCATATGTGTGTGTGTGTGTGTGTGTGTGTGTGTGTGTGTGTGCGTGTGTGTGTGTGTGTTTCTGTCATGATGCAAAGGGCCAGTAATCCTGCCCTATAGCTGTGTCTATCTATCTATCTATCTATCTATCTATCTATCTATCTATCTATCTATCTATCTATCTATCTATCTATCTATCTATCTATCTATCTATCTATCTATACGTATCTCTCTCTCTTACCCCTCACCCTCTGCAAAATCCAGAGTTCTAAAACAAGGGATGCACCGATTGATCGGATGGTGACCGGAATCGGATGGTTTTCAGCTGGATCAGCCATGACCAGTGACCGATCGCTCAGTCTCATATATCCACATTTACACGCATGTGTCGCGTGATGGTTCACGTCACGCACAGGAAAGAGAGATGGAGCAGAATGTGACGGACAGACAGAACGGAAGGAAGGTAGACAGCAGAGAGACGGAGCAGAATGTGACGGACAGACAGAACGGAAGGAAGGTAGACAGCAGAGAGACGGGGCAGAATGTGATGGACAGACAGAACAGATGGGAAGAATCTACCCGCCAAGCATATTTCTTATCTGCCAACTTTTCTTTGATTAAAAAAAAAATAATTATTATTTTATATAATTTTTTTTTAAATAAAATATATATATTATATAATCATACTTGTAGTTGTATTATCTGCGAGACATCGCCACCTCGCTGTCTGCAAACAGCTCCACTGTCTGTGTGTATACTCGAGTGGCCTCCAGCTCCAGCAAGGATTCTCCGGCGCTGCAGCTGGACCCTAAACTCTACATTCAGCATGAAAGGATTCTCCTGCGCTGCAGCTGGACCCTATTCAGCAGCCCTCATGCGATGTAAGCCAGGGGCTCGAATACGCATGTTGTAGGACATTGATGTCAGGAGCTATCTGTAGCTACTGCTGGATGGCGTTGGGACAACGCCTCATTGAACTATTTAGTTTACTGGGACATTTCGTAATGACTAGTGAGCTAACGTGGGCTAACGTGAGCTACCTAGCCAACGGAGGTATTATGCACTAGACTATTGCTGGAGCAGTTGTTGATGTCGGGAGCTATCAGTAGCTAGCCGGCTGGATAACGTTACACAATGCCTCATGTATTAAACTAAAAGTAAATAGTTGACTGGGTCATTTTGTAACAGTAGCTAACATTAGCTCACGGAGGTCCCTCTGACTAGACTAACGTCACGGTAACTGTCCGAAGCAATAGCCTCTGTTTACATGCAGCATACAGAAACAGGTGCGGGAGAGGTAGGAGGAGCAGTGCGCGGTGCGCTGCATGTCTGTGCTGAGACAGCGAGTGAGAACATGATTTTCGGTTTTCACATGACTATTTGATTGCCCGCCACACGGCGGGCAGACCTCTCAGTGGAAGTTGCCAAACGTAAAAACTGACCGGCAATGGCGCTTGGCGGGCTCTAGTTTCACCCCCTGTAGACAGCAGAGAGACGGAGAGATGGAGTAGAATGTGATGGACAGAACGGAAGGAAGGTAGACAGCAGAGAGACGGAGAGATGGAACAGAATGTGATGGACAGACAGAACGGAAGGAAGGTACTCAAGGTAGACAGCGGAGAGACAGAGATATGGAGCATAAAGGAAAGGTGGCCCAATTTCTTACTGTAGGAATTGATTCACCCATTCAGTCACTGGCTTTCTGTCACTCTATCCATCCTTCTCTCTGTCTGCTTTTTCAACCTTCCCATTCTCTAGTTTTCTGTCAATTTGTCGCTTGCCCACTCTCTCTCTCACTATCTCACACACACACATGCGTTGCCGACATGAATAAAGCTTCATAATAAGCTAAGCTGCTTCATACACACACACACTTTCTCTCTCTGTCTTCTCTATTACTCTCTTCATTGCTCTCAATCTTCTTCTCTCTCTCTCCGTCTTCTCTATTACTCTCTTAATTTCTCTCATCTCTCTCTCTCTCTTTATCTTCTATATCACTCTTCCTTGCTCTCTCATCACACCATATCTTCGCTCTCTTGTTCTGCCTTCTATTTTGCTCTCTCTATCTCTCCTCACTCTCTCTCTCTCTGTATACTATTACTCTCCATCTCTCTCTCTGTATAGTATTACTCTCTCTCTGTATAGTATTACTCTCTCTCTGTATAGTATTACTCTCCATCTCTCTCTCTGTATAGTATTACTATCTATCTCTCTCTGTATAGTATTACTCTCCATCTCTCTCTCTGTATAGTATTACTCTCCATCTCTCTCTGTATACTATTACTCTCCATCTCTCTCTCTGTATAGTATTACTCTCTCTCTGTATAGTATTACTCTCTCTCTGTATAGTATTACTCTCCATCTCTCTCTGTATAGTATTACTATCTATCTCTCTCTGTATAGTATTACTCTCCATCTCTCTCTCTGTATAGTATTACTCTCCATCTCTCTCTGTATAGTATTACTCTCCATCTCTCTCTCTGTATAGTATTACTCTCTCTCTCTCTGTATAGTATTACTCTCTCTCTCTCTGTATAGTATTACTCTCTCTCTCTCTGTATAGTATTACTCTCTCTCTCTCTGTATAGTATTACTCTCTCTCTCTGTATAGTATTACTCTCTCTCTCTCTGTATAGTATTACTCTCTCTCTCTGTATAGTATTACTCTCTATCTCTCTCTGTATAGTATTACTCTCTATATCTGTATAGTATTACTCTCGATCTCTCTCTCTCTGTATAGTATTACTCTCCATCTCTCTCTGTATAGTATTACTCTCTCTCTGTATAGTATTACTCTCTCTCTGTATAGTATTACTCTCTCTCTCTGTATAGTATTACTCTCTCTCTCTCTCTCTCTGTATAGTATTACTCTCTATCTGTATAGTATTACTCTCTATCTGTATAGTAGTACTCTCTCTCTGTATAGTATTACTCTCCATCTCTCTCTCTTTCTCTGTATAGTATTACTCTCCATCTCTCTCTCTCTCTCTCTCTGTATAGTATTACTCTCTCTCTCTCTGTATAGTATTACTCTCTCTCTCTCTGTATAGTATTACTCTCTCTCTCTGTATAGTATTACTCTCCATCTCTCTCTGTATAGTATTAATCTCTCTCTGTATAGTATTACTCTCCATCTCTCTATCTGTATAGTATTACTCTCTCTCTCTGTATAGTATTACTCTCCATCTCTCTCTCTGTATAGTATTACTCTCTCTCTGTATAGTATTACTCTCCATCTCTCTCTGTATAGTATTACTCTCCATCTCTCTCTCTGTATAGTATTACTCTCTCTCTCTCTGTATAGTATTACTCTCTCTCTCTGTATAGTATTACTCTCTATCTCTGTATAGTATTACTCTCCATCTCTCTCTGTATATTATTACTATCTCTCTCTGTATAGTATTACTCTCCATCTCTCTATCTGTATAGTATTACTCTCTCTCTCTGTATAGTATTACTCTCCATCTCTCTCTCTGTATAGTATTACTCTCTCTCTCTGTATAGTATTACTCTCCATCCCTCTCTCTGTATAGTATTACTCTCTCTCTCTCTGTATAGTATTACTCTCTCTCTATGTATAGTATTACTCTCCATCTCTCTCTGTATAGTATTACTATCTCTCTCTCTGTATAGTATTACTCTCTCTCTCTCTCTCTCTCTGTATAGTATTACTCTATATCTGTATAGTATTACTCTCTATCTCTCTCTGTATAGTATTACTCTCTATCTGTATAGTATTACTCTCTATATCTGTATAGTATTACTCTCGATCTCTCTCTCTCTGTATAGTATTACTCTCCATCTCTCTCTGTATAGTATTACTCTCTCTCTGTATAGTATTACTCTCTCTCTGTATAGTATTACTCTCTCTCTGTATAGTATTACTCTCTCTCTCTGTATAGTATTACTCTCTATCTGTATAGTAGTACTCTCTCTCTGTATAGTATTACTCTCCATCTCTCTCTCTTTCTCTGTATAGTATTACTCTCCATCTCTCTCTCTCTCTCTCTCTCTCTCTCTCTCTCTCTCTCTCTCTCTCTCTCTCTCTCTCTCTCTCTCTCTCTATCTCTCTCTCTGTATAGTATTACTCTCTCTCTCTCTCTCTCTGTATAGTATTACTCTCTCTCTCTGTATAGTATTACTCTCTCTCTGTATAGTATTACTCTCCATCTCTCTCTGTATAGTATTACTCTCTCTCTGTATAGTATTACTCTCCATCTCTCTCTGTATAGTATTACTCTCTCTCTCTGTATAGTATTACTCTCCATCTCTCTCTGTATAGTATTACTCTCCATCTCTCTATCTGTATATTATTACTCTCTCTCTCTCTATAGTATTACTCTCCATCTCTCTCTGTATAGTATTACTCTCTCTCTGTATAGTATTACTCTCCATCTCTCTCTCTGTATAGTATTACTCTCCATCTCTCTCTCTGTATAGTATTACTCTCTCTCTCTCTCTGTATAGTATTACTCTCTCT
Organism: Notolepis coatsorum; assembly: GCF_963971535.1. NCBI lineage: Eukaryota > Metazoa > Chordata > Actinopteri > Aulopiformes > Paralepididae > Notolepis > Notolepis coatsorum. Next base: position 69,880,881 of record NC_140183.1, read on the forward strand.
CTCTGTATAGTATTACTCTCTATCTCTGTATAGTATTACTCTCCATCTCTCTCTCTGTATATTATTACTATCTCTCTCTGTATAGTATTACTCTCCATCTCTCTCTCTGTATAGTATTACTCTCTCTCTGTATAGTATTACTCTCTCTCTCTGTATAGTATTACTCTCCATCTCTTCTCTGTATAGTATTACTCTCTCTCTCTGTATAGTATTACTCTCCATCTCTCTCCTGTATAGTATTACTCTCTCTTCTGTATAGTATTACTCTCTCTCTCTGTATAGTATTACTCTCTATCTGTATAGTATTACTCTCTATCTGTATAGTAGTACTCTCTCTCTGTATAGTATTACTCTCCATATCTCTCTCTTCTCTGTATAGTATTACTCTCCATCTCTCTCTCTCTCTATCTCTCTCTGTATAGTATTACTCAATTCAATTCAATTCAAATAGGCTTTATTGGCATGCAATATTAACATACTTATTGCCAAAGCAAGTTCAACATACAAACAATAACATATATATTAAGCAATAAATATCATAATATTAGTAATAACAGGACAATCAACAAGAAACATATTAATTTACAAAATAGTCACTCGATCGGGTAGTCATTTTTCAAGTGTGGCCACTCAGATACATTTACAGGGCTTGTTCTCTTATTTGTGACAACCGTCTACATATTTGCAGCTAATGCTGTACACTGACTTTTCTCCCCACACATGTATAGCAGCTTTTGGTGATCAGGGAGATGGATAAACTGTGCATCAATTTTGTTTATTTGATCAAAGAGGACTTCTCTTAGATGCTTGTATTCTCACAGTATAGCAGGAAGTGAGGTTCTGTCTCAATGTCCCCCTGATGGCAAAGTGAACACAGCCTGGCCTCTCTGGGCAGCCAGTTTTGCCTGTGACGGCCTGTTTCTATGGCTAGACTATGTCCACTCAGTCTGTACCATGTCAATGTTTTCTTAATTTTATCTCATTCACAGTAGTCAGGTATTCTGCCACTGTGTACTCTCTGTTTAGGGTCAAATAGAATTCTAATTTACTTTGAGATTTGGTTGATTTGTTCCAATATTCTATATAATTTTCTTTTAGTCTTGAGATTATTTGGTTGGGCCAGATTTATTGGTATCTGTCCTGAAGCGTTTGTGGGCAGAGATTTCTGACTAGCTGGCTCTCCATCTCTCTGTATAGTATTACTCTCTCTCTCTGTATAGTATTACTCTATCTCTCTGTATAGTATTACTCTCTATCTCTCTGTATAGTATTACTCTCCATCTCTCTCTGTATAGTATTACTCTCTCTCTCTGTATAGTATTACTCTCCATCTCTCTCTGTATAGTATTACTCTCCTCTCTCTCTGTATAGTATTACTCTCCTCTCTCTCTCTGTATAGTATTACTCTCCATCTCTCTCTGTATAGTATTACTCTCCAATCTCTGTATAGTATTACTCCCCAACTCTCTCTGTATATTATTACTCTCTCACTCTCTGTATATTATTAGTCTCTCTCTCTCTCTCTCTCTCTCTCTCTGTATATTATTAGTCTCTCTCTGTATAGTATTAGTCTCTCTCTGTATAGTATTAGTCTCTCTCTCTCTCTCTCTCTCTCTCTCTCTCTCTCTCTCTCTCTCTCTATAGTATTACCCTCAATCTCTCT
>NC_140183.1:69882743-69885243 GCF_963971535.1 Notolepis coatsorum
CACATTCGGGGCCAACCACGGACATGTCCGTGTTTCGGATCCAACGGTTGAGGGTCAATGTCCGGATATGTCCGTGGCAAGGTTGTTTTGGCTTTTATTCCATTGTAATATCCTACTCAATGTCACCCTGCGGCACTGCAGATTTACCCTACTCTTGGAATTCGGAATAGTGCATTACCGGCCAGATCCTCATAGGGGGCGCTGTCTCGATAATGCAGTGTTCCTTGTTAGAGACCGGTGTTTAAAATAAAATTCAAAATTTAATGCATGGGTTTTTCTGTTAGCCTAAAGCTATGCGTGTAGCCGATGGCCTGGAATAGTCTTTGGGACGCTGAATTCAGTATGCAGTAAAGGAATATATCATCAGCCAATGGACATGTATATGGATCTACCAGATGGCGATCGATAACTGGGAAATCCTTTTGGGGAACCGGCCCCAGGTAAGAGCTTTTTCACGTAAATTACATGCTGATCAGGCCTTGTTATCATACTCAACCAGCCGATCAGCGAATAAGGCTACTGAGGCTAATGCCGTTATTGGTAATCATTATAATCAGAAACGATTTCCGCCGCCCCCCCCTTTCATGCATTCATGGTGGACCATGAATCCGACAATATGCATTTTGAGTTTTAACTCTAGCTGGTCTATAGCCGAAACGCCATTCGATTTAACGTTATTAGCTTAGCGCCCTTTATCTCGCGTTCCAGGAAATACCCCAGAACATTCTGCTATATAGTTCATATTCACGACGCTATAAAATGGGAACGTATTGATGAAAAAATTATTTGTATAAGGCATATTGAAGGGACGGTTTATAGTGTCAATTGACAATGAGAATGGACAGATAGCAATATTATAAAGTATAGATTTAGCTCTACAAACAGCCTCACGCACAATGAAAGTTTGTTTTGATTTGCTGGCCGTATAGAGTGGGATTAGACGGATCCCAATGGCCATGAATGTGTTAATACCTGTTAACCTCTTAACACTTTGAGTGCCGCACTGTTTGGTTAATTTACCTTTAGAATGCTGGCCTTTCTAGTAGTTTCCTTGGTCGTTGCACTATGTTTGCGAAGCTGTGTTTGTGTTCTGTATTATAGCTGTAGAGACACGGTGTGGCCCATTTCGACAAACATTACTTGTAGTCCAGCATGGGAATAATAGTTTGTTTCCACACGCTGTAGTTTGTAGTTTATTACACGCTAAACATTGGGCATTTCCAAGATAATACAGTATTTTTTCATAGATCGCGAGACAAAACACATTATGAAACCCCAAATACTCCCCTATCAAAGGTATATGACTTGTATGTATGTATCATCACAAAATCATCAAGGGGGGGGGTCGTTTTAACTTTGCCGACCATGTTTTTTGTCCGTTGAAACACAGAACTGTGATCGTTAGAAAAACACGTTTCAGATTAGGTACAATAGACATAGAATGTACCTTACCTTAGCCAGAAGGTATTCCAAAAGAATAATTCCAAGTGATCGCATCGCCATCGCAATTACCAGTGTATATATCTATACACGTTTCGATGGTCAAACACGCTCATGCAACGGAATCCCGGGGCGAGGACTGTGAATTTCTGTCCCGGGAGAAGGAGTGGCCACTAGCGAGGAGAAACTGAAAGTGAATCTGGCTATCAGACCAGAGCCCCATGCAGTTCAGACACGGGACAATACTGCCACCTGGTGATGGTCAATCAGAATGCAGTTCCAAATTGTCGGGACGTGCCGTATTTGTTCCCTGTTGATTGCCATTTCAGGCGACAAAATACGCCAATATGTGAGGTGTGTGCCGAAGTACACTGCAGAGTTATCTTTTTTTCGAATACCCCCCGCGACTCCCGAGGCTCTACCTCCGTCAATCATTTGGCGATCTCGAAGATTATTGGACAGGGTTGTAACTAGAGTTGTACCGATACCAGTATCGGAAATGCCGCCGATACTGCCTAAAATGCTGGTATCGGCGAGTACGCCGAATGTCTAGCCTCCAATACCATATGACGTAATTTATCAACAACACTGCGGTCTGCTGAGTGAGCATTATAAAACGAATGTGTTTTTAATCGACCGTGAATTAAAGTGTCAATGCTGTTTGTCATTTTAACAGCAGATACTTTCTTAAATGCCATCGTCCCGAGAGAGGGGTGTTGACGGGGAGCTCTGATGTGTTCGTTGCTGGTGTTATTTAGCATTAGCTGAAGCGCTAACCGAAAGCTAGTTTTAGCTTTAACGTTACCTTGGCTAAAGTTGGGGCTATTCATAATCCAGCAATAATGGCTGCAGACCTGCAAGCAAAGTACAGCAAGTTGGCACAGGAGTATTCCAAGGTAAATCACTTTTTCATCAGTAACGTTACATTGTTTGTATTTCCATCTAACGTTAGCTAACGCTAACCTAGCTCACACTAATGTGGCTAACTGATCGACACACACAATTAATGACATGTTGCGGACAGCCATATCGGTGACAATGTTTAGCTTTTAGTGCCAAA
>NC_140183.1:69890243-69923477 GCF_963971535.1 Notolepis coatsorum
GTGATATAGTGGACAGTAACATAGATAGAGTGTTATAGTGGATAGTAACATAGATAGAGTGATATAGTGGACAGTAACATAGATAGAGTGTTATAGTGGATAGTAACATAGATAAAGTGATATAGTGGACTAGAGCTGCCGCGGTATTGATATTTTCCTTACCGCACGAATTTACGAAATATTTCCTACCGCCGCGGTAATTACCGCACAGTGCGCACAAAAAAAAAAAAAAGTTTGAATGCATTTTTATTTTTTTTGGTAGTCTACTCTTATAGCCTGCCTCTAGTCTAATGGCGCTTTTCCACTGCATAGTACCTACTCGACTCGACCCGCTTTAGGCACCTGGTACTTTGTTCCTTTTCCACTGCAGCCAGGTACTACTACTCCGTTTGTCTCCGTGTGGGGAATGGGGATGCAGGCGGGGCCGCCGCCGCTCGCTTGTGTACACTGAAAGCTCCGTGGGCATAGATGTCCGAGGGCTTGCAGCAAGCCAGAGTTTAACACAGTTTCAATCAATCAATCAATAACAACATTAACCAGACTCTCGTTGCGTCTATTCTGCCAACGCTAACGTTACCTCTCATTGTGTATTCTACCAAGCAAACCCGGGTTTAACGTTACCTCTCTCGTGTATATCGGCTGACTGTAGTAATAACAACAACAAACTTAACACATCAGCGATCTTGTTGTGACACTAAACTCTCCGCTCGGTGGTAAATTGGGTTGATGTCGGTTTTGTTTCATCAATAAATAAGGCAGAATACACAGTGAATCCATTCTTTTTAGTTTATTGCACTTGGTTCTGTCGCAAACAAATCCTGAATGAAATGCATCCTTAGCGAGGCAGTAAAGATGGCGGCGCGGCGTTCTGTTTTCGTTCAGAGGCTACAAAGTGTGACGCGTCGAGTAGGGGGTATCTGCAGAGCCGCAGAGCCAGGCTGGACCAATAGGGTCGCTTGGAACCGAGTAGGGTATATCTGCAGAGCCGCAAGCCGCAAGCCAACTTTATTATTATGATAAAAAACAGCGGTGACGCGGTATTCAGCCTAACTCTGCGGTGAGCGTGATGCAACAGCGATACCGCGGTAATGCGGTTATCGCGGCAGCTCTATAGTGGACAGTAACATAGATAGAGTGATATAGTGGACAGTAACATAGATAAAGTGATATAGTGGACAGTAACAGAGATAGAGTGATATAGTGGACAGTAACAGAGATAGAGTGATATAGTGGACAGTAACATAGATAAAGTGATATAGTGGACAGTAACAGAGATAGAGTGATATAGTGGACAGTGACATAGATAGAGTGATATAGTGGATAGTAACATAGATAAAGTGATATAGTGGACAGTAACAGAGATAAAGTGATATAGTGGATAGTAACATAGATAAAGTGATATAGTGGACAGTAACAGAGATAAAGTGATATAGTGGATAGTAACATAGATAAAGTGATATAGTGGACAGTAACAGAGATAAAGTGATATAGTGGATAGTAACATAGATAAAGTGATATAGTGGACAGTAACATAGATAAAGTGATATAGTGGACAGTAACATAGATAAAGTGATATAGTGGACAGTGACATAGATAGTGATATAGTGGACAGTGACAGATAGAGTGATATAGTGGACAGTAACATAGATATAGTGGACAGTAACATAGATAAAGTGATATAGTGGACAGTAACATAGATATAGTGGACAGTAACATAGATAAAGTGATATAGTGGACAGTAACATAGATGAAGTGATATAGTGGACAGTAACATAGATAGAGTGATATAGTGGACAGTAACAGAGATAAAGTGATATAGTGGACATTAACATAGATATAGTGATATAGTGGACAGTAACATAGATATAGTGGACAGTAACATAGATAAAGTGATATAGTGGACAGTAACATAGATGAAGTGATATAGTGGACAGTAACATAGATATAGTGATATAGTGGACAGTAACATAGATAAAGTGATATAGTGGACAGTAACATAGATAAAGTGATATAGTGGACAGTAACAGAGATAGAGTGATATAGTGGACAGTAACATAGATAAAGTGATATAGTGGACAGTACCATAGATGAAGTGATATAGTGGACAGTAACATAGATAAAGTGATATAGTGGACAGTAACAGAGATAGAGTGATATAGTGGACAGTAACATAGATAGAGTGATATAGTGGACAGTAACATAGATAAAGTGATATAGTGGACAGTAACATAGATAAAGTGATATAGTGGACAGTAACATAGATATAGTGGACAGTAACATAGATAAAGTGATATAGTGGACAGTAACATAGATGAAGTGATATAGTGGACAGTAACATAGATAGAGTGATATAGTGGACAGTAACATAGATAAAGTGATATAGTGGACAGTAACATAGATAAAGTGATATAGTGGACAGTAACAGAGATAGAGTGATATAGTGGACAGTAACATAGATAAAGTGATATAGTGGACAGTACCATAGATGAAGTGATATAGTGGACAGTAACATAGATAAAGTGATATAGTGGACAGTAACAGAGATAGAGTGATATAGTGGACAGTAACATAGATAGAGTGATATAGTGGACAGTAACATAGATAAAGTGATATAGTGGACAGTAACATAGATAAAGTGATATAGTGGACATTAACATAGATATAGTGATATAGTGGACAGTAACATAGATAAAGTGATATAGTGGACAGTAACATAGATAGAGTGATATAGTGGACAGTAACATAGATAAAGTGATATGGTGGACAGTAACATAGATATAGTGATATAGTGGACAGTAACATAGATAAAGTGATATAGTGGACAGTAACATAGATAAAGCGATATAGTGGACATTAACATAGATAGAGTGATATAGTGGACAGTAACATAGATATAGTGGACAGTAACATAGATGAAGTGATATAGTGGATAGTAACATAGATAGAGTGTTATAGTGGATAGTAACATAGATAGAGTGTTATAGTGGATAGTAACATAGATAAAGTGATATAGTGGACAGTAACATAGATGAAGTGATATAGTGGACAGTAACATAGATAAAGTGATATAGTGGACAGTAACAGAGATAGAGTGATATAGTGGACAGTGACATAGATAGAGTGATATAGTGGACAGTAACATAGATATAGTGATATAGTGGACAGTAACATAGATAAAGTGATATAGTGGACAGTAACATAGATAGAGTGATATAGTGGACAGTAACAGAGATAAAGTGATATAGTGGACAGTAACATAGATAAAGTGATATAGTGGACAGTAACATAGAGTGATATAGTGGACAGTAACATATATAGAGTGATATAGTGGACAGTGACATAGATATAGTGATATAGTGGACAGTAACATAGATATAGTGATATAGTGGACAGTAACATAGATAGAGTGATATAGTGGACAGTGACATAGATAGTGATATAGTGGACAGTAACATAGATATAGTGATATAGTGGACAGTAACATAGATAGAGTGATATAGTGGACAGTAACATAGATAGAGTGATATAGTGGACAGTGACATAGATAGAGTGATATAGTGGACAGTAACATAGATAAAGTGATATAGTGGACAGTAACAGAGATAGAGTGATATAGTGGACAGTAACATAGATAAAGTGATATAGTGGACAGTAACATAGATAGAGTGATATAGTGGACAGTGACATAGATAGAGTGATATAGTGGACAGTAACATAGATAGAGTGATATAGTGGACAGTAACATAGATATAGTGGACAGTGACATAGATAGTGATATAGTGGACAGTAACAGAGATAGAGTGATATAGTGGACAGTAACATAGATAGAGTGATATAGTGGACAGTAACATAGATAGTGATATAGTGGACAGTAACATAGATATAGTGATATAGTGGACAGTAACAGAGATATAGTGATATAGTGGACAGTAACATAGATAAAGTGATATAGTGGACAGTAACAGAGAGAGTGATATAGTGAACAGTAACATAGATAAAGCGATATAGTGGACAGTGACATAGATAGAGTGATATAGTGGACAATGACATAGATAGAGTGATATAGTGGACAGTAACATAGATAAAGTGATATAGTGGACAGTAACATAGATATAGTGATATAGTGGACAGTAACATAGATATAGTGATATAGTGGACAGTAACATAGATAGAGTGATATAGTGGACAGTAACATAGATATAGTGATATAGTGGACAGTAACATAGATATAGTGATATAGTGGACAGTAACATAGATATAGTGATATAGTGGATAGTAACATAGATATAGTGATATAGTGGACAGTAACATAGATATAGTGATATAGTGGACAGTAACATAGATATAGTCATATAGTAGACAGTAACAGATATAGAGTGATATAGTGGATAGTAACATAGATAGAGTGATATAGTGGACAGTAACATAGATAGTGATATAGTGGACAGTGACAGATAGAGTGATATAGTGGACAGTAACATAGATATAGTGATATAGTGGACAGTAACATAGATAGAGTGATATAGTGGACAGTAACATAGATAGAGTGATATAGTGGACAGTAACATAGATAGTGATATAGTGGACAGTGACAGATAGAGTGATATAGTGGACAGTAACATAGATATAGTGATAGAGATAGAGTGACATAGTGGACAGTAACAGAGATAGAGATTTAACAGAGAATTATTGCAAATTCATCATACCTACTCTGAAATCAAAACCGTGTAATTTATTGTATTTTTGCAAGATATCCAATCCAATCCACTTTATTTATAAAGCACATTTAAAAACAACAAAGTTGACCAAAGTGCTGTACAAGTCCCACAACCAGTGTTGGGCAAGTTACTTTTAAAAAGTAACTAGTTACAGTTACTAGTTACTTCGTCCAAAAAATAACTAAATTACTTACTCAGTTACAAATTATAAAAGTAACTAGTTACTTCAGAAAGTAACTATTGCGTTACTTTCAATATATATATTTTTTTACATAAACAACATACACAAATCTAAACTATGTTAATGTTGCTGTGGGACAAAGTGAGACTAGCCTCCAATCAAATGCCATGTATGTAGATATTATAATTACTATGTTTATATAGTGGATCATACAAATACAATAGATGTTTTGGAACTTTTGATATGTATTGCCCCTCAACAGGCCACAACTGGGCAACATTAAATTATGCTTGTTAAGCACTATACCAAAAATAAATAACAAATATACTGATTGATTGAACATTTTAATGAACAGATTGCAGAATGGGTACAATACAGTACGGCTCAATACACACAATTGTTAAGGGGATGCAGATCAGAGAAAGACTTTTGTCTTGTTTACATCAGGGTCCCCCATTTTCAATTCATGACATTTATGACACACAACATACAGATATAACAATCTAATCGAATCATCTAAACTAATCTAATCATGACATTTAAGATATATATCTCTGCGCACCAGACTGTGCTATTAAACCAGGAAGTGCAGCACTATGTTGAGCCTGTCAGCAGTAGCCTCCACTACTGTATAGTGCCCTGCGCTGCAACACAACAAGAGTGAACAAAAAACGCTCATGGACCCGCGGTCTCACGCTGACTGCTCGCTTGTGTTGTTCCGTTGGATTCGTTTTGGATTATTTTGGCTCAAAACGTACACTACACGGACCCGCAGTCTCACACTGACTGAATCGCTCGTGTTGTGGCTGTGTGTCAGAATCTGGAGGCACCCGCCCACCTCTACCTCTGATTGGCTTACCATGACATTTTACTCAACCTCAGCCAATCGTCAGCATGTTTGGGCTTGTCTCGCGCACTGCCCACTAAACAAGGAAGAACAGATGCCTCTCAGCGCAGATATCTGTCTGATGAAAGAAACAGGTTCATTCATAGTAACGCGCCGCATTTTTTTGCAGTAACGGTAACAGCGTTATTAAGATTGGAAGAGTAATCCGTTAGATTACTCGTTACTGAAAAAACGAACGCCGTTAGTAACGCCGTTACTTATAGCGCCGTTATTCCCATCACTGCCCACAACATAAGATAAAAACATAAAATGTTTAATAAAAGCACACAATGAAGACATATACAATATGTCACATAAAAAACGTCAGGTCTCTCAAAAACTGCTTAAACACCAAAAGCCAGAGCAAATAAATGTGTTTTGAGGCGTGATTTAAACACCTGCAGAGTGGGGGCCTGCCTAACATGCAGTGGCAGCTCATTCCAGAGCTTTGGGGCTGCCACAGCGAAAGCACGACCCCCCCTAAGCTTCAGCCTGGACTTGGGAACAGCCAAGAGGAGCTGGTGAGAGGACCTGAGGGACCATGGAGGAACATAAGGTTCCAGCAGGTCCGAAAGGTAACCCGGTGCCAAGCCGTTCAAACATTTTGTGTTCCCGTTAGCAGACGGGCAGCGGCATTCTGAACTAGCTGCAAACAAGAGAGGGATGCCTGACTGACGCCAACGTATAAGGCATTACAATAGTCAAGGCGAGAGGTCATAAAAGCATGGATGACAGTTTCAAAAACACTACGGGCTAAAAAAGGTTTGACCTTGGACAGCCTCCTAAGTTGGAAAAAGCTCTTTCCCACCACAGCATTAATCTGCTTGTCCAACTTAAGGTCACAATCGAACTTCACCCATAGGTTGGTGACAGTTGGCTTCACAAAAAGTCCAAGGGGGCCCAAATCACCAGGAAGAGACACATGCCCATTGCTGGGACCAAACACCATGACCTCCGTTTTACTGTAATTGAGACGTAGACAATTTAATGCGAACCATGCTTTAACATCATCAAGGCATGCTAACAATGGTTTCACCGGGTTGCTATTGTTCCTTTTCAATGGCATGTAGATCTGACTGTCATCTGCGTAGCAGTGAAAGGAGACGGCATGTTTTCGGAGTATAGGCCCTAAGGGGAGCAGATATAGCACAAGGGGAGAGGTGCTGTGGAGGATACTGCGTCGCCCAGGCTAACACAAAAGCTTCTCTCAGACAAGTATGATCTGAAAAACTCCAGGGCTGAGCCTTTCAATGCCAACCCAGTGCTCCAAACGGGAGAGCAGAATATTGTGATCCACTGTGTCAAAGGCAGCAGTGAGATCCAAAAGTACAAGGATAAGGGAGTCACCAGAGTCAGTGGCCAGAAGGATATCATTAAAAACTCTTAAAAGTGCAGTCTTGGTACTGTGCAGTGCTCTAAAACCGGATTGGAAAACCTCCAGAATGCCATGTGTGTCTAGGAAAGACATTAATTGGAGTACAAGTACAAGTAAAATTTTTACCAAGATATGGGAAAGAAACGGGAGCTTGGAGATAGGCCTGAAATTAGAGAGGACAGATGCGTCCAGGTTAGGCTTTTTAATCAGCGGTTGCACCACAGCATGTTTAAAATGTACAGGTACATCACCTGCAAGGCTGTTGTTCATGATTGTTACGACATTTGGTCCTATAACCCTGCTGACCTCTTTGATAAGGTGAGGGGGAAGGACATCTAAGGGGGAGCCTGAGGGCTTCTGTTAAGAGCTACAGGCAGTCTCTATCTATCTCAATCCCCCAGCGAGGTGCTAAACTCGCCAAGTTCTCGAGTCAATTACTATTTCTGTCAAGCTTACTTCATAGTCACTGGTTTAGTTATATCCAGTTGATATGAAATGTAAGCATAGAAGAGTTGTTAACCTCTTCTTGTTTGTAATAAACCGAATGTGTGTCTCGGAGAACTCTTATTGCCTGTAATAAAAATAATATTATTATTATCATTATCATCATTTTACGAAATGCCTGTTATGCTGCTTCTTTGAAAGCTTGGTGATATTACTTCACCACCACCATCATCACCGTCCTCATTTGTGAGGGAAGGCATGTAGTACTGATCATTTGAAAAGCTTGGTGATATTACTTCACCGTTTAATAAGTTTTACTACTGCCAATAGTGTAACATTAGCGTACTAACACTTAATCATTGTTTGCACGCCCCAGTACCCCCTATCAATCCGACAGGCCCGTCCGCCAGCGGGACCGACCATCCAATCCTGCAGTGATTTAGACAATCGATTTCCCACAGACCTGACAGCCCATCGAACACCGAGATACCGGAACCCGCAAACAACAAACATTGCCATATATATTATTACTACCGTCAATAGCATATATATATATATATATAATATATAACTTTAGCTGAAAAGCATTAACCAGCAATTGATTCAATCTGTACCATAGGACATAGTCACCTCAGAGGAAATCACTGAACTCATCCATCCCTACACCAACACCCGCTCACTCAGATCTGCCGATCAGCACCTCCTGGTGGTCCCCAGGTCCAGGCTTAAAACAAGGGGTGATTGAGCCTTCCAGGTGACAGCACCAAGGCTCTGGAATGCTCTCCCCCTGGACCTGCGAATTGCCCCCTCCGAGAACTCTTTTAAAAAACAATTAAAAACACATTTGTTCAGACAGGCTTTTGGTCATGCATAGGCACTTTTTTCTTGTCCTCACTGTTCTATAGTTTTTGTTTTAATTAGTGACTCATGATTTTATCCAAATTCTTTTATTCTACTTTTTCTATCTGGTTTCACTGTTTTTAACTGCTGTTTGTTGTTGTTGTCATTTATTTCTGATTTTGTTTTTATTGTGTTTTTATATTAAGCTGTAGTGTAAAGCACCCTGTGCATTCGTGCTGTGAAGGGTGCTATATAAATAAAGGTCATTCATTCATTCAAATCAGGGCGCGGCCAGCATCGTGGCCCATTGCAGTAGAAAGCAGTGCTCGAACTCAATGGATAATTATAAGAATTTTTATTTAAGGAAGTTACAAAAAAAGACTGTATTGGAAATGTCCAATACAGTTTAAAAGATTATATAAACAAAACATCTCATCTCTAAGATAGCAATAGCCTAACACGGCTGGTGTCTGCAAGCAAAATCTGTAAAATCAAAAAAAATCCCAACATCTCAAAAATCTGACTGTGTTCTGGCGAGTTGGCCTTTATAAAGGGCCCCAGATCTCTTCGCTATTGGTCCAAATACAGTCATGTAATTTCTACCATCCAATCAACCTATAACACATAATGACTAACTCTCCTCCCCTCCTAGTTGTCATTGGCTGCCGTCTACTCCACTGGTTTGTAACTTAAAAAGTAATTGTAACAGTAACAGAGTGGAAAGTCCCTCTGTCTCTAGCTGGAGCAGAGGCCGATATGGTGTAACCTCCCTTTGTCTCTCTGCGCTGGAAAGCACCCATCTACCATGGATCCTTCCTGCTCGGAGAGTCTCCCAAGGTCACCACCTCCCGGCATTCCGAAGGGGCCCCTTTCGTTCTGACTCACTCTAAAATTAAGAGAAACAGACGAGGGAGACTGCTGGTGCTATATAGTACATGGTCCTTTTCAGCATGAATAGTCTATATATAGTATATATATATATACCTGTACTAATCATTGGTTATATGTTTACACATCACACATGTAGTTTTTAATATGTTATGATCAAAAAGGTTTTCTGTTTCCCTTCTGACTGCATATTAACTGTAACATAACATTAAGTTTAGTTTTAAAGTGTATAAAGAATATACAGGTTATAAAAGAATACAAAAAGCCTTTATAATGCTTAATGTATTATATCATACAAGGGACAGAGAGAGAACAGGATGTCAATTTCCAAAAGGGTCACTGTTGTTCTGTGGCACTTCACAGCTTCATATGGGCAATCATTTCCTCTAGCTGAGCAAGGAACACAGGCTCAAACTGGCTAAAGGTGGCAGGGCAGGTGACAGTAGTAGAAGGGTCACATGTAGGGGTGGACGTGCTAGCTCTAATGTTGGCAACTTTGTCAATAAAAAACTGAAGAAAAAGCTTACATGTTTCAGTGGAAGCTTCAAGACAAACAGACTGGGGGACATCAAGAATATAATGAATCGTTTTAAAAAGAACCCGAGGCTTGTGACAATTGTTTAAAATGATATCAGAAAAATGCTTTTTTTTTTTTCAGCCTTAACAGTTTGCTGATATCTACACCAGCTATCCCTCAGAATGTCAAATGACACCTGCAGCTTGTCCTTTTTCCACTGTCGTTCAGCCCTCCTGCACTCTCGTCTGGCTTCATGTGTGCTGTCATTCAACCAGGGCTCAGGTCTGGCTTAGGTTTGGAGCGCCTGGTTTTTAGAGGAGCGACAGTATCAAGAATGATCAAACAGGTGGAGTCAAACCTGGTTAACTCCTCCGTGTTAACACACACGGGGCTAGCTGAGCTAGTTACAGTAGCGCTAGTAAAAGCAGACGAGAAAAGTACAGCAGTGGAAGGGTTAAACATACGGCATCGACGGGCCGGTGCAGATGGTTTGTCCATAAAGCATGGGAGAGCTACATCAAATAAAACAGGCATGTGATCAGAGAAAAATGCATCACAGACTTCAATATTAGAAACGGGTAGACCATATGATAGGACAAGATCAAGTGTCTGCCTGTGTTCTTGTGTGGGACCAGTCACAGACTGCACAAGATCGAATGAGTCAATAAGATTCAAAAAGTCTCTAGCCAACGGCTTAGAAGAACAGCACACTAGGGCTGACCTTCGATTTTTTTTTGGCAATCGAAGCTTCGGGGCCGAGCTTCGATTTTAATTCGAAGCTTCGAATAAAAACAAATTAATTCAATTTTATTTTTTTATATATATATATATATTCTTTTATATATATATATATTTTTTTTTATCTTATGTTGTGGGACTTGTACAGCACTTTGGTAAACGTTGTTGTTTTTAAATGTGCTCTATAAATAAAGTGGATTGGATTAATGAATTAAGTAGCCCCTTTCGTGACTGTGACGCAGCCAACAAGGTTTCACTCGGCTGTGTGATTTAATTCAAGGTGGATCGCTGTTGTCGTTTGAACAACTTCAGATTTCATGGGAACTACCAATCCCCCAAATCAAGAATGTTTAAGATGAATGAAGTAAGATTTTGATTATTTGAAATATGGCCTGTGTAGACTAAACTATGCACAGAATAATGTCAGTCTACAAGGTCCGGATTCTACATGGTCCGGCAATGTAGACCTTGTAGACTCCACTACAGACCAATTATCAGTGAATGTTCATGCATTTTTAAGAAGGGCTACTTCCACAAAAAAACAAAGAACCCACCAAAACATCTCAGTAGCACCTTATCTAAATGTTCTATTTCATATATGGAGATTCATATTTATTTATGTATTGCATGCATTTCTACATTTTATTTCCTATTTTGTTTATTCATCCCAGTATCTTTCTTTCTTATGTGTGTAATTCTACAAGGTATTTACATTCACATTTACATTTAGTCATTTAGCTGACGCTTTTATCCAAAGCGACTTACAGGTTCTGTACGACAGGTCATCAGGAAGGATACAACTCTATCAGCTGAGTAACAATATTCATCAAAGTGTTGCGTGTTACAGTGTAGGTTAGTTTATTAGGACAAGTGCATGACAGTAAGGTTAGTTAGGGTTAGATTTTTTTAATTTTATTTTTTTAATTTTATTTCAGATAATGGTTGAAGAAGTGCGTCTTTAGTCGACGGCAAAAGATTGGACGGGATTCGGCTGTCCTAACTGGGGTGGGTAGTTCATTCCACCATTGTGGGGCAAGGACTGAGAATAGGCGTGTAGGTGGTGTATATGTGTTTGAGGATGATATCCTTCAAACAGGCAATAGTGATGATATAATTTGGGCAGTGCTGAGCTGGGTTACTTTCCTCCAGTGTATTTGTCCCCCGGCCCCACCCAATGGCCCCATGCACGCACGCACGCACGCACACACGCACGCACGCACGCACGCACGCACGCACGCACACACACACACACACACACACACACACACACACACACACACACACACACACACACACACACACACACACACACACACACACACACACACACACACACACACACACACACACACACACACACACACACACACACACACACACACACACACACACACACACACACACACACACACACACACACCGAAGTAAAAATTAAAATTAAAAATTAAAATTTGATTTTTTTTTTACTTCGATTTTTTTTTTAATGTTCGAAGCTTGTGCCATCGAATGAAGCTTCGAAGCTTCAAAGTATTTAAGACAGCCCTACAGCACACGTGTATGTTCATGTCACCCAGGATTAAAACGCAGTCATATTTAGGCATAATTTCAGCCAAGAAATCAGAGAAGTCAGTGATGAAGTGCTTATTGTATTTAGGGGGTCGTTATATCACCGCGCACAGTACAGGGCGATAGCGACCCAGCTCAAACATATTCAGCTCAAAGCTGGAGAATGAGACCAATGACAGTTGTTGACAGTCAAAGTTTTGCTTGTACATGGTTGCAATTCCCCCTCCTCGGCCAGTCATCCGCGGAACGTTAAAATACGTACGCGCAGGCGGCAAAAGTCTTATTTGCTAGCGATCTAGCATTTAACAGGGCCATCCTGGCGGGAGCTGGGACTTGCAGAGCTGTCCCGAGGCGCTCGGGCCAGAAAACAGCAACAGGAAACAGCATAGCGATGGATCGATCCATATCCAGTCAATATAGATCCGGGAGAAAGTTTCAGGGAGGCTTTTAGCTTCACCAGATAAGTGAAAGCTACAGTAGAGAGAGAAAGATGCTAAGGTGAGAGATATGTGTTGTGTGTGTGTGTGTGTGTGTGTGTGTGTGTGTGTGTGTGTGTGTGTGTGTGTGCGCGAGTGTGTGTGTGTTTGTATTCCTTAATTCTCCGTGTAAATAATTGGTTTTGCGCTTCTGCAAGACCAGTGAAAGCAAGGTGAGATAATGTTTTGTGTGTGTGTTCTACTTTGTTCTCCCATAGTCCAAAATTGCTTATCTTACAAACTCTTGTGGGTGAATAACTAATTGAATCCTAATACCGGAATATAATAAATCTGTAAAAAAAAAATCTGTAATATCAATAAATTACTCCTTCTTACCCACCTTTTAACCCTTAGAAGTCTAACCTAAATAGCTCCTCCTCCTGAGAATTTCCCCCTTTTTTTTTGTTACATAATATAAAATTACAGATTCATACCTTCAAAATAAGCCATCAATTGTCAAATTTGAGACGATAGTTTTCAATCAATGTCCTATCAAACATTCTGGTAAAATCCTAACACCTTTTCAGTATAGGACTTTGAACTAGATCCAAGTTCATTCAGCTATCTGATGAGAGAACTACACTCCCAGAATTTAATGTGATCATTGTCACTAGCACCATTTCACACCTGAGCAAAGGCCCAGTCATTCCTTTGTTATTCCAGTGAATGGACCCAGCAGGAGGCCTAGCCTGTGTGTGTTTCTGTGTGTGTGTGTGTCTGTGTCTGTATCTACAGTACTGTACCATATCAAAAAAAAATAAGCAAACTAGACTAGATGTAAATGTAATGTGTAAATGTGTAAATGTAAATGTGTGTGTGTGTCTGTCTGTCTGTGTATGTGTGTGTGTGTGTATGTGTGTGTGTGTGTCTGTGAAACATGTCTTGTACTCATTTACCTCACTAAATACATACTAAATGTGTAACTGTAGATTTCAAGAGAGAGAGAGAGAGAGAGCGACATTTATAATAATTATATTATTAGTTTTTTTACACACACACACTAATAACATGATCATAACCAGAGAAAACAAGACCAAAGACAACTGGAATAGAATATCACACAAGGAAGGTGGCGCATGCATAGAAGCTGGTCTACTTTGGGGGAAAAGGCATTTTTCTATCACTAAATATGGAGTACTCCCCATTCAAAGAGATAGGGCACAGATCTTGTTCATCTTGTTAGTCCCTGTTATCAACAATGAAGCAGAGTGAACCATCTTCTCTCTAGACAGACTTTGGTAGTACCCTCTTGTAAGACCTTCTGGTGTATAAGATTTCAGACACACATCCAACTCCCAACATACTAACCGACATACTGTCATCCATGAAAGTGTAAGAATAGGACCTTTGAGGGAAGATGCCTCTCCTGTTTTGGGGTAATACGCCCCCCACAGACATCTAATGATTTTGAATAGACTAAGCCTAGCTAGTAGCTAATGTTAGATTTCTGAGAAAGTAAACTATCATCTAACAAAATAACACAATAGCTATGCTAAGAACTGTATTACATCGGTTTAAAAAGTATTATAATGATAAAACAATTGCTAGCACTATTATATTGCTATAGCATCGCTCTCTCTTCGGTTCAAATAACAAACTCAGCAAGACCGACGGCTTCTCAGTTACAGTGGGTGACAATATTGTCACAAGGAAAGATGAAATTACCTACCTGGGTTCCATCCTAGAGGCTAATCTCTCCTGTGACAAAATGGCATCCAATGTAATAAAAAAAGTCAACCAACGAACTCGATTCTTGTACCGGATCTCCTCTCTGGTAAACAAGAATACCCTGAAGACTCTGGCAGGAGCACTCATTCAGGGGTACTACGACTATGCTTGCACCTCATGGTACCAAAGCACCTCAAAGGCGCTAAAAACAAAATTACAAACATCTCAAAACAAACTGGTCAGACTACTGCTTGACCTTACTCCTAGAACCCACCTCACCCCTGCCCACTTTGACAACCTAGGATGGCTTAGAGTAGATGACAGAGTACAGCAACTTGCAATGGGCCTGGTCTACAAGATATACTACACGACCAAGGTACCCATGTACATGGCAAAATACTTCCCAAAGGTCAGTGAATACCACGATCACAACACCAGAGGGAGCTCCACAAATCATGTTAAACCCAGATTCGGCTCAAATAAGGGACTAAACACGTTTCGCAATTATGCCACATCAATGTGGAACGCCCTACCCAAAGCTGTAAAGGAATGTGGATCACTACCCACTTTCAAAACCTCTCTCAAGAGACACCTACGGGAGACTGCAATGCAACACTGGCCCCTGTAAATATCCTAACCCAACCCCCTCCAATGTACAGTCATTTACCTAGTATGGTCTTGTCAATAGTCCAATGTACAATTTTGTTTGTTTGTACAGAGTCCCCCCCCCCCCCCCTCAATGTACAGTATTGCTTGTTTATACAATGTGCCCCCCCCCCCCCCCCCACCCCACCCACCTCCAATGTAAATTACCCAGTATGGTTGTCAATATCCCAGTGTACCCAACCCCCCCCACCCAACCTCCTCCAATGTACAGTTTCTACGTCAAATGTATATACTCCCTTTTCTTGACTCCTTCTGTATCACAAACAGTACTGTATTTGCAAATCTGGTATGTCATAAATGTATAGATGTAGCAGTACTGACTATCTGTATGTCATGTATGTCATATATGTCCTGATGAATTGAAAATGGGGGACCCTGGTGTAAACAAGACGAAAGTCTTTCTCTGGTCTGCATCCCCTTAACAATTGTGTGTATTGAGCTGTACTGTATTGTACCCATTCTGCAATCTGTTAATACAGTTTTCAATCAATCAATCAAAGCTTGAATTTCTTCACCTCCTGGGGTAAAAAAAGATAGTGAGAAGGCTTTTGATAAAACTGAACTCTTTTACATGATGCATTTAGCGAATGAGACAGTATTAGTTATTTTGTTAAGCTTGTTGATACATTACATTACAATATTTTACATTTCGTTCCATAATAGCAAAGCTGTAGTCTGATTTACCATCTAAATGTGTTTACTTAAGTGTACATATTATATGAATATTCAAATGATATATATTTTGAAAACACACACACACACACACACACACACACACACACACACACACACAAAACACACACACATACACACCTTAAATGTCAGGCACATGGACAGTGGACTATGAGGTGTAATGCACAGTGAGCCTTTAGATATGTTGTGGTCTTTATAGCTGGATCAGGACTGAGCAGCCAGAATGGATGGCTTTTCCATGAAAACCCAGCCGATTCTCTTACAGAAGGTAGGCTGCCTTGATGGAAACAGACATGTGGGTTGTTAGAAACTGCACTGGGCCAAATGGGACAGCCTCCAATATATCAGATATTTTGAGAAATGCGAGTTATGTGCTTGTTATTACCAATTCAGATATAATTGTGTATCACAATATCATGATTTCATCACGTTATGTTCCATCATGAATGATCTGAGGAGAATTAACTGAATTGCCCAATTAGCAACACCCCAACAAATAGTCTAACCTAAATAGCTCCTCCTCCTGAGAATTTCCCCCTTTTTTTTGTTACATAATATAAAATTACAGATTCATACCTTCAAAATAAGCCATCAATTGTCAAATTTGAGACGATAGTTTTCAATCAATGTCCTATCAAACATTCTGGTACAGTCATTACAAATTTGCCATAGAAACTGTGCATTGGGGGAGGTTGGGTAGGTGGGGTGGGGCTGTACATTGGAGGTGGGGGGGTTGGGTAGGGGGGGGGGGACACTGTACATTGGAGTACTGACATACATTTGACATGGAAACTGTACATTGGAGGAGGTTGGGTAGGTGGGGTGGGGTTGGGTGGGGCTGTACATTGGAATAGCCATGCTTGGTCTTTATTGTACAACTGGGTTAGGACATTTGTAGGGGCCAGTTTTGAATTGCAGTCTCCCGTAGGTGTTCTTTGAGAGTGTTTTTGAAGGTGGGTAGTGATTTACATTCCTTTACAGCTTTGGGTAGGGCGTTCCACATTGTTGTGGCATAATTGCTAAACGTGTTTAGTCCCTTGTTTGAGCCGAATCTGGGTTTTACATGATTTGTGATTTACATGACTCAGACCGGGAGTAGTCTCAGAGAGGGAGATACAGAGGAGAGATGGAGGGAGAGAGAGGGAGATAGGGAGATATAGATAGAGAGAGGGAGAGAGAGAGGGAGAGAGATATATATAGGTTAGAAAGCAACCTGGGTTCACAGACAGACAGACAGACAGACAGACAGACAGACAGACAGACAGAGAGAGAGGCAACGTCATCTTTCCTTCACAAAGCGCATCGAACGCTGTCAACTAAAGCACCGTGTTTACTACAGCGCGGGTGCATGCGTAAGCTGTCAACTAGCGAGATGCGTTGTACTTGTTACAGAGCTGGTTACAGAGCTGGTCCACACTGCTATTATGAAATGACCCGAAATGTATGTAATTTTGTCAACTAAAGCGGTCCGTGTTTAATAATAATAATAATAATGACTTGGATTTATATAGCGCGACAGCGCGGATGAGCAAACTCGTCACACAGCAGCCAGTGATCATTCATACCTCGTATACACAGACGCACTCTGCCATACAGTAGTTCATGTTAAATAAAGCCCATTTGAATTGAGAGAGAGCGAGAGTGTGTGTATGTGTATGTAAGCTTTTTTTTTTTTATCTGAGAGAATGTCCGCGAATGTCCTCAGACTCCTCACGCAGGAGAGGAGAAACGACTGCAAAAAGTCGAGTCCCGTGGATATTATTGCAACAGATAATTCATACATTATTATGTTTAGAATTTGGATGGGGGGGTAGGCTCTGATACCAGTCTCACGCCTCTGCGGGGGTGTAAGTGTAACACCTATTCACAGCGCACACGCCGCTATTGTGTGTGTGCGCGCGTCCATGTATGTGCGTTTCGTGACGCGATTGTAGTTCTTATCGCAAATGGAGATTATTACAATCATGCCATCTAGCAAGAATTAAACGTATTTACAATTCGTATTAGGTTTAGCAAGTTGGGGGACGTATACCTTACATGTCAAAGCACTAGAAATGGCAATTTTTCTATTTTTATCGATTTCTGAAAAGATGTCCTTTTTGAGCATTTAAGAGGGATTCTAATTTCTTTTGTTGTCCGCCGACGGGTTCAAAGCTCCAGCATGACCCCTAAGGGTTAAACAAATGTCCTTCCTGTTCCAGAGAGACACAGAGCGAGACAGATAGGCAGAGAGAGAGACAGATAGAGACAGAGAGAGAGAGATAGAGAGAGACAAAGAGAGAGAGAGAGAGAGACAGAGAGAGTGTATAATGTCTGTCTGTATAGTGTGTGTGTGTGTGTGTGTGTGTGTGTGTGTGTGTGTGTGTGTGTGTGTGTGTGAGAGTGAGTGCATGTGTGTGTGTGTGTGTAGTGTGTGTGTGTGTATCAGGACACCCACCTGTGTGAGTCCTGACACCTCCCCCTTCTCCAGCGGGGTAGCGATGGACGGAGTGAAGAGTTTGCTCGTGTCCAGCGGCCGTCCTTTCTGGTAATGCTTCCCCGCCTCGTAGATGTCCACCTCGATCATCTTCCCTTTGAACTCTGACCTCTTTGGCACCAGGACCTGGAAAACAGGAAGTAGCGAATATTAAAAAGAGACACTTCGGGGGAAAAGTATAGAAAGCATAAACAGAGACTGTTCAAAGGGAGACTAACCAAGTCATTTTCACTTCCTGTAAAGCGGCATGTGAGCTACACAAGGCGCACCATTGGCTGGCCACTTTGGAGACGCATCACCTTCCTTTATTAGAACATATTTGGCACAACATAAGTAACATATTATGTGTGTCATTTGTGGGATACTTTTCCAAAGCACAATGTTTTTGTTTTTACATTTTCAAATGACAGACGTTGCAGCATTACAGTGCTGTGAGTACATGCTTTTGTGAAATGATGGAATGGAATCCTGGCAGTGTTGGTGCCATGCTCTACCCACTGAGCTACTATGAGAACAGAACCCCTGCCAGTGTTGGTCCTATGCTCTACCCACTTAGCTACTATGATAATGAAACCCCTAACCCTGCATTAAACTACCGCGGACCATTAGGCATTTAATTAATTAATAAATGTTTTAATGTGAACAAAAACACGTCATCTCTCTGGCGTGAGATTGACACAAAAAGGTGCGGATATCCGTGTTGCACAATGAGTGTACAGTATTCGCGTGCATGTGTACGTACGCCTAGGTACTTATCTTATGGGCCTTTCAGTCCTTTGCCAAAGGGAGTGTGTGCGTGAGTACATGTACTGTATGTGTATGAGAAAGAGAGAGAGAAACCGATAAGAAAGAGAAGGAATACCAGACTCCCCACATCGCCCACTCTGCCTCCATGCACTTCCATACAATATGAAAGACCCCATCATGACAGAAGCACCAACCCCCCATTACCCCCCCTCCCCCATCAAACCCGCCCTGTCTATCTCCCCATCTGTCAATTACATTTTCAATTAAGCACCACAGAAAAGCAGCGTTTTCCCCCCTAACACAACGCCACATTGTTAAGTTTGCTGGCCTATCCCAGGGTGAATTCAAATGAAAGAAGAAGAAAAAAAATATATACTAAAACAAATCATTCACCGCCGTGCCGATTGTTTCCCGTTCAATTTACGGAAGCCCTCAAGGTCAAAAAACGATAGCAACAGCTGCCAGATTAACCAATGGGATTTGTCGGTTGTTTTTATTAGTTCGCCATGGCAACTATAAAAGTAGGCAGAATACAGCGGGG
This sequence comes from Notolepis coatsorum, assembly GCF_963971535.1. NCBI lineage: Eukaryota > Metazoa > Chordata > Actinopteri > Aulopiformes > Paralepididae > Notolepis > Notolepis coatsorum. The sequence goes on from NC_140183.1 coordinate 69,909,664, forward strand.
AGCGCGGGGGGGGGGGGAACAAAGACTTATAATTATGGGATATTGTGGAAGGGAATTGGTTCCTAATGAGTTGCCACTATAAATAAAGATTAGATCTGAATGCGTTTGCTTTCAAAAACACTTCTAAAGCACCCAGAGACTCCGCGCAGGGGTGCGTATATACAATGGCATAATGCAGATGCGTACAATTCTTTTTGTTTTTCCATTTGCGATCTCGTCAGTTCTCATAGAGGTTATATTAGAGGTATATAAGTGCCAGAGTTTTAAGGAGCATTTCTGTTATTTTCTTCCGCCTAATTTGTTTGGCGTATTGAGTTGTTTTTTGTTTGGCGTGGAAGCAGTCTAGCCACGGGATGGAACTGGAGAGGCAGGGCTTGCTGTTCTGGTCATCGCTGTACAAACATCAGCACAATAAAGCCAAAGCTAGCGTCAAATGAACGGTTATCACAAAGCTAACATGAACATGTTTCATCATTCTCAGTGGAGTGGTGTAAAATTAACAACAAACACCCCACCCCCAAAGAAACCTTGAAACAGTCACAGTTCTCACACGTCCAGGTCCACCAGCCAGAGTAAATTATTTGTCCACCTGCCAAAAATCGAATCTACCAGCAAAATAATTAGTGATATTCGCCAGAGGGTCTGAGACTATGTCCTCTCCATATTAAAGAGTTAGTTAGAAAGTGGCAGTGTTGTACAGTGACAACACACCGTGTTCACAAGTCTCCGTGGTTCTCTCCCTCTAACAGTAGAGGCCAGGCGGGAGAGACAGTGATGAAACACACACCAGTCAAGACACTGATGGACATATGGAGGAGAGGGAGAGAGGGAGGGAGGGATGGAGAGAAAGAGATACGGGAGATTGAAGTCCACTCTCAAAGTACAGACTCTACACTCGCCTAATCAGAACACCTGCTGTGCCCTGTGTGTGTGTGTGTGTGTGTGTGTGTGTGTGTGAGTGTGAGTGTGAGTGTGTGTGGTGTGTGGTGTGTGGTGTGTGTGTGTGTGTGTGAGTGAGAGTGTGTTAGAGTGTGTGGCCCTACTCCTCACAGCTTTGATGGATATCTCATCTGATAGCTCTAATAAGGGGTAATCCCACCTGTGCGCATATGCGTGTGTGTGTGCGTGCGTGTGTGGGAGCAGGTCATCTGAGGCCCATTACAAGGTGATTAAATGATGAAAGAGCTTGTCAGGTCTCACTGGAGAAAGCCTGTAAAACACACTCACAGGTGGGACGACTCCCATTAGCACCGTCAGGTCAGATATCCATCCATGGTGTAAAACTGAAATTAGAACGTTTGTCCTCACTCTCTCCCATCCATCAGCTCTCTCTCTCTCTCTCTCCCTCCCTCCCTCCCTCCCTCCCTCCCTCCCAATCCCTTCCTTCACTTCTCCTCTCACTTCCTCTTTCTCTCCGTCGCAATCATGCATTCCCCTCCTCTGCTTCCTCCCCCTTTACCACTCCCACACATCTCCTGCTCCTCCTTCTGTCCAACTCTACTTCACCACCATTTAATTCTTAACACTTTCCTCCTTGTGTCTGTCATTCCATCTCTCCGTTCGTCTGTCTTGTTTATTGTGCTATATTGTTTACACTGTTTATTTTTCTTTCCTACATTCAGATAACATTTTATTGCTTACATTTAGGTATTTCTAGTATTACCCTGCAGATACCTGTACCTCCCCTCCCCCCTCCCCAATGCTGCCCGATTTTCCCAAGGGGATCAATAAAGGAATATCTTATCTTTCATATTCCTGTCCGTCTTCCTGTAACAGAAAGTTTTAATTTCAATTAAATCAATAAATCAACTACACTAATTTCAGTCATCCCTGAAAGAGAAACCAGCTATAAACAAGAAACGAGACACGATACAATGAAAGATAATAATAATCACAGATAGTTTCAGTCGCAGGCTCGATTTTTATACCTCATACCTCATCATCATACCTCATCACCATACCTCATCATCATACCTCAGGTCATGCTAGCTTGTGTTGATTACATAATAACTATTTCCCCCACACTCCCCCCACACTTCAGGAAGGGGGCTAAATAATGCTACAAAGTTAGGCTACATTTTGGCAAGAGAAGGGGTCAAGGGGTTGACCTTGACCTCTCACCTCAAGATATCGGAATGAAAAGGGGTTCTATGGGTAGCCACGATTCCCCCCTTTATATACATCCGCACGTTATGCTAATGCTGTAGTTTGGGGCAGAAACCATGCAGTCTTTTGCATGCAATGCAAATGTATTATTTTCGCTTATTCTAAAATGGTGTATCCAATGAGCCCAATCATATTCATGGGTGATGATATTAGTCCCCATAGTAGCCATTTCCTTGTAGAGACATGTTTTTATTTGTAACTTGACCTCACTGTGACCTTTAGGATAATCACAGCTCTAATATCTAAGTGACTACGGCAACCCTGTATTCAGTTCACCATCTGACTCTCATAAAATGTCCTATTGTTATCCATAATGAACACATGTATTTTCATACCAATGCTTGTTGTGACAGACCATCTGTTGAAACTGTAGAGAATTGTTTTTCTCCGTCACCTCAGGTCTTTTGGGGCAAGTAGACAAATTATTCTTCTTTAACTTATTTTACTTCTGTGATTATGCATGTTCTACAGTATTGTAATACCACATGGTGCACGTGTTTGTCCATGACTCTAAAGACAAAACTGCTCCACCAAATAAAAATCGGCTCAAAGATTGCAGGCAAGCTCCTTGAGAAACTCTATGAATCTGCCTACTGTAATAACATATTAAAGGGGCACTTCGTCGAAAAACACAGATTTATTTTGCGCATATTCTTACACATATGCCAAGTCTCTAAACCGCTTTGTACATCATGTTCACATCATGTTCTAAGCACTTATACACTGTGAACCTTCACAATTATGACTAGAAAAACGTGACACAGTGCTTAGCTTCAGCTCAAATGAACCCATCTTTCAGATGATGTCACCACTTCTATGTGGCATCTGCTGTTGACCTGCTATCTCCCCCTAAAGACCCCCCAAAGAACAAAAAAGGGTCTATGTGGGTCTCAGAGAGTTACATGCTGCTATCAAGGCATGCTGGTATCAACGAGATAATAATAGCCTTAACCTCTTAAGCCCTAGCCATATATTCAGAGAATTTGCCTAAAAGTACATATCCAACATATTCATCAGATTGAGACGTGTTTCTTTTCTAGACGTTCACAGAAAGGTAAAGAAACAAACTGCGTTCTATTTTTATGGCAATACCGTTCAGGTTTGTTGGTTTTCATGATTATGTATTGTGAGACATAATCATGAAAAATAACGTTGACAAATTATTTCACGCCAGACGGCTCCAAGTTGGACAGGGGCTGGCGTGAGCTGGGTAGTGTAGTTTTATGAAATTCGAAAGCCCATCGAAAAGCCCTGGGTCTCTTCTTTTATAGGACTACACTCATGTTTGACTGCGCCATTTCCTCACGTCAATATCCGCCGGTTTACGACTCAACTCGCTGAGATTTCTATAAACTCATATGTATTCATATAACACTACAAAATAATTGGTAAACAAACGTACTGTAGTGCTGAAAATATAAACTTTGACTGCTGTTTTGATATGGTTTGGGTCTTTACTCTTGGCTACATTTGAAAAATAAACGCTCCATTAATTAATACGGACTGTATTCATCTATTTAGGACGTGAAATAAATCTCGGCCCGATACGGGGCCCGTCGGGCTTAACCCTTTCACTGCCACACTACAGAAGGTTAACCCGTGATAGTAAAGGGTTGACCTTCCGTAGTGTGGTAGTGAAAGGGTTACCCGACTGTTGTGTGGCAGTGAAAGGGTTAACCGTCTGTGTATTGTCACAGTGAAAGGGTTAACCGTTTGGTAGTGCGGCAGTGACAGGGTTAAGACAGCCGGCTCTCTAACGGTGATGCACCGACACTGCCGTGACACAGTGGTGTCTCGGGTCGAGACGGGGGCCGCGGCTCACAAAGGGTTACAATCAACAGATACCTGAGGGCCGACAGTGCAGTCGGGAGCCAGAGCAGTCGTCTGGTAATCTGTACAGCGAGTCAGCAGGAAGGGTACGACTCTGGCAGCTAAGGGTGAGTAAGATTGTTCGTAAAACAGTGTCGACCTGTTTTGAGTGCATAGTAGTAGTATATACTAGAATAGTAGGTAGTAATATAGGCAAGTATAGTAGCAACGTGCATACTAGTAAAAGACAGTAAGAAGGTTAGGTTTTTTTTTTTTTTTTTTTCAGGTATTGATTGAAGAGGTGTGTTTTTAGTCGACAGGCGATTGCGCGGGGCTTCGGCTGTCCTGAATGTCTCTGATCGTCTTTATGCTAATTCATGAACAAAGGCGTAGCGCCCCCCTGCGTGCCGGAGGGAGGTGTGTGATTTACCTCAATTGGCACGTTGCCATCAGGTGTGTAGATGAAATGCCGGAGTTGGGACTCGTCTGACGGGATCAGCGGTTTATATAGAGCTAACAGTGGCGGAGACAGAAGAGGGCAACCCAGGTCCTTTATCCCGATCCACGTGCCAACCCAGTCGAGGCCACTTCGCTCACTCTCGCACGCCTTAAAAAGTATTTACGGTACGTGAGGTTTCATTTGGAGAGGGCGCTCAATCAGGGTTAAGTTGAACCTTTGTTAATCCCCTCGTGGGAAATGTCTCCTCTGCGTTTGACCCGTACTAACTATTTAGGGGCAGTGGTGCATCTGGAGATCGACTCCAGTTGTAATGCCAGTACCTTGCTCAAGGGCAGTGGCAGGAAACCTAGCATGCATTTTGGGTTACTAGGCTGCATGCATACCGGTACATAATTCACATACATCTCTTTTTGTATATATACAGGTAGGTGTGTGTGTGTGTATCCCTATACGAAAGGTTTCATAAACAATTTGATAAATAATTTTTCTATAAATGTTAGTGAGCAAAGACATCTAATAACTTAAAGCAACAATCCGTGATTAACGTCATTTACTTTTTACTTCACATTTTTCAGAATTGTGACTTTCATTTTGGAACAGACCTCTCGATATGCACGTACTGTACATGCATGTGTATACTATGTACATGTGTGTCTGCGTGCGCGTGTCTGTACACGAGTCGGTGTGCAGCACGTCCCTCGGGCGAAGACATAACAGGAACATATTGTTACACCAGTAGAACTTGAACATGTTCTCGTGTCGTCGGACAGAGTGCTGGTGATTTACAGCTGTGGGACATATTACATTTCACTGTCTGAAAAGAGGAGGGGGGAGGGGGGTTACCATTAATGAAAAAACATTAAACAGGGCAACATGTTCTAGCCTGGAGTACAGGCAACTGACACACGTGCACTGAACCCCCCCCCCACACACACACACACACACACACACACACACCTGAACTGAGTGACACTTGTAACTTGAGTTTATAGCCCGCAGAAAGACACACAGATGAGAGGAGGAGGAGAGGAGGAGTGGAAGGAGAGGAGGCGAGGAGAGGGAAGGTGAAATGATTACACTTCCTGCCCCGACGCTAATAAAAAGCATCAAAACTTCAAACGTGCCTCTGCTGATCGTTAAGGCAGGGCTAAATTGATTTATTTGAAGATGTTTGAAACAGATTTTTTCTTTTTTTACAGGTTAGTAGAGGGTCTTTGAAGCCATGTGTGTGTGTGTGCGTGTGTTTATCCATGTGTGTATATATGCCTGTGTACCACTGTATATGTGTAATCATGTGTGTGTGTGTGTGTGTGTGTGTGTGTGTGTGTGTGTGTGTGTGTGTGTGTGTGTGTGTGTGTGTGTGTGTGTGTGTGTGTGTGTGTGTGTGTGTGTGTGTGTGTGTGTGTGTAAAGGATGGTATGCATATATCTGGAGGGCTGACCCTGATCACACTACAGTAAAAAGCAGAAAACATTGCTGTTATCGCCTGCCAAGTGCTTGGCTGACCACCCCAGGGCGTGTGTGTGCTTGTGTGTGTGCGTATGTATGTATGTATGATGAAAGCTAACCTACTTTTTGGCTAAGCTATAGCCACCTGCTGAGATGGGACACGTAGAGTGAAGCTGTCTGTACATGATCAGGATTCTGGCCAGTCGGTGGGAAACTCCAGAATGCAGGGAGGAGGAACTTCTCTGTGGCTAATCTCATTGCTATATACATCCACGCTATGAAGCATGAACCCTCTTGACCCCTACGGTCACCGGGGTCTGGTCTTCTAACTGTCCTGGGATCAGAGCTAAACGCGGTGATGCCGCATTCTCGTATTACACCACACATGGCTGGAATAAACTCCCGGAGGATCTGGGATCTGCCCCGACCCTGGTTTGCTTTTAACCCTTTCACTGCAGCACTACCAAACGGTTAACCCTTTCACTGCGACAATACACAGACGTTAACCCTTTCACTGCCACACAACAGCAGGTTAACCCTTTCACGGCCACACGACAGAATGTTAACCCTTTACTATCACACTAGTAAAGGGTTAACCTTCTGTAGTGTGGCAGTGAAAGGGTTAAAAAAAATTGCCTTCAAACTTCTTCTGTTCACCTCTGCTTTCCAACTTCAGCTAAAATCACTGTAATTTGTATTTTTATGCATTTATACTGTGATCTTTAAGTATTTTTTTATGTTTTAATTGTTATGCTGTAAAGGTAAAGTTTAACGTGAACAGCGGCTTTTCATAAGCATTGTGATGTAATGGCTTAGGTGGCTCGGAAGGTGGAGCAGTCGTCTGGTAATCCAGAGGTTCCTGGTTCGATTCCCGCTTCTCCAGTGTGTCGAAGTGTCCTTGAGCAAGACACCCCCTAATTGCTACTGATGAGCAGGTTGGCACCTTGCATGGTTGCCTCCGCCATCGGTGTGTGATTGTGTGAGTGAATGGGTAAAATGTGAGGAACAAATTGTAAAGCGCTTTGGATAAAATAGCTATATACATGTAACCCTTTAATAAAGTGGCTATGTGCCTTTAACATAGACAATGACTTTGCAAAAGCATTGTGATTTATTTAATTGGTTATGTGCCTTTAACACATTCAGTGCATTTGACCATATTAGGGCTACCGTGCCAATAAGAAAGTCAATGGGAGGTCGGGGAAATTTGTGAAGGCTTAAACTATATCTTAAATTATGGCTATGGGTCTAAAACACCCCTCGCTAATCAATGGGGAGACTGCGACATTTGCGAGTGCTTAAAATATATCTTATATTATAGCTATGGGTCTAATACACCCGTCGATTGTCAGTGAGTTGCTTCCAGTCAACATGCACAAAACGGATTGTTTTTTCATCCATACATTTTCATTTTATACCATTTTGAATATGAATATAGTTTGGGTGCTTCTGAGTAATTCCAGGAATAGACGCGATAATAGCGTTTTAGCGGAATCACGTTGTCATTTTTCGCCTGATTATCGAATCTTCCTGAAATCAACGCTAGATTATCATTATTATCCTTCCTCGTGCATACATGAAATGGCCCTCACAGATGTAACGTTGTAAACGCTCATACTGCCGGAGTATTTAAACCCCGCCCGCACGGCTCAGATCGTCCCAGAAAAGAAACTACACCATTTATAATGGAGTGCAATACCGGCTGGAAGGCGTAGGCGGCGGTATTTGCCCTTTTGCGAGCTCAGACCCATTCCCAATGATAACATCAGGCTGGATGGATGAAAAATGTATGGATATAGCTAATAAAAGAAATAACGATTAAAACCCGACTTTTCTCGTGATTGGCGCTGAATGAGTTAACATAGACAATTACTTTTCCAAAACATTTCTTTTAATCTATTTCATGTAAATCACCTTGAATTGTCTCTGCATGAAACATGCTATATAAATAAACTTGACTTGACTTGGTAGCCTTTTGGAAAGGTCAGCAGCTACCGCGGGCCAAGACTGAAACAAGTGTAACTTTGAGCACGGCGGCGAGTGGCAATCTTGAGCCAAAGGTAGCGTCGCCACAGAGTTGTGCTCCGCAGCGCTCTATATACTGTAGAAAAACATTGGCCCGGCCAGCGAACAGCTATTTTACCACTGATCACCCAGAGACAGCTTAAGTATGAAACATGAGCATTCGCTTCATGCCGGTATATGAGTGTGCGTGTGTAGTGGTCCGGATTGTGCCACATGATGCAATGTTAAGTGGGGGAGGGGCCACATGATGTATGTTAAGTGGGGAGGGGCCACATGATGTATGTTAAGTGAGGGAGGGGCCACATTATGTCCGCACTGTGGGGGAGGGGTTCGGATGAAGTATCTTACCTGTTCATAGAACTTGTTGTGGGCCACATAGTACTGCGTATCAAATGACTCCTCCGTTACCAAGACATACTGCCTTTCTCCTATCTGTGAGAGAGAGAGAGCGAGAGCGAGAGCGAGAGAGAGAGAGAGAGAGAGAGAGAGAGAGAGAGAGATTAATTAGGAGCCAAAGCACAAGCTGGTCATGTCCCCCAATTTCATTATCTTACTAACTGACCACTAAAAGTCATGCTTTTCCCCATAACTACTTTATGAAGCGTCAGTGATTGCTTCCAGTCTACCTAGAACAAACGACTTCAGAGGCAATTCATGATAGAGAGAGAGAGAGAGAGAGAGAGAGAGAGAGAGAGAGAGAGAGAGAGAGAGAGAGATACAGTGAGGCAGTGTTTGCATTGACAACAAGTTTATCTCAGCTTAGCTTGTGATTAACTTCCAAACAAGAATCATTCATAGTGTGTCTGTGTGTGTGTGTGTGTGTCTGTGTCTGTGTGCTCATGTGTGTACTTGTGTGTTTGTGTGAGTAATAGCGATGATACATGGTCCAAACCGTAGTAACACACTGCACCAGAGTCCGTGCAGTGTTTATTATTAATTAGTCAGATAGTCCTAACAGTTCACCGCCACCGCCTCACCGTCTGACCAGTTTGACTGCAATACACACACTGCGCTGCGTTGCTTCTTTTTTCAAAACCACATACTTTGATTTCAGATAGTAACCCTGTACGTCAGGACGGAAAAACCGACCTGCGCTGAAACAAATTCAAAACTTTCATAATTTCCAATACCCTGGAATTCAGGACTGAAGTGTAGCGCTACACCAGCCAACCGGTCGGTCGAGTCCATGTTTAAATGTTGAGCCCTGGATGTTGGAGGTTGCCTAGCAACTGAGGACAACCTTGAAACAGCCCGACGGAGCCGAGTAGTCCGCCGGTCTGTACGGTAGAGGCCTTTATGTGAGGTCCTGCGTGGCCTTGGCTTGTGGCACGACGCGCGGGAACAAGCCAAGTCTGGAATGTGCGGCGAGCACAATTGAGATTCCCTCACGCACTCACCAGTGCGTGACAAATTAAAATGATCCCGGCTCTGACCTGCCGCGATAAAGAAAGAGATCCTCTCCCGGAGTAAGTGACGTTTCTAACTAGTCGGTAGCAGCAGCAGCCTGCAGCTCACGCTGTTAGCCGCGTGTTCATTGGATGGAATGAAGAAACGGTGAAGATGAGAGAGAAGGAAAAAGAACAGGAGAGTGAAAGTGGTTGAGAGGAGAAAAAAAGACACACACAGGTGTGCACATAAGCAGACACAGAAAGACAGACAGACACACACACACACACACTGTACACACAGGGCACATACGCAGACACAGACAGACAGAAAGGCACACACACACACACTAGGGAGTGCACATAAACAGACAGACACAAACACAGATAGACACACAAACTCTCACACGCACACACACACACACACACACACACACACACACACACACACACACACACACACACACACACACACACACACACACACACACACACACACACACACACACACACACACACACACACACACACACACACACACACACACACACACACACACACACACACACACACCAGCTGCTAACGAAGCGATGCTATCTATTTCCTCTTTCTCTGGCTTCAGATAAGAGCTGCCGGTTGATTTAATGAAATCCAAAATATGATTACAGCGTCTCCACACACACACTGCATCTCCTAACTTAATACACCGTCTGTGATTAGCAGAGAGAGAGAGAGGGAAAGAAAGATGGACAGAGATGAAGAGAGAGAGAAAGAGAGAGAGAGAGTGTCCCAAACGTGAGTTAATTGTGGTAAAAGCGGTTACCATGACAACCATGCACCAGCTAAAGGTAATAGTGGATAAAGGAGGATGAAGATAGATAATAGGAGGAGATATGTAAATCACCCACGGAACCCATTCATTATGCTCCAGCTCAAAGCTCTTCAGCCTCCATGAGCGCAGTACATTCCTGTCTCAATGAGACTGCAAAAACAACAACATCATATAATCAAGTCTTTCGAGGTTCATAAGACCAATTTGAAAGTCTATCGGTAAAGTTGCAATGATGCAACGTTGGTATAACAATAGGTTTACTGTTGCACTGATGTACAATTACACAAATCTGTTCGATGCCGCTGTTTCTCAAATGTTTACCACTTGCCCTTGAAGAAGTGGGTGTTCAAAAGAGCTTCAACTGCTCTAATTGAATCGTCAACATTTTATTGTACAAATATTATCCATGCGTTTCAGAATTCAATGATGACTAGATTCCTTAGGTTTTCTAGCGATTAAGGACGTTCTAAAGGTTTCCCCAGACACTTACGTTTCAGCAGTTCAGCTAAAATAATACCATCGACTATTATTCAGGTCCATGGTAGAAAACACAAGGTGTGTTGGAAATATGAACGGAAAAAAAAACCTATTCATGCTCTGTTATCAAGTGGAGGAAATTATCTGTATTGCTGATTGATTGAACATTTTATTAACAGATTGCAGAATGGGTACAATACAGTACAGCTCAATACACACAATTGTTAAGGGGATGCAGACCAGAGAAAGACTTTCACCTGGTTTACATCAGGGTCCCCCATTTTCAATTCATCATAACATATATGACATACATGACATACAGGTAGGCAGTACTGTTGCATCTAGACATTTATGACATACCAGATCTACAAATACAGTACTGTTTGTGATACAAAAATTGTCTAAAAAAGAGTATATACATACATTGAGGGGGATGAAACTGTACATTGGAGGAGGTTGGGTAGGTGGGGTGGGGTGAGGGGGGGGGGGACTGTACATTGGAGGTGGTTGGGGGTATTGGGTGGGGGGAATTGTACATTGGAGATTCTATTGAAAGAAAACTGAAAGGGTAAAAGTAGCCATGGATAAATGCTGCTGTTGGCTTGTAAAGAAAGAGGAAAGATAGATAGATAGATAGATAGATAGATAGATAGATAGATAGATAGATAGATAGATAGATAGATAGATAGATAGATAGATAGATAGATAGATAGATAGATAGATAGATAATATTTTATTATTATATTGTATTTTTTGCACAATCGAAGGCGGGCATGGCCACCTTCATTTCACTATATGTCTTGTGTATGTATGTGACGATTAAACCTCTTGAATCTTTAACCAATATTTCCCCCCCTGTTCAACGGCAGTGTGAATGGTGTTCAGTAAGATCGGCTGAGAGCTACTAAAACATACACTGTGTAATGTGTACACACATGAACACACAATTTGTTGAAATTGGAACATCTCTGGTAACGGCGAGAAGTCAAAATGACAGGTAAGGTCCTTTAAAAAGTGAATTATCAATATGGCCTCAATTCAGGCGTACTTTTGGACTCCTGGGATTCCCTAACAACAGCCCCATTTGCAACAATCACCTCTTTATCCCTCCCCACACTGACGCAGCCTTCTCGACCTGGCAAAGGTCAGGCCTAGTTAGATTGAGGGACCTCTACATCAATAAGGTTTTCTGTAGTTTTAGTGATCTGTGTGAAAAACTTGGCCTCTCGAGATCTCATTTATTCCGATACTTTCAGGTTCAGAACTGGGTTAAACAACATAATGCATCCTTCCCTAATATCCCCCGTAACTCAGTAATTGACACAATTTTGGACATTCCCACAAATCAAAAATGTCTTGTATCAAGGATTTACAACCTAATCTCCGGTAACACAGCAACCTCTCTTGATAAAATCAACGTAGATTGGGAAAAGGAATTGGGCGATGTTATAGAGGAGGGTGTAATGGGATGGAGTATTGGCCAGAGTAAATTACAGTATGTCTTGTTCCAGGCTCAATCTGATGCAAATCAAGGTGGTCCATCGCATCTATTTTACTAATTCTAAACTCTCCAAAATATATCCCAATATTACAGATTCTTGTAATAGATGTCACATGTCCCCAGCAAATATGACACACATGTTTTGGTCTTGTCCTCGCCTATACAGCTTTTGGACAGATAATTTCAAACACCTCACCCAGGCCTTTGACATGGAGTTAACTCCCAGTGCAGAAATAGCCATCTTGGAGTTTTACCAGGACTGGATTGGGTTAGAAGAAGAACAATAGATAGCATTGCCTTTGCATCACTATTAGCACGCAGAAGGATCTTGCTACAGCGGAAATCACCATCAGCGCCCAAAGCATCCCTATGGCTCAAAGATCTCATGTTCTTTTTAAATTTGGAGAAAATTAAGTGGGTCTAGTGAAAAGTTTGAAATAGTTTGGGGCCCTTTATTGGTTACATAGCCAAGCTAAAGACACTATAGGACAAATGAGAAGGAAGGATGAGTGAGAAATATATGTTGTTCTCTGTTTTCTGTTGTGTATTTGTACGATTAGGTAGGACAGAGGGGGGGGGGGGATACTAAATGTACCATTGAATGTGTATTGTATTTCACTGTACCTTGATGACGAATAAATACATTTATAAAAAATTCTCAAATACATTTATAAAAATGTTTAAGTCCGCCTCAGGGGGTGTGCGAGCAGTGCGGTCGCACAGGGCCTCGCGGGAAGGGGGGCCTCGCAAAAAAAAAAAAATAATAAAATTATTTAAAAAAAAATGTATATATATTTTTTTTTTTTGTGAGGCCCCCCTTCCCGCGAGGCCCTTTTTCATCACAGACCTAAAATCTAGTTTTGCTTACATGCTTATATATTTCACATTAGACGTTTGTAGAATAGTGTTCCGGGCTCTGCGGCTCAGCTGCTCTGCAGATAGACACGTTTGTAGAATAGTGTTCCGGGCTCTGCGGCTCTGGGTTTTTCTTTTGTGCAAAGCATCGTTGGAGGACTAACACTAGGGGGAGCCGAGCTGGTTGGCGTCGGTCTGGTAGTCGGTAGAGAGATGTGAAGAAGACCGGATCCACGAGGGAAGGGGCTACAGCCAGGTAGAGGGTCTATTCAGCGCTATCCAGAGGAGCGAGTGGATGTCTTTTGAAAAGCAGCATCGGAGCAGAAGAAATAACACTGTGTGCCATAAGCTTGTTATCAATACCAAGTATGATTAGGTTATGCCAAGACGAAGAGGACGTTCGGCAGATGGACTGAAGATGAAAGTTGTTGCGTGTTAGAACATTCAGTCAGGCTATAGCTATGTTGGCTAGTAGCAATTAGCTAAAGGCAGGGACAGGTAACTAGTGTTAGCTAACGCTAGCTAGCTAGCTAGCGTTAGCTAATGCTAGCTAACTAGCGTTAGCTAGCTACGTTATCGAGTGCTGTTCCGGGGGGACAATATCATGGATGGGACTGGTACTTTTCATCTCCATGGTAGGAAAATGCGTCGACGTCATCTCCTTCCAACTTTGCCATTGAATCTGCGTTAGGGTGAGTTTTTCAAGCAATCTATTCTGTTCCCGCTGTGGTCTCGGTCTCTCTGTCTCTCTCGTGCTACACCCACCCGCCGTGGTGTAATGTCGTTCTCGTGCTACACCCACCCGCCGTGGTGTGTGCCTCCCTCTCTCTCTCTCTCTCTCTCTCTCTCTCTCTC
>NC_140183.1:69923677-69938677 GCF_963971535.1 Notolepis coatsorum
TAGAGAGAGAGAGAGAGAGAGATAAAGATGATTGGGACACAATATCCATCCTGGACCCATCCAGACATGCAAAGCAAGTGTGTGTGTGTGTGTGTGCATGGGCATGGGTGTGGGCGTGTGTGTGCATGCGTGTGTATGTGTGTGTGTGTGTGTATGTGTGTGTGTGTGTGCGTGTGTATGGGGCCAGGAGGAGGGAAAGAGATTAGGCAGAGCAGCCAGAGCTTTAATGGTGCCTAATTAGCATAACAAAAGACATACACACAGACACACACATAAGCAGGACAGTCATACACACATACATGGGGAAAGCAGCACACACGCACGCGCGCACACACGCGCACACACACACACACACACACACACACACACACACAGTGCTGGACACACAGAAGACAGGCAGACAGGCATACAGACAGACAGAGAGAAAGAGAGATAAAGACAGACAGAGGGAGAGACAACCAGCCATGCAGACAGAGAGAGTGAAAGACACAGAGAGATAGAGCGAGAGATAGATAGAGAGAGAGAGAAAGAGAGAGAGAGACAAGCAGCCATGCAGACAGAGAGTGAGAGAGAGGGGACATACAAAGAGAGAGAGAGAGAGATACTGTAGATAGATAGAGAGAGAAACAGACAGACACACAGACAGACAGCTCACCACTAGGCTGAGCATCTCATTAGGCCAACTGAATGACAATTACCCTTCTACATACTCGTCATGCCTCACTGTGTGTGTGTGTGTTGTGTGTGTGTGTGTGTGTGTGTGTGTGTGTGTGTGTGTGTGTGTGTGTGTGTGTAGGGCTGTGCTTGTGATTGTGTGCACGTGATGTGTCATAAGGTTATCCTAAAACGGTCTTGCCTCTATCCTCTCTCTACTATGAAATCAAAATAGATGTATATTTTCTTTTCTATCAAATATGTCTTATGCTGATCATCACATATGGACCACACCAGTATCTGTCCCAACAATGAGAAATGTGTTGTTTTGTAGGTATTCTTAACGGTATTTTAGAGTTTGTAATTTCTGGAAAACTATTAAAACGGGGGCATATACAAATTGAAAGATTTGTGAAATAGTATTAATATAGAAATATCTCCACTACAAAAAGTTACCTTCAGTAAAAAAAAAATAAAAAGGTTTTGCTCAGTTTTGTCATTAAGTTTTAATGTTTCATCACTTGCAATGATGCATGCAATACATGCAATGCTAACAGTTTCATGTATGTGAATGGAACATGCTAAAAAGATTAGCGCCATACTCCAGGAGCAGGAGGTATATAGAGACACACATTTGGTCTAACTAGTTGGCTAGTTAGTCGATTAGCAACACTTTCTAACCAAGTAGGGTCCATTTGATAGATCTGGTAGTTTATAGCAAAACCTTTTAGTGACTGTAGGCACTTGAGCTGAAAGGGAGCTGTCAATCAAGCGCTATTGCCTACTGTAAACACCAATCAATATCTGTGACAAGGTCCCTCCCTAGCTTTGTGTTTTTAACGGAAACAGGTACATATGCAGAATCAAATAGCATTCTGTTAGCCAGTGGCTAGGCCTTTTAGGCCTACAACAGAGACACTAATGATTTACACCTCCTTCAACTGTGTATAAACTAAACATATACAGTAGGAGAGAAAGAAGAGAAAAGTGACAGACAACATACATCTAAACCAAAAGTGTCTGATTAGTGTGGTTCAAACTAAAGTTACTTGACTTACGTCAAGCCCCATACACAGTTTGTCAGATGGAAGCGACTGTTGTAATAGGGAGGTGTAGCGGTTACATCATTGTTGTTTCCGGCGGTCCACCTCACTTGAAATTGCAATGTATTTCCAATGGACACATTTCTAAATCGTCTCGTTTAAAACAAATAAAGTATGAACATTGGCATGTGTACCTTTCTGTGTGTATTCATCCACAATCTATAGCTCAACATGAAACAATTCGCAATTAATCATAAAATAATTACGTATAATTTAATTTCAACCAAAAATGCTTAAACAATAATGTTAGTGATAGAAGGGAACTCATTTTGTGCAAACATGGAAAGCTTGCCAATGTTCACGAGGCAGAATTATTACAATAGCCGATAATACATTTTCCCAATGATAAATCCCTATACGAGTGGACCGCGCGGGAAACTAAAGTGACGTCAGACTACACCTCCCTATTGGAGGATCAATAAAAGAGGGCGGGGCTTGATATAGGTAAATTCAGTGGGGTCTGGCGAGCGGCTGCCCACGGCGGCTCTGTCTGATGCCACGACCATCTACTCACACGCTCCCGTTCCTGTGACACATCTGGCGATAACCTAAATACATTAAGCTGTGTGTAGCTTTTCCCTGACCCAATGGCCTCTCTAGATGAGCCTAGTGGACATTTATGTAGTCATTTTGGATACACCTGTCTCGTGAGATTCTCCATCGCCATGACACATTTGACCGTATACATTTTACTGCAACCTGTGCAGACAAAGGGTGGGGCGATACACATACGCTGCGTCAGCTGTTGAGGACGCCCGGGGCTCTCTCTATCTATCTATCTATCTAGATTAGACTGATGGTAGCCGTCAGCGGTGTCTCCCTGCTTGCCAGTGTCTCAACTGTCACGGTGAGTCGTGTTGTGGCTACAGCTGGAGATGTGGTGCCCTGCCTGCGCTACAGCTGGAGATGTGGTGCCCTGCCTGCGCTACAGCTGGAGATGTGGTGCCCTGCGCTACAGCTGGAGATGTGGTGCCCTGCCTGCGCTACAGCTGGAGATGTGGTGCCCTGCCTGCGCTACAGCTGGAGATGTGGTGCCCTGCCTGCGCTACAGCTGGAGATGTGGTGCCCTGCCTGCGCTACAGCTGGAGATGTGGTGCCCTGCCTGCGCTATAGCTGGAGATGTGGTGCCCTGCCTGCGCTATAGCTGGAGATGTGGTGCCCTGCCTGCGCTACAGCTGGAGATGTGGTGCCCTGCCTGCGCTACAGCTGGAGATGTGGTGCCCTGCCTGCGCTACAGCTGGAGATGTGGTGCCCTGCCTGCGCTACAGCTGGAGATGTGGTGCCCTGCCTGCGCTACAGCTGGAGATGTGGTGCCCTGCCTGCGCTACAGCTGGAGATGTGGTGCCCTGCCTGCGCTACAGCTGGAGATGTGGTGCCCTGCGCTACAGCTGGAGATGTGGTGCCCTGCCTGCGCTACAGCTGGATATGTGGTGCCCTGCGCTACAGCTGGAGATGTGGTGCCCTGCCTGCGCTACAGCTGGAGATGTGGTGCCCTGCCTGCGCTACAGCTGGATATGTGGTGCCCTGTACCACAGCCGGAGAGGCCGCTCTCCCTCATGACCGCTGACGTGAACAGACCAAATTGAGGCGGCGCGATTCAAGTCGAAGTGCCAATTTCTCTCAGACTCTCCGTCACAAGGCTCTAAGCATGCGAGGGCCGGCAAGAAATACAATTCTTCAAAAGGCCGATGTGGCTCAGTGCGCTCTCCCATGGTGCTGAAAAACAGATTCGTGTTTGGTCAGAGGTAGGTGCCCCAGTAACAGATATGAAGACATTGTTTCTATGGGCTGTTCTGCAGTGTTTATTAGACATTTGGGCTATTTGACCTACTTAGCCTATGTAAGTGAAATTAGTGAAGTATTATTTGAGACCCCATGACCTCCATGTCTCTATCTACTTGGATTAGCCACATTGTATTGAAAGGCAGATGACTGCGTCCACAAGATCTTCACACATCCACTGAAAAAAAAAGGCATAGATTAACAGATTGATCTTGGTATTTAAGAATCCATAAAATTCAAAGGAAACTATTCAATATAGATATTTTCCCGCTCCAATATTCCTCCCTGGCCCTATCCCTTTGTGGTTCTACCGTGTAATTTAAGCATCAGAATGTATCGCCTGCCAGGGGTGGTGCTCTGTACATACTGTGAAGAGACCTTGCATCCAATGTGATATTACTTTGTAATTATTTGCAGAGCAGTCACATTCTTCATTGCTCTCTTGGCCACTGGTAGTCATAAAGCATGTCAGTCTGTCTCTCTGGGTCTATAGTGTTCAGCTATTAGTGTACACATTGTACACAGCACACACACAAGCTGCCCCCCCCCCACACACACACACACACACACATGTTTGTGTCTGAGTCAGCTATTTCTGAGCCCACAGGGCTCTCTGTACCTTCTTGTTGGATTAATCCAATAGTCGCCACAATTAATTTTTCTCTCAGCTCTCTCCGTCTACTAACATTTTCTGTCTCACTGTCAGAAACCAAACTATAGCCTTGTGTAGGTAAGTACACCAGGCTAATACACACACAATAAACAGCTGTGTGCGTATGTCAGCTCTTTCTGAGCCCACAGGCTCTCTGGCGTATCCCGTAGATGATCTCTGCGGCTTCTGTCCACTCACGGCACGCCGTCGCCTCCGGAACACATGGACCAAACTGCACACCCGTCTACAGTACACCACCGTCTGCACAATGCACATACTGTACATACGTGTAGGTTAATATGACCGCCAAGGCTAGAAAACAGACTCAAGGTATTCACATGCCTTCTCTCTCTCTCTCCCTCTCTCTCAAAACTAAACGACCTTCATGCCTTTGTGGGAGTTTAAGACTCCCTTCCCCCATCTCTTTGATTATCTCCCTCTACCCATCTTTCCTTCCTCCCCCCATCCCTCCCCCCATTCCTTCCTACCCCACTTCCCCACCTTTCCGCATGTCCCCAAAATGTCACGACACCCCTCCCCTATAAATCGTGTATTCCTGTGACCCCCACCCTTTCCAGTTGTGTATGTATAAAGATGTTTCAAGATCCGGTGAGGGGTCGCTCTGTCGGTGGTGTCTTAGCTAAACACCTTGTTGAGAGTCATCCAGCCTAACTCTTACTATTGATACTTTGATTGAGTTAATACATCGTATTAACCAGGTCTCTTTTGGACTGAGTAAGTGATTCGCTTCGGCTATTTTCCACCACACCTTGTAATAATCCACACATCAGCATTTCCAAACATGTCTTCATCCTGGGAACCGGCGGGTGGTCAGTTTTGTGTTGGGATTGGCTAGCAATAATCCTGCCACCTGCAGTGGATGCTGCATTTAAAACCTCTACTAAGGTCGCTTTCACACAGGGGCTGTTTGGTCCGGACTTTCGGACCAGAATTCGATAGTCCGGTTTTTCGGGTTTGTGTGAATGCGTGTCGAACTCGGTTCGCGGACCAAACAGGCGAACTCTGGTCCGCCTGAAAACGTCGGTCTCGGTTCGGCTTCATCGAACCAAACGCGAACCAAATATAGGAAGTGATTATTATTACCACTGCTCGCAGCACTCACTGCAAAACAAGCACACTGCATCTAATCTATCTATCTATCTATCTATCTATCTATCTATCTATCTATCTATCTATCTATCTATCTATCTATCTATCTATCTATCTATCTATCTATCTATCTATCTATCTATCTATCTATCTATCTATCTCTATCTATCTATCTATCTATCTATCTATCTATCTATCTATCTATCTATCTATCTATCTATGCATCTTGGGAAGAAGGAAGAAAAAACGCAGCTTATTATATTATTAATAAAACAGCTGCTTGTGGGCACTCATAAAAACACTGTGGTCTACAAGTTGTTTAGCGAGAGGATGGTGGTAATGTGCTTCAATAGAACAATGGATCAATGCCATGTCAAAACTCGCCTCCGCTGACCACGGCTCGCAGACAGTCCACACACAGACACACACACACACGCGCGCGCACACACAGGCTCGCAGCCACACACACATTTCCACTGTCCAATAGACAAGCGCCCTTTTCGACCGCGTGAAATTGTTCAGAAGGACTCGGTCCGCCTCACAGATTTCTATGTGAACGCAGGCGAACCAAATGAAGAATGCAACAATGTTGCAACTTCACCCCCAGAACCGCCAAAACTATATGTGAAAGCGACCTAAGGGACAGCCAGTGTCTATATACCAGGTAACTATAGTCTTGGGAACACTAGGTTGACGATCCCCAGTTTGTGTGTGTGTGTGTGTGTGTGTGTGTGTGTGTGTGTGTGTGTGTGTGTGTGTGTGTGTGTGTGTGTGTGTGTGTGTGTGTGTGTGTGTGTGTGTGTGTGTAAGCTGATTTGACCCTATCCTATTGACCTATCTATCTGGATGAGTCAGATAACGAAAAAACTAAATGATATTGCCGACATATATCAACAATAACCAACACCAACGTGTCTGCTATTTGTGACCCTATATTCTCCGTAAGCCATTTTATCTGGATTAGCTTGATAGTAGCCCATAATACATTTATCTATACTATTCCTTTGTCAAATCCATGTGTGTGTGTGTGTGTGTGTGTGTGTGTGTGTGTGTGTGTGTGTGTGTGTGTGTGTGTGTGTGTGTGTGTGTGTGTGTGTGTGTGTGTGCGTGTGTTTGCGTGTGTTTGCGTGCGTGCATGTGTGTGTCTATTTCACCCTATGGCCAGAGAGAAAAGCCATTAATCTCCTAGCTCCACATGTGTCCACCCACATTCTCTGTTGGTATGACACATTTGACCACAGACTCCTGCTATATCCTAAAGATGATATACACTTAGGCTAATACATTCACATATATATACACTATAAAAAAACAAGATGTGTTAAAAATAAAATACTACTATACATGCCATACAATTGTGTTGCTATTAACACATGGTGTTGTTTTTCTACACACCCTGGTATGTGTTTAGTCAGGGATGTATTACTTCAACATGTCTGACATGAGTGTACAGTAGTGTGTGTTTGTGTGGGCTCCTTGTGACCCTATGACCTCCAGGGGCCTCCCGGTGTCCTGTTCCATCCGGATCAGTCCGATAGGAGCAGTAATAGGCTCATGTTAGCTGTCCGCTCACCTTCTCTGCCTCGTCGACATGAGAACCAACACTGCATTCCGACCGCACTACATACGTTCCATCATACGCCCCCATAGGAACATCTGTGTTGGCGCCCTCTGACCCCATCAGCTGACCCTATGTAAGCTCATCTGACCCTATGTGACCCCATATGACCCGTCCATGTTCTGTGTATCTGTATGAGCCTGAGAGTGGACATTTTACATCGTTTTTTTTTGCTCTCCCTGTCAAATCTCATTATCTGTCTCTCTGACACACAAGCCACACGATCCCACTGTATATCCCACACACACACACACACACACACACACACACACACACACACACACACACACACACACACACACACACACACACACACACACACACACACACACACACACACACACACACACACACACACACACACACACACACACACACACACACACACACACACTTTCTCTTTAAAATCATACATCATTAATACGTCATCTAGCTTTGTTTGATGGCTTAATGCTACTTTTACCGTGCCCTTTTCCAATACATCCAATCTGTCCCGTCAGCGCTTCCCACTCACTCCTGGCGTTGTACACCAGCTTGACAGAAGGTCACCTCCTCGTCCCGCTATAGGGACTCAGTGGTGGCCTGAAGGTTCAGAGAGAACGCTGAGGCGTGAAA
The DNA here is from genome assembly GCF_963971535.1 of Notolepis coatsorum. Lineage (NCBI taxonomy): Eukaryota > Metazoa > Chordata > Actinopteri > Aulopiformes > Paralepididae > Notolepis > Notolepis coatsorum. The sequence goes on from NC_140183.1 coordinate 69,931,212, forward strand.
GATCTGGGTGGGCGAGTGAATGGACGACGCTCTCTCCCGTCCCTCAATGGCGACCGCGTAAGTGCCCTGGAGCAAGGCACTTAACCCCCCAGCCGCTCCGGTGGAGCTGCACAGTGGCCCGTGGTGTCGGACTGTGTGCTGAGCAGCTCCAGTGTTAAATGTATGGAACTGTGTGAGCGTGAAGAGGGGCGGCGCTGAAAAAAGAGCATCCTCCCGGGTCACGTACCAGTTCCTGATGGCCCCCGGGTCACGTACCAGTTCCTGATGGCCCCCGGGTCACGTACCAGTTCCTGATGGCCCCCGGGTCACGTACCAGTTCCTGATGGCCTGTACAGTGCAGGTTCTGCTGGCATTTAACACGCCTGCTGCACTACTGCGCCCACAACTCTGAGAGAGCCGTTTGGAGTATGAATGGAAGATAGATGTCATTTAAAAAATCTCTCTCTCTCTCTCTCTCTCTCCTGTATGAGCTACTAGGGCTGGGGCGATCAATCAAGTTTCGATTTAAATTACGATCTTGCGCTGCATGTCGTGTTGCTCTCATTTTGTCTTGTGTTGTAAATGCAGCGCACGCTTCCTTCACAGCAGGAACCACGGCGCCTTTCTCCAGTTATTTTCAAACGTCTTTGGTAACGTGTAGACGATGACAGAAAGGCAGCATTTGGTCGAGAAGAACGTCAGTCGTCGTCATATGATGTTCTCAAATCGATAATCGTGTATAATAATCGTGATTATGATTTTTGCCATAATCTAGCAGCCCTATGGGCTACTATGTAATAGCAATGCTTTTTCCCACCATTCCTTGTTGCAGCTGCTGTCCAGCGTCCCTGTTTGCTTCAGTGTCCCGGGAGACAGTCAAGTACCCTACGGTCCGTCGGCCAATCATTTCACCCTATACAATACAAACCCTGTACAATACCAACCTAATGGATGTTCTCTGATGCACCACACACACACACACTCATGTTCACAGGACACAGAGAGAGAGAGAGAGAGAGAGAGAGAGAGAGAGAGAGAGAGAGAGAGAGAGAGAGAGAGAGAGAGAGAGAGAGAGAGATAAAGAGTGAGAGAGAGAAAGAGAGAGTGAGAGTGAGAGAAAGAGAGGAAGAGAGAGAAAGAGAGAGATAGAGGGTGATGATGCACACTAATAGCTAGTACTACACACACACACACACACAAACACAGACACACACACACAAATACAGACACACAGACATGCACGCGCAAATACACAGAAACTAGTCATTCCTTCAATAGCGATGCCCTTGTATGTACCAAATACACACTGTAGAGTCATGTCTCCGATGTTTGCCTAGTAACAACTTCCTCCCATACGAAGCTGTAATAATAATGCAGGACCTGTTGCAGAGGTCTTTATTCGGCATGCAACAACACTCAATGTTTTTAGTGGTACACACAGCGGTTAGTTTAGCACACACACCGGAACACACACGCATGCATTGTCTCTTAGGATCGCAGATGCGATTTGTCTCTGCGATTAACCCATCCCGTCGTCCTTCCCCCCCAAGGGCAGCCGGGAGCAGACAGGCGTCAACGTGAGCCGCGCCAGGGGACCAATCCAAGTGCTCCTGTCCGTCTTCGGCAAGGACGCCACAGCGTTAGCGATCTGTTGTTGTGCATGTTTTTCCATTGGGTTTATCTTATCGGGGGGGGAAACCCTTGCGAGCACGGGGAGAACATGCAAACTCCACACAGAAAGGCCTGGGAGATCACCCACCTGGGTACCTGGCATCATGGAAACCTGGTCCCCAAGCGGGAATCGAACCCTGGACCTTCTTGCTGTGAGGCGACAGTGTTAACCACTACACCACCGTGCTGCTGGAGCTGGTACTGCAAGCTGGTATCATACCTACCCAATGGATATGCACGCCCCAACTATTTTGATTTGATTTAATTTCGAAAAGCAGTAAAAACATATTTACAGCAAATCGAGGATGTCACAAGAAAGTCGTGAGACTTATTTCCATTGAGGTCCTCATACAATTAACAGTTAATACGTTAAAGATACATTACAATACAAAAACATATGACATATACTGTAGAGTACATACACAACTGCATGTGCTCCCTCTTTTCTATGCTAATGATCCTCTATAGGGGAACCTTTTCTAAAATATCAGCTTTTATCTGCTACTTAAAAGACCTCAGATTGGTTGTCAGTTTGACACTGATGTCGAGATCGGTCCATTGTGTGGCACCTATGTAAGTAAATTAACACGTTCCCACTTTACTGTTCAAATCAGGATGGCTCACATCTGCTACACTGGCTCTGCTTAAAAGATTGTGCACTTGGCTTCTCTCTTTAACACTTTGGATGCCACGCCCGAGATATCTCGGGTTTACGCCCCGACCGTTGAATGCCCATCACGAGATTTCTCTGTTTTTTTTTATTTATTTTTTATTAGCGATCTGAAATCATATTGCATCAAGCGAGCCTACCGTTGGAGATCCAGGCACCGCCGGCGCTCAGATGTGAAAAAAGCGCCCCCTATCGTCTCCCAGATGGTAAATCACCCTTTTGGAGTGGACTCAATGAAAGTGAATGGGAGAACGGATTTCTGACTCCACATTTTACTTCTCACTGATGTAACCGGGGTCTACCAGAGTTCATTCTGGAACCTTGGTGCCACGGCGAATATGTGTTATACTGTACACACGCTGGATCAATACAATTATCGATTTTTTCGAATGGTGATCAGGAATTGGAATATACCATTTGGATACCATCTGATGTCAGGTAAGGAATCTATGTTATCAGTCTTAGGATAATCAGACTCGTTTTCACGGAGATATAAGTGTTTCCATTATATGTGATATTGCTGTTTCACTGTAAAAGCCATCAGGAAATAAGAGCAGCGATTATCAGCGTGCCGCACGAGCGTGCGTGCGCACACATATACTGTACTATCGATCATCTAGCGTTTATTTGAAAACGATTCATAAATAGGCCGACAAATGACAACGTTCTGGAATATTCCAGTAAAAGACGATTATCATCATAGGGTTGTTTTTTCCGAGAAAACAAGTGATTTTCAAAATGCTATCAAACGGAAATGAAGCGATAAAAAAACAATCTGCCTTGACAATGTTGACTGGAAAATGAGTCTTTGATAAGCGACGGGCAGATTAGACACATAGCCATAATTTAAAACATAGATTAGGCGATATTAAGTTAACATTGGAGTGGGTTTGGGCAACAAGGGGGTAAAAAGGAAAACATGGCGTGGCATCCAAAGTGTTAAGAATAGGGGGACTGTTAGATGTGTTGTGCTCTGATCAGGCGCTCCTAATGTGTCTAGCTGTAGTTCCCTGTCATGGTGTTGTAGTCCTTATTGTTTTCCCCTCAGCTGTACCCATTTGCAATTAACCCAGGTGTGTCTTGTCTCGTCATTCCCTCATGTATAAGTATTCTGTCTCCCCTTTCGTCTGATGCTGATCCTGTCTGTGCAGTCTGTTATCTTGTTTGTAATTTCTGTATATTTCGTTACCCCAAAACCATGGTAATTATTTCATTCAATCTTATTTGTGATTACTTTGGCTACCTGATTGTCAATGATAATGTAATAGGGACCTTGCCATATCTGATCGTATGTACCATGGTCAATCTGGCCATGGTAACCCTGGATTCCACTGGTAGCCAGTTGATCTCTCTAAGTTGGTTCCTACCTATCGGCAATGACTGACTGATTGATTGGTTTGCAGATACTTCATTCAATCCGTTAGCCACATTCAATACTGGAATTATTCCAAAACATATTGGACTGTTTTTCTTTTAATGGTACTTCTACCTTAACACTTTGACTGCCGGGAAACGCTTTACAGCGTCATTCCCGGCCATGCTCAAATTGCCGGAGGACGCTGTACAGCGTCCTTATATCAATATTTCAAAAATCTGCGATCAGATTCATATTTCCCCTCCGCTGGCCTGAGATCCACCAGGAGGACCCACTGAGCTCTCTGGCGGTTCAGGAGCGCCATCTGGTGGCCGATCGGCGCAATCGCCAAACAGGAAGTGCTATGGAGGTTGTGCTGGTCGGCCATATTACTTCCGGGCACTCTGTTTGGCTCACAGGACTCGATCTCGACACAATACATAGCAATCGATTGCCAATAACTCGATAAACAACATGATTTGGACATATATACTATTATACAAGCTGGAAATGGACCCGATATTTCTACATACCATAATAGGTAAATTACTGTTCCACGCTCATCGCCCAACGGCGCGAGGAGGATACGGTAAGATTCAGCGTTATTTTTGATCGTATTCCATATAAACTGTTATGATGAACATATCACCCACACTAGATGAATGATATAACGCTGCCCACGGAATTATAAACGATCCCCCGCCCATCCGGTCATCATCAGATCATACGTAGATCATTCTAGAAGTACGTCCAATTGAAATTTTTTATATCGCCCCGATTGCCATCAAACTGTATTTCATCATCAATATAATGCATTTGGGGCTATATATCACGTTCTGGAGAAAGCTGCAGAAAGAGATGAAAACATACTTATACATTAGACCAGGGGTGGCCAACCAGTCAGAGACTAAGAGCCACAAAAATTACTGTGGTACCACAAAGAGCCACACCATATACCAGCGTTTCTCAACCTTTTTTTTCAGTCACGGCATGTGTGACATGTGTTTATAGGTCTCACCCTCTGGCCTCTGAAGTTGCTAATGTCTTTTTTATTTGGGCCTCACAGGGTTAAAAGTACCCTGTGAGACCCACGGTTGCAAAATTACAAAATCACTTTTAGCCATTTAAAAAAATAATGTTTATTTAAAAAATGTTAAAGGGGAACTATTTTACTATTTCTTTCACTATTTGGGCACTTTTACACAATTCATGTGAGTCTATGGAACACCTAGGTTTTTTTTCAAAAAAAAATGCATTGTTTTGTATTTCTAATCAAGTACTAAAAACCGCATTTTTCTACCTCAAGATCTTAAGCCGTTTTGAGGCTGGGCTCCAACCACTGTGTGGCCTGGTGCCAACTGCCACATCAACTGCCACATTATTATGCAGCTGAGAAATCTCTGACATCACAGATATGCACATTTTCAGATGACTCAGTTCAGTGAGGGTGAATATTGTGAGAGGAGAATTGGAAGAATTCGCCAATATGAGAATTAGAGACATATATCCTATTAATTAAAAAGCCATTCATAAGATAGTTCCCCTTTAAGCACATGTATAGTCAATTGGTCCTGTTGTTCAGCCTCACAATGCTATTTGATAGTAAATGTGTTTATATGTCCCACCCTCTGGCCTCTGAAGTTGCTAATTTCTTTTTAATTTGGGCCTCACAGGGTTAACCTCTTAAGCCCGAGATATACAGTAAAAGTGTATATTTTCAGCATTACGTTTGTTTACCAATTATTTTAACTGTTATTAGTGAAATATAAGATTATAGAAATCTCAGGGCATTGAATCGGAAACCGGCGCATATTGACAGGAGGAAGTGGCACAGCCAAAAGTGAGTGTAGTCTTTTGAAGGAAGAGACTCAGGGCTTTCAAATTTCGAAAAACTACCCTACCCAGCTCACACCAGCCCCTGTCAATCAACTGACTTCTGGATTTACTTTTTAATTTCTCTTATTTTTTGGGATTATCTCCCACAAACCTGAACGTTATTGCCATAAAACAGAACGCAGTTAGTTTCTCTACCTTTCTGTGAACGTCTTGCAAAAAACGGTGTTGCAATATGATGAAAAATGGTGGAGAAATTTACATTATAAAAAAGATGGCAGAATTCAGTACTGTATCTACAAAACCTTCTGTTTAATAATCTTCCCTTTATTCATTTGCTTAGATTTTTCAGGTCTGGTCAATTTTAGCATGGTGTTATTTACAGTCAAAGATAAAAAAAAATTTAAATAGAATTGATATTCTCCTTTGGTTCATTACAATTTACTCAAGCCTAGTAACAGACACACTATTTCTGACACTGATCCATATATGTCCCTAGATTCAGATACCAAGAACATGCAAATGGACCATTTAAAAAAAAATTGTAAATGTTTATTCTACGTCCTTATGGAATGAGTGACATAAAAAAAAAAAAAAAAAAAAAAAAAAAAAAAGATTGTGGATGGAAGAGCCGCACATTGACGGTGGCCAACCCCGAGCCGCGGGTTGGCCACCCCTGCATTAGACCATACTTTACTATGAATATGTGAATGAAAAAGTTTAACATTGCTACACAATGAACAATGCATATAGGACTTTGAATGGGCCCTAATAATGGCAATGTAGCAATAGAATTTAAAAAGTTATAGCCCTGCAAAGAAGGGGAATTTCTCCATAGACAAATAGCGCTGGCAATCCACAGTAATTTTCCGGATTTCTGGCCGGCACCCATAGTGTTAATTGGATTCAGAGAGAGAGACTTTTATTTTATAAAAAAACTTTAATTTCCCCTTACCTTATTTGGATTCAGAGAGAGATAGAGATAGAGAGAGAGGTAAAGACAAAGGTCTCAAACTGGATTTGAACCTGCAAACGTTGCGAGCGCATGATAAGAGCCTTATCCCGCAGAGCCAAAAGCACGCCCTTGTACCTGGTAATTTTTCTTCATATTAAAACAGCTGTGTCCAATTCTCCCCATGTAATTGTATGACTGGAGGGCTATAGCCGTGAACGGCAATCAGACATGTCGGCTAGATAGCATGTCATACTCTGCTGTGTGTATGATGTGTATGACTTCAGGTGTGGCCTCCAGTTCTAATCATAATAATCGTAGACGTCCTATTGCCAAGGCATGGACATGAGCCGCAATTATAGATTAATGTGAGGATGGATGTATAGACACACATATAATGACACACACGTGCACACACACACACAAAAGCTTCCCTGCCCACAGGGACCCAGACAATCAGTCCACAGCTGAGCTCCGATTAATGCAGCAATCGCACGCACGCACGCACACACACACACACACACACACACACACACACACACACACACACACACACACACACACACACACACACACACACACACACACACACACACACACACACACACACACACACACACACACACACACACACACACACACACACACACACACACACACACACACACACACACACACACGCACACACACACACACACACGCACACACACACACACACACACCTGGTTTGGGACACAGACAGGGTTCCTGTCCTGTGTTGACATATTTTACAAGGAGCAGGAGGTTTATCTATCACTGAGAAACATTAGGAACACATGAAAGACATCCAGGAGCCTGAACCTGTCCACACTTTTCTCTTGACATCTGGTTGCATATGTGCTCCTGTTCAATCTTCTCTAGGTTAGATGTTAAATAATATTAGTCATATAGTAAGCTGCTATTTTATCTGAATATGAAATACATGTAAAGTAGGGGTGTAACGATGCAACCTCACAATGATTAAATTC
>NC_140183.1:69943677-69949924 GCF_963971535.1 Notolepis coatsorum
ACGTAGGTGACCTGATGTTAAAGACACCAGCTTTAGAGTGAGCACCACCACCTGTACTTTTGGGCGTTCAGCGCGCAGGGGGGGGGGGGGGGGGGGGGGGGGTTCATTTCCTTTTGTATTTCATTTGGTGCCACTAGGTAGTCCTCCTTGCTCTGTGTTGCTGAGTTTTTTTTTTGTTTGTAAAATAAATACTATTATTTTCCAAATCGTTTCATGGTTTTAGTGTCACTGCACCCTCACCTACCCTGTCTGTGGCCTAGTGTTGCGTCCCCTTACTGGGGTACGTAACAGTCACATATAAGGTACATGTACAATGTAGTGAAATGCTTGGTTCTGTATGAACCTCCTGAAATTGTACAGTAAAAAGATAAAGACCAACACTATACAAAATATACACAATTAGAAATGTACAAAATGCTAAAAGAAAGGATCAAACGTTGTCAGGGGGAGATAGGAAGCCATGATACCTACTGGAGACTCAGTAATGTTGGTATTTCCCAAGTAGGAAAGACTCATGTTAGCTTACCTATAAAACGAATGCACCTATATTCTCAGTAAGAGGATATTGTTCATAATGTTCTCCACTTCATCACTCGCCCACAGAGGGGCTTCAGGTAAAAGGCCACCAGGTTATAATGTTAAATAATTATGAGGCTAATTAAAAGGATGTCCCTGTGAAGTCTGCAAAAGGACATACCAATAAAAACAAGCGATACACAAATTACTTAATAAAGGCTCAATAAAAGCCTGAAGCACATCTCTTGAAGGTTATCAGGTAGAGTTCCGATCTACAGAACAGGCGCTGTCTTTGATGGACACTCTAGTCCGGTGGGTAACACACTAGGGTCAAATGTATTCAACAAGGGCCCTGAAGCAATGTTCTTCAAAGCAAGGTTATTTGATTATTAAATGACCAAAAATGATCATATCATATAGTCATCGCATTTCACCATAGCTCTATGCCATCTTTAATAAAACAGCCCAAAGCACCGCCCACTCTGGACTCTACACACCAGCTCGCAAAGTCAAGTTTTTTGTGTATTCCAGAATATTCCAGTAAAGGCCGTTTATCACAGAATCTTTATATTTTCCTGAAACTTTCACGAAAACAAGGGTTTTTCAAAATGGTATAAAATGGAAATGAACTGATTAAAAAAACAATCCGTTTCGACAATGTTGACTGCAAACAAGTCATTGATAAGCGACGGCCAGATTAGACACATAGCCATAATTTAAGACATAGTTTATGCGTTCACAACGCTATCATTGAAGTGGGTGCTGGCATTCAACCATGTTTTGAGACGGGGACCCGTGGAATCCAAAGTGTTAATGCCACATTGGATACATAAACAAAACACCCCCAGAGCGACTGTTCCAGAACACACAAAGGTTATTCACTTATCACATAGCACGAGTCAAAACAAGTGACAAACTATTGTACATCAGGGACACTAGGCTGTAGGAGCCCAAAGCATTGCCCCCCGCCCCTTCCCGTACTGCTGAGGCCGTACAGTAACCCCCCCCCCCCCCCCCCCCCGCGCAAATAAAAAATAAAAAAGAAGAAGGTTGCCCAGCAACGAAAGGACGTTGACTGATCCTATACAGCTCCTATGTGGCTGGGGCCTGGGGGTTGGCAGTGTGCTGGTCGCGCTGTGCGTTAGCACTGTGGCTGGCTGGGGGACTTGTTGTCACTACATGTGTTGTCTTGGTAAAGCCTAGCTCCTAACTACGTGATTACATGTGGCCTCATAGTGACACATATACACACTGCCTTAGAGGGGGGCAGCTGAGACACACATGGAGCACACACACACACACACACACACACACACACACACACACACACACACGTATGAATGAAGACGCAAAAAAAGGAAGAGAGTAATACATGCATGACATCACAGACAACCTCACAATACATGTAAAAACACACATGTACAAAAGGATGCTTACACACATGGATACACATGCACACAAGTATGCATACAGAAAAATACATAATAGCATACACACAAGTAGGCCAATCACGCACGCACCCCCCCCCCCCCCCCCTTTAGGGCTAGTTTGCCTTAATTTGTTTATGCTGGAGTTCCTGGAAGAAAAAAAACGAGCTAGAGGCACAACATCACTTCTACATGACTGGAGCCCCTCTCCCTCCCTCCCGCCGTCCCTCCCTCCCTCACTCCACATGTCTCTTTTGTCCCTCTGTCTCTCCTTCTTTCTCCATCTCTCTCCCTATGTCTCTTAAGTTTTCTCTAATTTTCTCTTTTACCTCTCCATATCTCTCTTTCTCTTCTGCTACCATAGCATGTCCACCTCTTCTCTACAAGTCACGTAGCCTTATCATAGGTGTCCTGTTTGAGTCTGGAACCTCCTATTGTCCTCTACTGTAGACCAGTGTCACAGGTCTGGATCCTCCTATTGTCCTCTACTGTAGACCAGTCCAGTGTCACTCTACTGTTCTGTAGATCAGTGACTCTCAACATGTCAAGGACCCCCAAATGTACACATTAAACATTAAACATGTTAAACAATATTCTCTATTGTTCTGGGGACTCCCAGGAATCCCCTCTAGGATCCGTGGGATCCCATAGCGAGAACCACTGCTCTAGATCCCTCCTTGGGTATGTATACCTCCCACCCCCCTGCTGCTATGCGCTTGTCTCACGGTTGTATGGACATTAAGGTTAAGAAGGCAAGCGTTAATGGATCATCACATCTCTAACGAGGCAGAGAGTTTATCGGAGGGTCACATTCAGTACACACACACACACACACACACACACACACACACACACACACACTGATACATACACAAACCACACAGGAAGTAAAACACACACACACACACACACACACACACACACACACACACACACACACACATGACAGGAGGAGTCATGGCGGGTGCAGGGTCAACACGAGTTCATACACATAGTGTAACCTGCCACAACACTCCATAGGATTGTGGGTTGGAAGAAATGCCATATGTGATAAGAAATGGTCTAATCTGCTATAAATACAGTGGTGTGTAATGTATGTCTCTTACACTGTAGCAAGCTGTGCAGTAATCTACTGTAGCTGCTAGTGTGTGTCTGTGTCACATAGCAAGCTGTCAAGTTATCTAATGCCGTGTGTGTGTGTGTGTGTGTGTGTGTGTGTGTGTGTGTGTGTGTGTGTGTGTGTGTGTGTGTACGTTTGGCAGCTCAAGGGCTATGCCTAAGCAATGACTCAGTTGTGTGTGTGTGTGTGTGTGTGTGTGTGTGTGTGTGTGTGTGTGTGTGTGTGTGTGTGTGTGTGTGTGTGTGTGTGTGTGTGTGTGTGTGTGTGTGTGTGTGTGTGTGTGTGTGTGTAAGGGGAAGAGGAAAAGGTCAGAATGAAGATGGGCAGATGATGGATAGAGGGATGGGTGGCTGGGTAGAGAAGGCTGGATGAAGATATATAGGGATGGACGGAGATATATAGGGATGGATGAAGAGATAGAGGGATGTGTGAATAGATGGAGGGATGGATGAAGAGCTAGATGGTTGGATGAATAGATGGAGGGATGGATGAATAGATAGAGGGATGTGTGAAGAGATGCAGGGATGGATGAAGAGATAGAGGGATGTATGAATAGATGGAGGGATGGATGAAGAGCTAGATGGTTGGCTGAATATATGGAGGGATGGATGAATGGATAGAGGGATGTGTGAAGAGATGCAGGGATGGGTGAAGATATAGATATATGGGTGGCTGGGTAGAGAGGGATGGATGAAGAGATAGAGGTTTGGATGAAGAGATAGAGGGATGGATGGTGATACATAGGGATCGGTGAAGAGATAGAGAGATGGGTGACAAGATAGAGGGATGGGTGACAATATAGAAGTTTGGATTAGGGCTGGGCGATATGGCCTAAAAATGTAATCCCTGATTATTTTTTTTTAAATCCGATTCACGATTTTAAACGATATTTTTCTCTTGAGCTAAAAAGAAAAGAAAAAAAAAACGTTGTTTTTATTTGACACCAAAAAACCAAACCAAGATGAATGTCCCTATTGGGATTGAAGTGCAAACCTACCTGTAACTTTCACCAATCTTCACTTAAAAATATTTTTATAATAATATATATATATAATATAAAAGGTTACTCTTGATCAAACAAAGATGAATGTCCCTATTGGGATTAATAGTGCAATAACCTGCTTTTTCACCAAACTTCACTTAGTTAAAACAAATAAAAGGTGCCTCTTGATCATCAAACAAGAATGAATTTCCCTATTGGAAAGTGCAAATCTAACTTTCACCAAACATCACTTTTTGTAAAATGAAAGGTGACCCTTGAAAAAAAAATAGAAAGAGGAAATGTAAAAAAAAAATAATTCTAATCGATTTTAGTTTTTCAAAATCGTCCCAAATCATTAATTCAAATTATCGATAATATCGATTAATCGCCCAGCCCTAGTTTGGATGGAGAGATAGAGATATTGATGAAGAGATATAGAGATGTATGAAGAGATAGAGGGATGGATGAAGAGATAGAGGGATGATCGGGTGGATGAGGTAATTCAGTGCGGTGGACACCATGAACCAGAATGAAAGAACAAAACAAGTTTCTCGTTTCAGACCTCAGTTGAAGATGAGATGGAACGCTGAGCAACACGCAAAACACAACAAACTTTAGCTCCCAGCCCCCTGCGTCCCACTCTTATCTACACACATCAGATGTTTAGGATGGACCGACGCCAGAAGGAGGAGCAGTGAGCTCCATGGCAGGGTCTCTTAGACGTATCCCAGCATGGGACCCTAATATGAAGTGTAGCCTCTCTCTCACCCTGGGACCCATTACAACACAGTGGTGGTGGGACCCACGTGGAGTAAACATAGTCTCTTACCCTGAGAGGGAGTTCAATAGTTCATACAAAAACAACAGGCCCATTAAAACATACTAGTATTCTTGTCATGTGAGGACCCAAGCTTAGTAAACATAACTGTCACCCTGAGAGCCAGGCTCATTAAAACATACTAGTATTCTTGTCATGTGAGGACCCAAGCTTAGTAAACATAACTGTCACCGTGAGAGCCAGGCTCATTAAAACATACCAGTACTCTTGTCATTTGAGGACCCAAGCTTAGTAAACATAACTCTCACCCTGAGATACAGGCTCATTAAAACATACTAGTACTCTTATTGTGTCACAATGCAAACTGAGTAAACACGGTCTCTCACCCAGAGAGCCAGGCTCATTAAAACATACTAGTACTCTTGTCATGTGAGGACCCACGCTTAATAAACACGGTCTCTCTCACCCTGAGATACAGGCTCATTAAAATCTACCAGTGCTCTTATTGTGTCCAAACTGAATAAATATAGTCTGTTACCCTGAAATCAAGGCTCAGTAGAACATACTGTAGGCCTGTGTCCCATACCAGGTTAGCGCTGATCAATTCCTAAGCAATTTTGGCCAAAGTGCCTCAGGACATGCACGCACGCACGCACACACACCACACGCACACACACACACACACACACACACAGGTAGCAATTAAACACTTGATATGCTCTCTGCCTCAAAGGAAACCTTGCCTGTCAAGTGAGGTGACAAGCCTGCAGGGTGCTGTGCTTCCCTCTACAAACTGTGATTTATTAACTAACTGACAGAGAGATCACTGTGTGATCCTTAGACAAATAGGAGCGATGGAGATATGGGGGGGGGGGGGGGGCAGAAAGAGAGAGAGAGTGATAAATAGACAGCATAAGAGAGAGAAAGAGCTAGCATTAAAACAAAGTAAGAAAAAGAGACGGACAATAAAATAAAGAAAGAAAGAAAGAAAGAAAGAAAGAAAGAAAGAAAGAAAGAAAGAAAGAAAGAAAGAAAGAAAGAAAGAAAGAAAGAAAGAAAGAAAAACGAAAAAAGAAAAACGAAAAAAGAAAGAAAGAAAGAAGGAACGAAAGAAAGAAAGAAAGAAAGAAAGAAAGAAAGAAAGAAAGAAAGGAAAAAAAGAAAGAAAGAAAGAAAGAAAGAAAGAAAGAAAGAAAGAAAGAAAGAAAGAAAGAAAGAAAGAAAGAAAGAAAGAAAGAAAGAAAGAAAGAAAGAAAGAAAGAAAGAAATAAAAGACAGATGTACAGAATGATAAGAAGACTGAGTGAAGTATCAGTTTGATTGAGAGAGAGTGCACAGGACAGATAGGAAGTATGAGATAGATTAGAGAGATAAGAGAGATAGTAGAGATAGAGAGTAGAGAGAGAGAGGGCAGATATAGTAGA
>NC_140183.1:69950124-69955124 GCF_963971535.1 Notolepis coatsorum
AGATATAGTAGAGAGAGAGAGGGAGAGTGACACAGAGACACAGAAAGACCCTAGTCCAGGGTCACTTAAATTTTGAGTGGGAGCATGGGTCTGCTTTGCCTGTGATATATGCATTATGCTAATTGTGTAAATGAATATGTTAATTAAGCAAGGGACCTAATTAAGTAACCTGCGAGACAGAGAGACTGCTCCTACACTACACTACAATATAGACCTGCATGAAAGAGACAGAGATACTGATCCTACACTACAATATAGATCTGAATGTGGGAGACATAGAGACTGATCCTAGTACACTACAATACAATATAGATCTGAATGTGAGAGACAGAGATACTGATCCTACACTACAATACAATATATACCTGAATGTGGGAGACAGAGAGACTGATCCTACACTACAATATAGACCTGAATGAGAGAGACAGAGATACGGATCCTACACTACAATATAGACCTGAATGAGAGAGACAGAGATACGGATCCTACACTACAATATAGACCTGAATGTGAGAGACAGAGATACGGATCCTACACTACAATATATACCTGAATGTGGGAGACATAGAGACTGATCCTACACTACAATACAATATAGATCTGGTGAGATCGTTCAAAAAGGCACATTTATATATATATATATTAGAGCTGGGCCACTAACGGCGTTAACGCCGGACTGTTATCGCGCGATAATACAATTGACGCCGTTAATCTATTTCTCAAACTTGGGTCTCCTCTCCTCTCTCTGTCTGCACGAGAAGCGAGCCGCTCACTCACTCACACATACACATACGGGTACTTAACGGGCGGGGCCTATCTGTGGCTCAGTGTTGAAGCGCTGAGGACACAGACCGAGCTCTGTGCTCATTATTATTATTATCATGGCGGAGAGAACAAAACAAAAGTCTGGGTACACTTTACGAAAGTCGATGCCGACAACGCACGTTGCCACAAGTGCAATAAAACATTTGCAAGTATGGGTGGCAATACAAGCAATTTGTCAAAACATCTGTTGTCAAACCATAACATTAGTCTGGAGAAATGCGCCGTTTAAAATTGACTGCTTTGCTCGCAGTGTTCCATCTCCATGCACGTCCACTGCAGGTAAGCCAAGATAATACGGAGTTAGCTAGGCTAATAACAAATTATTATGATAGGCTAATAAATAAAATATAATTGTTTAGCTACAAATATATTTGAAAGATGACAGCCCACGCCTCAGGGTTTCCGTTAGAAAAAATTGTTGCCGGCCTCAGTGTCCGGTAGATTTCAATCTACCGGTCAAATGAGAGAAATTCCGGTCAGAGTTTATTGAGCTTAAAAACAATTGATAGGCAAAAGAATGACAACAAAACAAAATAATGACATCATCAAGGCATGTAGATTTATAATATTTTTACTGTTAAAACTAGGCTACTTTTGCGTATAGTCATTATATTCCAAATAAAATAAGTCCAGAGACTCCGTGCTGCTGCCGACTTTAAATCAAATAGGTGTCTGTGGGCAGTCGCCCGACATTAATAAACAGCAGTCTGTTATAATCACATTTTTATGAGCTAACGAATTCCGTTATATTGGACATTTGTATTAATTATATCAAGCGAAGAACTGAGAAATTTGGCAGAGAGAGACGGCAACATTATCGTGGGTTTGCGTGACGACTCTCTCTCTCTCCACCTCCCAATGACTTATTTGCGAGAGTATGTCGATGCAGAGCAGCAGATTCAGCTGTTTTCTGGCTCTTTTCTGGCTCTATCTGGGGACCGCTCAGCAGCGCCCCCCACCCAACAGCTGAATTGCCAATGGCTGAATTGGAGTACTGCACTGTGCCGCTGCTGCTCCGGCTCTGAAGCTGCACATGCACTCGCAAACCCAGCACTAAGCTCTCGCTGACAACGTCGTTGTCATTATTAGAAGCAACGATGAAACAAATGTAATGATTGTT
Organism: Notolepis coatsorum; assembly: GCF_963971535.1. Lineage (NCBI taxonomy): Eukaryota > Metazoa > Chordata > Actinopteri > Aulopiformes > Paralepididae > Notolepis > Notolepis coatsorum. The sequence goes on from NC_140183.1 coordinate 69,952,070, forward strand.
TCGTGCATCGCATAGGCCAGGGGTCAGCAACCTTTTTGACATGGAGTGCCTATTTGAAATATAGTTGTAACTAGTGTGCCTCAACAATATTCCATGCATCGTATTTTTTTTCTCTCATAATCAGGTCTTTTTAATGATAATTCTTACATTATTACATCATTATTGTTATTGTTATTATTAACAATATTATTATGATGGTTGTATCAACCCTAAATCTGAGTTGGGGAGGGGGGGGGGGGGGGTGCAATGCAGACAAACAGCTGCATACAGTGCGACCATTTCACTCACATTTGCCCATTCATTTTTGGACACAGCACACACCATAGCTCCACCTACAGGCCTAATGGAGAACTGTACAAAAATAAATTATAATAAGCTACCCAAACTTAAAAATATTGAGTTCAGTTACTGTGCTCAGTTTTCAATCCATAATAAGTTAACAGAAAAATAAGTACACAACCACATTATTTCAACCTAATAAAACTATGTTTATTGTCATTGTTTTAAGAACACAAGTTGACTTGGTAATACTCACATTTTGAGTAAGAAAAATGGCTTTTAACATGTGCAATGTTCAATGAAATAATAGAAAAATAAATAATAAAATGTGTTGATTAAGCACTGGTCACAATGGTGACCGTAATAATGTTTTTGTTATAAGGCTCTGCAAATGTTACTGAATGATGTAGCAATGTATTTCCAGCTAAATTGAAATAATAAACAAATAAAGGGTTTCAATTAAATATGTGTACTATTGTCACATGACACAGCTCAGAAGCTCAGAACACCTCAGAACACAGCTTCATCTAACGAGGCGTCGCAAGGTTTAAGTTTAACTGAGGCTAACGTTAACATGATGGCACACACACAGTGCACACGCAAAGCACACTGTGCTCCACGAGAGAGAGAGAGAGAGAGAGAGAGAGAGAGAGAGAGAGAGAGAGAGAGAGAGAGAGAGAGAGAGAGAGAGAGAGAGAGAGAGAGAGAGAGAGAGAGAGAGAGAGAGGTTCAGCACCACATGCACAGTGGACAGCTCCCCTGCACATACACATGCCGCGTAATAATAATAATAATAATATATGCGCGATTGTGCGTATGATCTATTATGCGTAGAGCCCTGCATATGCACGTTCAAGTTCAAGTTAACATGCAAACCGATGTACAGGAAAATAAACAGCAGCCTACCTGTCGCGTCAGTGTTTTGCCTGGCTGAGCTCCGGTTATTTGGGGGGTGTAATTAGTCACTTTAAGCTGGACACATGCTTCGGAGTGGTCGGTTGTCAATCGACTCCGGGAGGGGTTGAGCACGTACTTCATGTGCGAAAAGATCTGCTCACAGAGGTATGTTGACCCGAAGACCGTCAGCAAAGCCATTGCAACGTTCCGTTGACATGGTGGGGATATCTTTTATCCTTGCTTTTATTGTCTCTTTATTTGGCAAGCCTTCAAACAAAACATATGAGGTACAGATAAAAGCCTATATACGTCGCCATCCGTGAATGGCTTTCCACGTTTTGCAATGCAATGAGCAATGCGATAGCAATTGCTTCAGTTGCGTGTTTTTTAGCGCTTGTGAACACTTTGAGGGTGCTGGCTTGCTTCCCATACCTGGCGACGGCACGTTTAATGGATTCTGCCTTATCCGCCTGATCCTTGAAACTTGTTTTATGCTTAGTCTCGAAATGGCGTTTCACAGATGATGTTTGGCAAACTACATTTTCCAAACAGAAAGAACACATAGCACGGTCCTTCTGACGGTCCACAAACCCGTAATCGTCTGTCCACGAGGGCTGGAATGTGCGAATTTGCTTTGATTTCTTAGCGGGGGTTGATCATGACACTGCACAGAATGCAACCTCAGCACTGTGTGTTACCTGGCACGACTGCTGCGGGAGGCCGGCGGGAGGCCGGCTACAGCGGAGCACATGGGAACAGCTGATTGCTGTCATAATATAGGGGTGTGCAGAACAGTCGACTTACAAAAAAGAACCTGTGGGAGGATTTCAACAAGAGATATGCGACAACAGTGCAAAACATTTCACAATAATATTTCAAAGCGACGTAAAAAAAAAAATAATAATAATAATAATAATAATAATATTTTTTTTTTTTTTTTTTTTATGCTGCCCCCCCCCCCCCCCCGCGTGCCTATGGAAATGGTCCCGCGTGCCTAAGCAGGCACGCGTGCCTAGGGTTGCCGACCCCTGGCATAGGCTATTTAATTTTAGCCTATTTTAATACAATTCAAATAATCAAATTGTGCTTAGAGGGAATTATTTTCACCGGACATTAAGACCGGAGAGATTAAATATGTCGGACTTCAACAGATTTTGCCGGTCAAATACCGGTAATTACCGGCTAACGGAAACGCTGCCACGCCTCCTCCCTCTCCCTCCACCACCGAATACAGGCGTCCCAACTAATCATTCAGTGTATATATATATATTTTTTTATCTTACATTTGTTGTTTATTATAAAAAGTCTATAATTCAGACACATTTAAAACATTGTTGCTGCTGTTGCTGAATAAATTATATTTATTTATTATATTTATTTATAAAGTTATATAAAAGAACATTGCTGTTGCTGTTGCTGAAGAAATAATATTTATTTATAAAGTTATAAATAATAAAGCAATGTCGATAAAGTACTGAACCGTTAAGCAGTATCGATAAGAGTAGTAGTATCGATAAAATCCTAACGATACCGATCCCTAGGTAGAACACACATATTTTCAAATGAGCCATTTTAATCTAGATTAATCTAGATTAACTCCAGGATTGCAGATAGATTAATCTAGATTAAAAAAAAAATCTAGAGAGTAACTTTACTCCACAGGTATTCCAGCTGTTTAGTTTACTTGTTTAAAACATGTACCTGAAAAGGTTCCTAAAATGTTCAATTGACTGCATTTATATAGAGCTTTTATCCAAAGTGCTTTACAATTTATGCCTCACATTCAGACAGCAAGGGCGGGGGCGATGCGTTCACGTGCCAACCCCCTCACCGTGAGCAGTCAGGGGAGAAGTGTCAAGTCTCTATTTGGAATATTAAT
>NC_140183.1:69957624-70008324 GCF_963971535.1 Notolepis coatsorum
GGGAGAGACACACACAAAGAGAGAAAGAAAATGAACTGTACAGTACAGTTGTGTCTAGACGCCTTTTGATCCAGTCATGGGTGATTTACAGCCTATACTGCAGGCGAGAGAGGAAGGGGGAGGAGGAGAGACAGGGGTGGACGGGCGGGATGATGAAAAGAAAGAAGAGAGGTGGAGAAAATTTAAGTGACGAGGGGCGACTTATATGGGTTTTTCAAAGGCCGATACAGATACCAATATGTAGAGAGCAGGGCAGCCGATGGCCAATATAATGCGGATATAATGACAGATATGATCAAAATACATCAATCTAATAATAACGCCATGTCTCCATTAGCTGTGTTCAGCCTGACTGGGGCTAGCCATGGTCTGCCATGGTATGACTGGGTTGGGTTTGTGTCTTCATTGTATTTCTTGAAAACTCCCCAGTTGCTAGGCAACCTTTCAAAATGAGCTTAAGGCCTAACAAAAATAATGGTTGGTTTCAGGTTGCCGACCGACCCTGCCGATTTAGGTGCGACCCAATATATTTTATGAGTTTAAAAAAAAAATTATATATTAAAAAAAAAAAAATCAGTTTTTTTTTTTTTTTTTTTTTTTAGAATAAAGTTTCATAGAAATCTTAGTCAAACATTTAGTATTATGGATATTAAACATGCTGGCAGAGTACATGCATCCATGTTGTTGTGAACATTTTAACCCTTTCACTGCCACACGACAGCCGGTTAACCCTTTCACTGTGACAATACAGAAGGTTAGCCCTTTACTATCACACAACCGACGGCGATGCTCCATCATTAGCATCATTAGCTCCGCATCCGCGGAGCTAATGATGCTAATGATGGAGCATCGCCGTCGGTTGTGTGATAGTAAAGGGCTAACCTTCTGTCGTGTGGCAGTGAAAGGGTTAATTAAATAAAGAAATTCCCTATCCATAGTCGCCGTGGGAAAGAATAAAATAATAATAAAAAAAAAAAAATTCCCTGCCTACCCATGGCCAAACTGACAACCAACCTGAAACCAACTATTATTTTTGTTAGGCCTTAACCATTATGATACAACGGTCCTGGCCGGCTCTGGCCAGGTTGTGAAAGGTGTCTGTCTCAGACGGGGTCCAGCCAGGTTTGGTGAGGTTCTAAAGACAATGGAGACGCCCACATAGGGGTGGCCTTCAATTTATATTGCAGTATATTTAAACATTTTGTTTTTCTTAAAATAATAAAAAATCTTTAGGAGGAGTACACTACTTTACTATGAGTTTTTTTCTCTCTCGTTTACTTAACATGGTTCCAAGTGGTCATAATGTCCTATGAAAATATTTACTTCTTATTTCTATTTGGTTACTAAGTAACGTGCATCCACTAAAAGTGGTTGTTTTTGCCACTGAAACAGAAATCGAGAAAATCTGAAAATCTACCATGGCACGGATTTTTACCGGTACACCGGTTCAGCCGTTATACCGCCCACCCCTACGCTCACCGTGTGCCAGACAGGACACACCACGACAAAACCATGGCCAGTGGAGACAAACAAATTAGAGATATAATTGATGAACTCAAATTTGCTAATGTTAGCTATATTCAGGGCTGTACGTTAACTTTTTTTGCACATAGCACTGGTGCTACAGAGGTTGATAGTTTTGTAGCACAGGCCAAAATCTTGTAGCACAAGTATAAAACGTGTTATATTTGTAACAGTCACAAATGTGCCTATTGTATTTGTGTTATTTAGTTGCAGTGCCATGTTTGGCTGTCATTTAGTATATCGCCATGTGTTATTATTACTATAATACTCTCATATGCTATTTTCAATTAATATCATAAACAACATAAGGAATATTAGCATAATTTTGAGTGGACTGAAGGAATGAGTCAGCGTTAATAGTTTTAAATGCAAATAATTTATTGAAACATAGAAGTGGGGTCGGTTGGGACACACACACACACACACACACAATGGGGGACCCTGATGTAAACAAGACACACGTCTTTCTCTGGTCTGCATCCCCTTAACAATTGTGTGTATTGAGCCGTACTGTACTGTACCCATTCTGCAATCTGTTAAATAAAGTTTTCATTCATTCATTCACACACACTGTCTGTCTTCAAACTTCCACTCCTCTCGAAACTGTTTTACATTTGAATATCAACATTATCTGTCCATCCTCAGTAATCCTCAGTTTACTATAATATACTCCTGTCCTGAGTCCTCCTGACTAGTGACTTCATCGTCTTTCCAAACGCACGCACGCACGCACACACACAGGGAAGGGGAGAGAGTGCCCCCCCATTTCCATTTCCCCAGTCCACACTGTGTCTGCTGGCTCTGCGCCTCTGCCTCTGATCAGGATTAGCTTGTTAGCTTGCTAACGTTGTAGTGATTGTAATGGTACATAAACGTTAATTTCGGGCGATGTGCGCATAAAGGAATGGCGACGGTGCAAAGCATGTAGATGCATTTGACCCGTTGAGAGAAAAAAAAAACACCACAGACTTATTTCGGGACGTGTAGGCGCACTGCTGTGTTAACGCAGCAGTGCGCACCAACCGACCAACGCGCTGCTCTGCTTGCAGAAGCACGGATAGGGCGGATATGACTCGTCGAGTTGTCACAGAGTTTTTTCAAAATAAGAGTATCATAAGCACCTGAACGTTGCTAGCTATCGGAGCCTAGTTATTATAGCTGGAGCTGCGCGTGGGCAGAAATGAGACCCGCTACAGGATTTTCAAAATAAGAGTATCTACAGTATATGAACAGAATCCCTATCGCACCAGTGCTAGTGAAGTAAATCCATTCATCGCACAGACCGCTGTTGCTGTAGCACGTGCGATATATATGTCGCACTGTACAGCCCTGCTATATTAGCTAACTAACTTACATTTAGTTATACATACACTTACTAGCTAACATTACAATTGACAACTAGGAACTAGGGGCCATCAGCTTCTCCTGAAGCTTAAAAAAAAACTGTCCACACATGAGAAAGAGAGAGGGAGTTGAGATGGAAGGAAGGGGGGGGGGGGGGTCAAGTGCAGGGCTCTACGCTAACCTTTTTCCCAAGGATTTAGGAGCACACAAAGAAATGTAGGAGCACACAAAAATATTTAGGAGCACAGTGAAAATATTTCAAGTAACAGAGTTTTCTTTTTTTTTTAAACTGTGCGTGCATGTGCAAACGGGAATGGGACACACATCTGTGCAATAGCACATACCACCAAAGTCACTGGCCCACTGTGTGCATGTGTGTGTATCTGCGTGTGCAAACGGGAATGGGACACAGACATTTGAACTATTAAGTGATTAATGCCTACTGTGGCAAAGTTGTAGCCAACAACTAGGCGTAATAAAAAAGGCAGTGACATTAAACAAAAAGGAGACACTGGCATTACCACCAGGGCCATCAGTAGAGGGGACTGTAAGGTGCCTTTTCAGTAGACTACCTTTGCTAAAACTGTGTTCTCTGTTAAAGGTGGTAACTACTGGAATAGCCTACCAGTTGTGATTCGAGAGTGCCCCACATACTCCATGTTCAAGACTCATCTTAAACTGCATCTTAAGGCAAACCAGAACTGTGATAATTTTTTATCTGATTCAGTAACTTGTTTCTTGTTTTTATTGTTGTTTTTATCATTGATTGTCACAATGCTTTTACCCTAAGCAGGCTATTTATTTATTGAAAGAGTTTTGCTGTCTCCTGGTGTAAATTAGCTCTTGCTACAACCCTGCATGTTTACATTTTGTATTTTGTACTTGATGTTCATTAACATGTGCTGTCCCTATCAAATAAACTATTAAATCAAACTACTGCTACAAAAGATCATATTTCATTTTTTCGCCATGTTATTCATATTTCCCTCACAGAGCCTGGTCTGATGCAGTGTGAGCCGGCACAACTCTGCAACGCTTCAATACTGCCCCCTGGTGGATGATCGGTGAGTTGCCAAACCGGAAATGGCCAAGTCGATCTCGGTGCGTCTCCGAAATGCGTCCGGCCACTCGCATATTGTTGCGGGACTATAGACGCACGTCCATGTGTAGCGATCGCTGCCATAACGCAATAATCGATACTATTTGGCCGTGTATTATGATTATACAAACCGGAAATGGATTTAGGCCAGGGGTGTCAAACTCATTTTCACAGAGGGCCACATCAGCATTATGGTTGCCCTCAAAGGGCCAAAGACCGTATAAATGTTAATGTAATGTAAAATAAATGTAGCTACAAAATTTTACATATTGTTAACTCTTTCAGTGCCACGCCTGGTTTTCCATTTTACCGCTTGAATGCCACCATCCGCGCCAATGTTAACGTTAATATCGCCTAATCTATGTTTTAAATTATGGCTATGTGTCTAATCTGCCCATCGCATTATCAAAGACTATTTTCCAGACAGTGCTGTGAAGACAGATTGTTTTTTTATCGCGTCGTTGCCGTTTCAGAGCAGTTAGAAAAGCCCCCGTTTTGATATAAAAAACAGCTCATTCTGGAGCATTCTATGAAAATCGTCTTTTAGTGGAATATTCCACAACATTGATATTCGTCTGCCTTTTTATGAATCGTTTTCAAATAAACGCTAGATGATCAATATTATACGTGCACGCACGCACATTACGGCCGCGCGCGGATAATCGCCTCGTTGATTTCCTCTCGGAGTTTTACATTGAAACCGAAAGAAGACATTTCACAAAACAGCTTATAACTTCATCAAACTTACTCTGATTATCCTACCACTGATAACATAGAGTCCTTACCTGACATCAGATGGTATCCAACTGGTATATTCCAATTCCTGATCACCATTCGAAAAAATCGATACGTGTATGGATCCAACGCGACACAGTGGATCTCCATGATCCACAGGGATCTGAGGCTCCAGAATGAACTCTAGTAACCCCGGCTGGATCAGTGAACTGGAAAATGTGGAGTACCGGATTTTTTTCCCCATTCATTTTCATTGAGTCCATTCCAAAATCACTTATGTCATCTGGGAGACGACAGGGGGCGCTTTTTTCCACAGTGATCACCGGCGCAGCTCGGCAATACTCGGGTAGGCTCGGGTGATGCAATAATTTTTCAGATCGCAAAAAAAAAATATTAAAAATAATTCCGAGAAATCTCGTGAGTGGCTAGCAACCACCTATAAAAAAACACGAGAAATCTCGTGAGTGGCACTGAAAGAGTTAAACATGTTGTTTCTGTATTTATTACTTATTCAAGTTATACATATTGCATATGCATTTGCATAAATGTAAAAATATATGTTAGCTTATGTTATTTTAACAAATTTAAAAAAAACATTAAAAGAAAAACATTAAAAAAAGAAAAAAAGAAGGAATTATAAGCAAAAGGTCAAGAGCAATGTGTTTGGTTAGCAGACATGTCCAAAAAAGGAGTAGAGGGAAGCTAAGCTTATTGATCCCTACCGCCTTACATTTATATTTGTTCTTCCATTAATTTTACTAGATATAACATAATTTAGTGTATTACAATATAGAATATACTTTTACTTATATTAGGAGATTACAAGAAAAAAAAACTTGATTCACTTGACAGCAGTGCATATAGTACAGCACTACATACACAATATAACATAACTTTGTTTATCCTCAATACTCATTTCTGTATTTTTCCAATGTGTATTTTTTTAGCTGCTTTTTAAATTGTGCCACATGTTTACTCTGTTTGATGTATTCGGGTAAATTATTCCACAACTTCACTCAACACACCGATATGCACATGCTTTTCAGCGTGGTGTTTACCATTGGTTGTTTAAGATTCCCTCTCCCTCTTAAGTTATATTATCCTTCCCTGTCTCTGAACCATTTTTGAATGTTGCCTGGGATTAGTTTATATCTGGCTTTGTATACAATGAGGGCAGTTTTGTAATCCACTAGGTCCATAAATTTCAATGCTTGTAGCTTTATAAATAAGTTATTGGTGTGTTCATAATATCCTACATTGTTGATTATTCTTATTGCTTTTTTTTGCATGGTGCATATTGGCTGTAGAGTGCTTTTGTAGGTATTACCCCACACCTCCGCACAGTAGCTCATATATGGTAGGAAGAGTGTACAGTACGCGTCTATGCCTTCTACAACGCTGTTCGGTTTCCGGGTTCCTCTGATTGGCCACTAAGCCCACGTGACCCTACGCTAGCACGCCCCCCTTATCGCCGCCAGTTATCGCTTACGCCCGCGCATGAGCCGCGACAAGCCGCTTCAATGACAGAGCTCTCATATTTGCGAATGCATAAACTATATCTTAAATTATGGCTATGTGTCTAATATGGCCGTCGCTTATCAATGACTTGTTTTTTTTACATCAGGGTGAACGCTGTTGCATTCGCAAATATGAGAGCCAGCAATACGCAGCTCCAGTTAACCTAATTTATACCGTAATGAATCATTAAAAAAATATACCGTTAACTGGAATATGTTGTTTCTTACACATATGTTGGATTATGTAATTGGTTTGTCATGACAAACCAATAAAAAATGGCTACTTTACATCAGGGTGAACGCTGTTACACTGCCACCACCCACTTCAATGACAGAGCTCTCATATTTGCGAATGCATAAACTATATCTTAAATTATGGCTATGTGTCTAATATGGCCGTCGCTTATCAATGACTTGTTTTGTTTACATCAGGGTGAACGCTGTTGCATTCGCAAATATGAGAGCTCTGTCAATTGATAAGCGACGGCCATATTAGACACATAATTTAAGCCATAATTTAAGATATAGTTTATGCATTCGCAAATATGAGAGCTATGTCATTGAATCGGCTTGTCGCGGCTCATGTGCATGCACGGGCGTAAGCGATAACTGGTGGCGATAAGGGGGGCGTGCTAGCGTAGGGTCACGTGGGCTTAGTGGCCAATCAGAGGAACCCGGAAACCGAACAGCGTTGTAGAAGGCATAGACGCGTACAGTACAGTGTATACAGTGTTTTTTTGGTTTAGAATGTGTTTTATCTTGCATAGAACACCAACACTCCGTGCCAATTTAGTCCTGACATATTTGATATGAGGTTTCCAGTTGAGTTTGTGGTCTATTATCACACCCAGAAATGTATTCTCAAATACCCTCTCCAGTTTAATACTATCAATCATTAGTTCCACCGGTGTATTTACTTGTATATCACGTTTACCAAATATCATGATTTTTTTTTTTTTTTATATTTAATGATAATTTATTTACATCAAACCACACTTTCAGCTTGGTTAGCTCAGCTGCGACATTCTTTAAAAGCATTTGGAGGTTCTCTCCCTCACAGAAGACATTTGTATCGTCAGCAAAAATGAAATTTTTCAATATTTTAGACGCATTACCTATATAATTTATATACAGTATGAATAGTTTCGGGCCCAGAATTGACCATTGCGGAACACCACAGATTATGTTTGACTGAGTGGACCTGTACTCCCCCAACTGCACAAACTGTTGTCTTTGTTCTAAGTAACTCTTTAACCAATTGAGCCCTACTCCTCTGATCCCATACCTTTCCAATTTTAGTAGCATAATATCATGATTTATAGTGTCAAATGCCTTCTTCAGATCTATGAAGACCCCTATTGCAAACTTCTTATTATCAATTATGCTTGTCAGTTCTTCTACTAGGTCCATTAGTGCCAATGCCGTTGAATGATTCGATCTAAATCCATATTGACTGTCTATAAGTAATGCGTGTTTATCAATGAAACTGTCCAATCGTGCTGAAAATACCTTTTCCATTATCTTTGAGAACTGGGAAAGGAGAGAAACCGGCCTGTAATTGGTGAATCGATTTTTCTCACCGGCTATGAAGATCGGTATCACTTTTGCAGTTTTCATTTTGGCGCAATGGCGGACTTTCAGGAAGTAAACAAGCAAATGAGAGCTTCCGATTGGTCATTTCCTTTATTTCCCTTGAAACCAGTCACGTCACTCTACTGTGATTGGACCGTTGGCTTGAGTGCAATGTGAGACTTGTAGTTTTTTAACGATTTATGAGCAGAGAAAAAAAAAAAAGCACGACTGAGGCTGTAATCTTCACTCGCACACCGTGCGAGTAATTGATTTTTCCGGTTCTCGCACACATATTTGGTAGGGGCATATGTGAGCAATATGGTCACACTGTAGAGCCCTGGTCAAGTGCCTTGCTCAAGTGTACCTCAACAGGAGTTCTTAAGGGAGAGTAGAGTGCTTCTCATTCACTTCCCTCCACCTCCAAGATTTTCCCAGTCGGTTCAGGGATTTGAACCGGCGACCGTCCGGGTTGTGAGCTTGCGTCTCTAACGATTAACCGACTTGTCACCCACAGGTTCCGTCTCTCTTGTGAATTCAATGCGTTATCTGAATTTTTTTAGGCATTCAATAACTCAGCGTGTCTCATAAAGCCCAAGAGATTGAGAATGACTACCGTGCGGCGTCGGCCTGGACTCAACAACAACTCTTTCGTGAAGGTAAATCTCTCCACGTTCGTCCCTTTCCACCATATTTCATTATCCTTAGCCGGCTCATCAACGCACTTTACAGCCCCCTCACATCTTAACGATGCTCGTTAATTACAGCTATTTATTAGTTGCTAACAGCTAATTAAGTGGACTTTGGCACAACAAGCAAACAAACCAATCTCTGCAACCCACATGGACGGAGTCTGCACCGGAGATTATGAAGAACAGTTAAAACAAAAGCCCAACGCGTGACCGGGTGTCAACTCCGCGGAAATAGGCCGTTTGTTTGTTTCTTTGTTTGTTTACTCGCGACTGCGGAATGAAAAGTTTCGAGGCGGCCATTCATTTATTTTTGCTATGTGTTGAAAATGTATTTATTTTTATTATTTCAGCCTGTCCTGCTCTATTTTTCTCTCTCTCTCTGTGTTTTCTGGAGGTGAATCTTTCCTTTCTTCTGTCAGTCTGTCTGGTGTCTATTGAGAGGCGGTGAGTAATGATACGGGTCTGTCCGTATCACGCTGTGAGCAGCGGTATAGTAGCTCAGCGATACGAGGAGCACGGGACACGTCCTTGAGGAGAAAACAGGCCTATTGTTTCCCAGAGAAACTCCACCTGAAGAAGCACTGTTCAGTCCGCATTGTTTACAAAACAACATGCCATTCGCTCCACTTTTCAGAGTTATTCACGTGTTGACTGTGTTTATTTTCCTTTGTTCCTCTGTTTTCTGTTTATTTATTTATTAGTATTATTTTAGAATTAGGTGGCATATGTTCGGTGCCTTTTTTGTGGCTAAATTAAGAAATCTTAACCCTGTTAATTTGGTAAATATTCAGCATTGCTTAATATCATTTTGTATTTTAAAGACATCGTTTTTTCAATGGTTTCATTGGACACAGGCATAAATAAACACATCTCTACGGTTTAGACTTAGTTTAGAAGACAGTCCACTGTTATTTTAATTAGTAAATCAAGGTTAGTTGTTTCATATCTCTCTCTCCCTCTCCCACTTTCTCTCTCCCTCCCTCACACACAAGCACTGTTTTTGTTATTGTCAATAATAAGGTTAATGTACTTAAAATTGTCTTCTTCTCCCTCTCTTGTGCACACACACACACACACACACACACACACACACACACACACACACACACACACACACACACACACACACACACACACACACACACACACACACACACACACACACACACACACACACACAGTGTGTTGTCAGTTAATGAATCAGTGAGGCCTCCAGCTGTGCTCCAGTTTCTACTGAGGTCCATCACGAGAATCAACCACAACATGTGGGCCTCTATGTGTGTGTGTGCGTGTGTGTGTGTGTGTGTGTGTGCCTCAGCGTGTGTGTGTGCACGCCTCAGTGTGTGTGTGTGTGTGTGTGTGTGTGTAGTTAGCGCTTGGCGCTTGCTGAGTTAACAGATGTGTGGCCTGATGTGGACGGATAGTAGGGATCAATGCCCTAAGTTATTGGTTCCAATCAAACCCTCAGACAGAGAGATGGATGGAGCAACTAAAGCTAGCTCTCTATCTGGGGGAGATAAAAGGGAAACAGCGCTTCATCTAACAAGTCGGATACAGTCAATAGTCCAAGTTTTACAATAGTGAGCTGAACCCCAGGCTTGGGAACATATACCATGTGTCAGAATAGGAATATATGATACACATTTGCAGAACCTAAAGATTAAAGTTTAGTTCCCTCTTCTCTTATGATGAATTATTTGTCTTCATTTGTCTTTTTTCCCACATTCTTAATAATCCGTTGTTTACCGTCTTACCCCCCACACGCGCGCGGACGTCATGTGACAAGTATTACTACGAATGTAAACCTTATACAGCATCCAAAAGTCACGTAAACCTAGTACCCGCAACATGCCGCCGCCCGCCAGTTCCCGTATTCAAAGGCTCCCGGAATGGACTTCAGTGGGACGGCAAATAAAGAACATCTTCAATCCAATCAATTACCATACCGACAAAGCCTTTAATGTTGCAACAGTGTTTCGACGCGGGACACCCGCGCGGCAATCAGGGATTGAACCCGGCGCTCTCAATCACTATCACGGTTGCAGCCAGGAATCCAGTTAGGCCGACAAAACCATACATAAAAGCAACAGTGTAAACATGTAAATTAAAACACAGAGATAAGCTCCTCTGCAGCTTGTTAATACAGTTGTTAACCTGGTAAACACATGAGACCGGACTGGGCGGATAGATCAAGGGGAAATGCATTAAAAAACAAACAACATTAATTAAATGTAGAGAGGGCTAGTGTTAGGTACACAGTGTGAGTGAGTGTGTGTGTGTGTGTGTGTGTGTATGTGTAGGTGTGTGTATTTGTATGTGTGATACGAGATAAGGACGGGAGTTAGGGGGGGGGGGGGGGGGGGGGGGTGGCCCAAAAGCAAAAGCTCACCTTTGTATAAACATAAAACACACATACAAACACACACAATCACGCACACTCTTTTTCCCATTCCCTCCCCTTTCTATAATCTATTTTCTCTGTCTCCATCTCTCTCTCTGTCCCATGCATGTGTGTAAGGATGTGTGTGTGTGTGTGTGTGTGTGTCTGTGAATGTCTGTGTGTCTGTGCGTATGTATGTGTGTGTGTGTGTGTGTGTGTGTAAGGATGTGTGTGTGTGTGCGTGTGTGTGTGTCTGTGAATGTCTGTGTGTCTGTGCGTATGTATGTGTGTGTGTGTGTGTGTGTGTGTGTGTGTGTGTGTGTGCGCGCGTGTGTGTGCGTGTGTTAAACCCTCTTTAGCTAGCAGGCCAAAGATAGTCAGGTCTACTGGGGGATTACAACCAGTACTGGGAGAGGGAAAAGAGTTTGGATCCCTGGAAGGCAGGCTACACACACAGTAACACACACACAAAGAAAAATACACACACACACACACACACACACACACACACATAAAATGGTTATGCGATTAAAATGTGATTAATTAGATTAATTAATTACAAATCCTGTAATTAATTCGATAATTTTTTTTAATCGCCTGACAGCACTAATTTCTTTCAAACTAAATCTTTTTTAGATATCGCAGGACTTCTTGGTGCTGCATGGCGAGGCTGCACCAAAGTTGTTTGAGACATGGGTGACGGAATATGCAGAGAAAGTCCTGCAGCTGGCGAGACGAGATGGGAAACTCCCCTTTCCTGTCAATGACATGACATTGGGTAAGTTAGCGATTCCTTCTCTTGAGTTGCGAAATAGGAAATGGCTTTTCTTCCATGTTGTAGATCTGCATTTGTTGTAGCTTTTGCCAATTTCAGTTGATGAATTGTGATAATAATACTCTGGTTATCTTTTTTTCCCAGTCGTTTAATTTTTTTGTTTGTTTGAAAAGGTCTTAAATTATTACCAATTGAGTGCCGGCCACAACATTCTGACTCTTTCTGTTGTTCACCTACAGATGCCAAAGGGGAACTGGCCCTCAGGCTTAGGGCTGGGCGATATGGAAAAAAATCATATCGCGATAACGATATGATAATTTTATTTTATTTCTCGATATCAATAATTATCGAATTGTTATAAGTATAAAAAAAATAAAAAATAAAAAAAATAAACATTTTTTTTTTATTTATTTTTTTAACAACAGATGTATGTTTATTTTGCAGCAATTCTTTGTCATTGCCGCCATCATTAGTGTTACATCCCCTCACACTCCAGTTCTCAGGCTGCAGCTGGTTTAAAAGCTAAAGTAAACCGGCTTCTCTGCTGGCTGTGGCTCCAGAGGAGTTGAACAGTTCTGGCTCTGCTAGTTTATTTTCGATCTTTTGGCGCTTTTTTGGTGGACAAACCACCGCACATGTGCACTGTGACTCGTGACTGGAGTCTAGTTCTGCTAGCACACATAGCCTACTGTGTACAGACGGTTTCAAAATGTATTTTAAATTAGAAAGCAAACAAAATAAATGGACAAGAGAAAAATAAATCTGAATTTGGTCAGTATTGTCATTTGGACAAGCAAAGCCATTACTTTAAGTTGCAGGCAAGAAAGACAAGTCTGTCCACTGTCTCTGGTTTTAAAACTGCCCTGTTGCAGGGAAAAAAATAATAATTAAAAAAAAATTAAAAAAAAAAAAAAAAAGATTTTTCAATTTTTTTTTAAATTTCGATATTCGATATCGATTATTAAAATATATCGCGATATTTATCGTTATCGTTATATCGCCCAGCCCTACTCAGGCTGCTACCCGACATGTTCCCACAGACGGTATATAGGGTCAACAAAAAATGTATGCAGCACTCCAGCGAAGAGGCCCGGTCAGCCTTCGTTGACCTCAAGCCTGTAAGTACAATTTCATGTTATGAATTGGGGAAATGTTGCTATGTAGCCTAAGAAGGATGTTGGTGCACCAAAGTTGTCAGGCTATAAGGTTGACGAAGACATCTGTAGCCTAATCCTCAGGCTATGGCCCCCATAACCTCTATTTAAACTCGAAAGGCATTGAGGTTTCCCTCATTTACAAAGAAGAGTTAACTTAAAACCACTGCTTTGAGCACTCCAAAATGTCATTGCACGTTCCATTGGCATGAGAAAAAAAACGAACTTGATTTAATTTGGCTCCCTTGTATAGTTGGTATCAACCTGTTATCTTGCTTATGATTTGCTTTCAACCCAAGATTCACCTGTATTTAACATTCTTTCTTTGCTTATGTGCTTGTTTTAGGTTGGGACAAATATGGTGGAGTACCTCCAGCAGGCAAGACCCTCTCCCTTGGTTTTGGTGCTGGGAGAACCACAAACATGTTGTGCTCAGGCATTCGTGATCTATGCAGGTCGGGCACACCCTGAAAGCACAATGCTCGGGGCAGTTGATACGTGTTTTAAAGCATTTTATGTATTTGACATCAAGTACCATGCATGGGAGTTTCTCCAGCACGTTATATATAATATTGAGGGACCAGAGTCCAAGCATGTAGCATTCTTAAGGAGAGCCATATGTAACACAAAACTTACAAATGAGGAGGAGGTGGAATAGGTGAAGTAGCAGGAGGGAAGGTGGAGTAGGAGTATAAGGAGAGGAGGTGGCGTAGTGAGGAGGTGAAGTAGGAGGAGGGAAGGTGGGGGAAGAGATGGAGGAGGAGGGAGATGGGTAGACGCTAGACCCCGTATAAGTCCCGTATTTCTATATGTATATATTAGTGCTGTCAATCGATTAAAATATTTAACACGATTAATCGCATGATTGTCCATAGTTAACTCGTGATTAATCGCAAATTAATCGAATTGCTTTCTTTTTTCTACCTTAAACGGATATTTTTCAAGTTCCAAGTTTTAATACTCTCTTATCAACATGCGAGTCAACAAATGCTCTCTTTATGCAGCCATTTAACACAAAAGGATGACCCTCATGCATTGCAAATTTGCATCAAATTCAAAACAGAGTGATGCACAAAATAACTTAAAAGAAAGACAATTCATTAAAACAATGAATAAAGTGTACATGAAATAATAGGGGAAAGAAAACGTTAGGAACTTGTTACATTCACCCACACAAGGGCTGATTAATCACACCCCCCCCCCTCTCTCTCACACACACTCTCCCAGCTCTCTTTCTCTCTTGCCCCTTCCCTTCTCTCTCACCCCCCTATCTCTCTCTATATCTCACACACACACACACACTTCAGAAACAAACATAGTATCAATGAGAGCATCAATAATACACCTGAGTATAGTGCAGTAAAAACAATTCTTAAAAGTTAATCGTGAGTTAAAAAAAATAGTGGCGTTAATAGAATCGGGCGATAACGTGTTAATACCGCGTTAACTTTGACAGCCTTAGTATATATGTTTTTTTATTTAAATTTTTTAAATCTTTTTCCCCCTCCTTTTTCCTCCGTTTTTCTCCCATCCCAATGTTAGTCGTTATGCCAATTCCCAATCCCCTTCCTGGTCGCTGCGCACCTACCCCCCACAGTCGGTCTGGGAGAGTGGAGGCTATCACATGCTTCCTCCGACACACGTGTAGCCAATAAACCGCTTCTTTTCACC
This sequence comes from Notolepis coatsorum, assembly GCF_963971535.1. NCBI lineage: Eukaryota > Metazoa > Chordata > Actinopteri > Aulopiformes > Paralepididae > Notolepis > Notolepis coatsorum. The sequence goes on from NC_140183.1 coordinate 69,972,085, forward strand.
TGGCAGCGCGGACTCTCACTGAGAGGGTGTAACGTGTGGAAGGATCACACTACCCCCCTTAGATCCTATCCTTGCTGAGCAGGCGCCCCGACCGAACTGTAGGAGTCGCTGTTTACAACGACCAGGACCCACCGACCAGCTTTCCCACCCCTAACACTGCTAATTGTGTTAGTATGAACGACCAGCCAAGCTGATAGCAATGTGGAGAGCTGGGCTCGAACCCAGCGTCTCCTGCATTGGTGGCGAGCGCCTTGCCCACTACACCACCTAGCCGCCCTCAGTGTTTCGATCCATCAATATCTGGGGGAGTGTTCCAACAGGGCAGTAAAGCAGTACAAAACCATACCGATACTGTGGGTGTATTATTTATTATATGTGTTATTTATATGTATTAGTTATACTGGTTTAGTATCGCCAATACTGTGTGTAACTGAGGGGTACAATTCCCTGACTGTATTACTAGATATGATACTTACTACCACTACCTTTGTACTTAATATTCGGCCACCCAGTACACGGCATAAATATATTATCATGAACACTCTCACGTAGATGAAACGGATCCAACACAAATGTACGAATTAGAAACAGGTCTTTATTTCCTACACAGCGATGGTGTGTAGAATAAAAACTTAATCACTTAATTACATTTATGAATTGAAATAGTATGCACTTTTATGGCAAGGAGTATTCGTCGGTATATCAATAGATAATGTCCAATCTCTGAAGGCGCAGGTGGTAAATATACGACCTGGAATAGTTAAGGAATAACAGCAATGATACTTTAATGATTATAGGCTGGATACACTAGAGGGGGTTAATCCGGTCGCTTGTAAGCCGACAGGAGTAGGAGGGGGGGGGGGGGGGGGTAGAATCCAGCTGCCTCGTCCGGCCAAGGGTATCCCAGGTGAACCCACTGTAGTGCCGTTCAATGCGCCGGCGATCCTTGGACCACAGATGAAAGCAGGTGGACTCTTTGTGGGCCGGCTCTCTCCGGTCCACGGGAGAGAGATGTGGAGAGACCTCGTCTTGCAGAGCGTCTCCTCACCTTGCGTCCTCTCCAGGGGGGGGGGTTCCAACACACGGTAGTGTCGGGGGTCTTTATCCATAGAATAATCAAAGTATCCAAAGCATAATCCGTGCCTGGGAAGGCGGGCTGTCGTCGGTAGAATAATCCGGTATACAGGTCCACTCGCTCGTCGGCTCTGGGGCTCCTCGGGTGCAGCTTCACATAGGGTCAACCACCCTGGGTAAGCAGCCAGTTCTCTGCCCGAAACGATGGGGTACTGACTACGGTAGTATTCTCACCGCACGAAGCACTATATATTAACAGACTATTATTAGCTTAATAGACTACGTCCAACTCGACGATATAGTGCCAAATATGACTATTCAAATATTAATATACACGATGTCTCAATACCGATGGTAGGCCGAACTTGGCCTTACTCCCACACGTGGCATCGCGGGGAGGCTTTACGTCTGTGACTCTATTGGAGGGTAAGAAACTGGACTGAAAAGAAAGTCCTACTTTAGTAGCGCAGTATATATACGCACTATGAACAAATAGTCCCATTAGTGGTGCGGTAGCCAAATTCCTACGCGGAACTAGGACTTGTTCGTACATGTCGAGCGGTACGTTTGAACTGGGTCTGAGGGGTATGGCAGCCTGGCACCAAGGTCTCGACCAATAGTAGAATGGAGACTATTATGGGATGTTCAGTAGGCTAGAATGGATATTCAATGCATATTGTACAAGGAATATACAAGGGATATCAGGGAATATTAGAGAATATACAAATACAATTAAATATATATATATAAATAAATATATATATTCGGTTTAATCTGGCCCTTCACAACAGCCACCCCCTGAATAGGTCCCAGACCTAATCAGTTAAACGGAGACAGATTAATCGCGTTGTCTATTTACACATAAGGGTTTGCTGTAGGGGTCAGTCAACTTCACAAAGTCATAGGGTTATAGGGTCATGGTCATCATCGATTGTGTCTGGGAGTCGAGGCAGTTCTATGAGCCTTGCCACGGGACGGGTGTAAGTGCGACCCTGGACGAGCACTTCAGCTGCTCGGACCTTGCCGTCGGCACCGGTGATCACTTTGCTTACGCGGCCGGCCGGCCACATAGCTCTGGGCAGTGATTGATCAATAATCATGACGACTGTTCCTTCTGTCAAATTGTCTCTCTCCTTTACCCACTTCTGGCGGGTCTGTAGAGACGGTAGGTAGTGCAGTAGGAAACTGTTCCAAAACTTGTCGGCTAATACTTGGCTGTACCTCCACATTCGTCGGCCGTTCGCTTCTTCAGGCCGGTACATTGTCTGGGGTAATGTGGGATCTAGCCGCCCCATCAGGAGTGTGTTGGGGGTAACTGGGTCGATATCCGCCACATCACTGGAGACATATCCGAGGGGCTTCGAGTTAAGTACTCCCTCAATCTCCGTGAGGACTGTCATTAGGACTTCTTCCGCCACAGTCTGGGCCCCAAGTACTGCGTACAGGGCTGTCTTTATGGAGCGCACTTCTCGTTCCCAAGTGCCACCGAAGTGGGGTGCGTTTGGGGGGTTGAATTGGAAATCAACCTGTGCTGGAGCGAGGTGGGTCTTAAGTTCTGGGCCCATAGCTTGGAAGCTCTCTCTCAGCTCTCTTTCGCCGCCTTTAAAGTTTGTCCCATGATCGGACAATAGGGTAGACGGTCTTCCTTTCCGTGATATGAATCTACGGAAGGCCATAAGGAATGAGTCTGTGCTCATGGTCGGGAGAAGCTCGATGTGTATCGCTCTGGTGGTCATGCATTTGAATACAATACCCCACCGCTTCTCGGTTCCTCTTCCTTTCTTTATGTGCAGCGGGCCAAAGCAGTCCATACCCGTTGAGTGGAATGGCTTGTCACCGATTCGGAGGCGACATGGAGGAAGGTCAGCCATCCTTGGTATGCTGGGCTGCGCGCGCCACTTGCGGCAGTCTAGACATGTTCGTTGGAAGCGTCGTACCGCCTCTCTTCCTTGTAGGATCCAGTAACGACGTCTGATTTCCGCGAAGACTCTTTCTGCTCCTGCGTGATGTACATCCTCATCGTATTTCTTTATAATCAGCTCTGTGACCTTGTGTCGGCTGTTCAATACGATCGGGTATTTAATGTCATCCGGTAGATTGGGGGCTCTGCGTAGGCGACCACCCACTCTGATGAGGGTGTGAGCGTCGCTCTCGGGGGCCAGGTGAATTAATCTGCTGTCGGATGGGACGGGCTTTCCTCCCTGTAGACAGGCCAATTCATCGGGGAACGAGTCTCTCTGGGCTCGCTGCAGTAGAAGCAATTCTGCTTCCTCGTAGTTAGCCGCTGACATATCAGCGGGGGACTTGCACTCCGGGTGGTACCGCAGGAATGTTCTTTGTTGTGCACTCTCTATGGACGTGCAATCGTTTATGTTAGGGTCGGTGGAGGCTACGGTGCTCAATCCACAGAACACAGACTTCTTAATTTCCACCTCCTCTGGACTTGCTTCCCTCGGGATAGGCATGGGCCACTGTCCTTCCGGGAGTCTTAGGAATGCGGGGCCGTCACTGTAGACATTGCGACGGGTGAGGTCATCCAGGGGGATCCCGCGGGTGATGACGTCAGCTGGGTTCTGTTTTGTATCAACGTAGCGCCACTCTGTTTCTCCGGTTAACTCTTCGGTTAAGTCTTGAATCTCGGTGACTCTGACTCCCACGAAGACTTTGTACTTGCATGAGTCCGATTTGATCCAGGCGAGTACCGTCGTGGAATCTGACCACAGGATTGTTCTAGACACCGGTATGGTGAGCTCACGTTGGATGAGCGTGGCTAGGTGCGCTCCGGCTAGGGCTGCGCAGAGCTCTAGACGTGGGATAGATTGTTGCTTGCGTGGGGCTATTCTCGAGCGGGCGAGGACAAATGCTGTGTAGATCTCTCCCCCTTGGTCTTGGGCCCGCAAGTAGGCTACTGATCCGTATGCGACCTCTGAGGCGTCACTGAAGACGGGTAAGTCCATTTTACATGTCTCTGGCCTCACCGTGGGTGGGAAGTAGCTTCGGCGCATATTAACGCCTGGGAGTGAGTGGAGCTCCATCTCCCACTCTCTCCAGGTGGATGCAAGGTGTGCGGGAATGGGGTCGTCCCAGCCCTGGTCCTTGTCCCACAATGCTCGTACAATCATTTTTGCCCTGGTGGTGTACGGTAGAATACATCCTAGCGGGTCATATTGTCGGGCGAGTGTTGTGTACACACTCCGTCTGGTGGTCGGCGCCGCCGCCGGCCTTCCCTGTTCCGTAGTCAGGGACTTGTGTCTGTAGTGAAGCGAATCTGTTTTGAATCGCCACACCAATCCCAGGGTCATCTCCTGGGCTTCTCCCGGGATTGTAGCCATCCAGGTCTCGCTGCTGGCTGCCTTGTCCTCGGAGGAGAGGCTGCGCAGTACTTGCGGATCGCTGCTGGCCCACTGCCTGAGATCAAAGCCGCCTTTGATCAATGAGGCGCGGAGTTTAATCAGGAGAGCCTCGGCTTCTTCCTGGGTTGAAAGGCTTTGTAGACAGTTGTCTACGTAGAAGCTGTTCTTTACGCTGTGTCGGACCTCTTCGTCCGCTGCTGGGTCCTCTGCTACATGTTTCTGTAGTGCAAATGTCGCACAGCAGGGGCTGCACGTCGTTCCGAAGGGGAGGACTTCCCATTGGTAGATGGCTGGGTGCTCATCTCCTGGCTTCTCTCTCCATAGGAACCGTAACAGGGGCTTGTCCGCCTCTACTAATCTCACCTGCAGGAACATTCCTTTAATGTCCCCGCTGATGGCCACCTTTTCCTGGCGGAAGCGGAGTAGAACGCCGAGTAGGGAGGGGCCGAGTGTGGGACCGGGCAGTAACTCTTTATTCAGATTTTGGGATCCGATCTGGTAGCTGCAGTTAAATACTATGCGGTCTTTACCGTTGTGATGGACCTTGTGGTGGGGCACGTACCACGATTCAGTGGTCTGGTCAGCCTCTTTAATGTCCATCTTTGTGACGTGTCCCGCTGTGATGAGCTTCTCAATCTCAGCGCGGTATACACTCTCTTGGGCGGGGTTCTTGGCTAAGCGCCGCTCCGTGTTCAGCAGGTACCGTTCTATGGCGTCTGTCTTGGCGTGGAAAGTAGGCATTCCTTCTCGCCGCAGGAGTGGCGTGGCGTATCTCAACACGCCGTTGACCGGGACTCTCTTGGTCCCTGTCTCGAGGAGGTGAATGGCGTAAATGTCATCTTTAGAGCGAATGTCTTTCTTTCCATTCTTAAAGGGCATTTGTTCCAAGCTCCATAGCCGCTCTACGTGTTGCAGGAGTGCGGTTTCTCCCTCTGTGACTCGGGAGTGGAGACATCTAGTGGCTGTACTTCGGTTGAGAGATTTGGCGAGCGGGCCTTGGAGAGTCCATCCCAAACGGGTCTCGACTGCTGCAGGACAGCCTCGGGGTCCGGTATGAACCCGGTCTATCGGGACAATGAGGTCTGCATGGTCGGAGCCTATCAACAGGGTCGGCATAGCATTGTCTATGAGCGGGATCGGTAACTTGCGCAGATGTGCATATTTCTCCATCAGCTTGGCGACGGGGTATGTGTACCGCGACAGTCCTATTTCTTGGCTGGTGAAAGCGTCTGCAATCTGGTACCGTCGCTCAGGCTGGCCGCTTGCTGCGATAGAGAATGAGACATTCTCGCCCTTTATCGTCTTCAAATCTCGTCTTATTGTCCGAATTGTCATTTGGGTTTCGCTTCCCCGCAGCCCTAGCTGGGCCGCAGCGGAGGCGAGCAGCAGGGTCTTCTCTGACCCGTCATCGAGGACGGCGTAAGTGTCCAGGACTTTATTCTGGTAGCTTAGTGTCACACGCACTACTTTTAGGAGTACTCGGGCTCCACTGCTGCTGGCGGGATCGATGTACATGACGCTCGCTTTGCGGCTGGATGGTGCAGGTGAAGGGCGCCGTCTGTTACTGTCGTGAAGTATGTCCAGATGGGCTCCATCGCACTTGGTGCACCTTTTCTTTAAGCGGCATTCGGCTGCCATGTGTGAGCGTGCACAGCGAAAACAGCGCTTGTTGGACTTTATCCATTGACCTGCTTCCTCCGCGTTCAGCTTGGGGAAGGAGTCACATTGCGCTAGCCAGTGTTCTTTCTCACAGTAGGGGCACACTATCTTCCACTTCTCCGTTCTGGAGGGGGTACTGTGGCTCCTGCTGCTCGGTACTGACTCCGATTGGTGCATCACAGTCACCGATCTTCTTCCATCATTTAGTCGTCTGGTTCCTTCTCTGGAGCCAGCGGTGCTCCGTCCGAATGTATCTAGCCGTAGGCTGCTGACTTCTCTCGCCAGGAAGTCTGCTAGATCGAGGAGGTTCGGTTCGGGGCCATTCGGGTCTCTGTGGTCCCTCTGCCGCCTAAAGCGCTCCTGACGAGCGGGCGGCAGCTTCTCCAGGATCCTTTCCACATTTGAGTTGGCGTAAAGTTCATACTTCCCCTTCTCTCTTTGCGCTCCCAACATCCCTACCAGGGACTGCACTCTGATGGACAGGTCGTCCAGTGCTCGATTGTCTATTGCTGGGGGTAAGCGGTCGATGTGTCGGATCTCCTGGATCACGTAATCCCATATGCGCCCATACCTCTGGTCCAATGCTACCAGCGCTGCTGTGTATGGGGTGGTGGAAGTCGCGTAGGCGAGCACTATATTATGTGCTCGGGGCACCTTTAAGTGCTGCAGTAGGATGGCGTATTTGTGGCGTTCATCCAATACATCCACCAACATGGTCTCCAGACACATGCGGAGTTCTGTATACTGGGCCCGGTTCTCTTGGGTGAAGTCGGGTACCATAGGCGTGCCAATGTATGACGCTGACTGTGGATACATCGGCGAGCGTTGGGGGGGAGGCCTCCTAGGCGAGTCTCCTCCCGCTCCTTGGTATGGGCTGGTACCGGCAGTGTACCATGGCCCGCTTGTCCAGGTGCTGTTCCTCGGTGCGGGTCGTGCGTCGTGCTCACCCGTGTATAGAGTCGGGGGTCTGTAGCGCAGCTCCGCGGGAGTATAGCCTGGGCTGTACCGGACCTCCTGGTCCGGTAGAGTACTGTGCTGTCTTCGGGCGCGGTTCTCCTCCTCTTCCTCTTCGTCTTCAGTTAGGTCATCCAGTGCTTGTAGTCTCTGGTTTAGCCTCTCCACAGGATATGCTGCTCCTTCCCGGTTGCTAGGTCTCGCTTGGACCGGTGGGGGGAGGTGGTCTGTGGGGGGTATAGACCTCGTCTGTTGGTCAAGTTCAGGGTTGTTTACTCGGCTAGGGGATGCCGCCCTGGAGGTGTGTCTAGACGAGTTCCTGGAGCCTCTGGCGGAGGGAGAGGGTGTTGTCCGTCTGATCAGCTGTTCTATTAGTTGCGCTTGCTGTCTGTCGCGCTCTGCGTCCCGTAGAGCACCAGCAGCTGCTCGCTGGCTGTCTGCTCGGTCTCGGGCCACATTCTCTTCCATCTGAATGCGTCTTATTTCCAGGCGTATGTGCTCTTCTTCGCTCCGTTGCTGTAGCTGCAATCGATCGCGTTCACCCTGGAGTCTATCGCGTTCAGTAGAGGCTTTCAGGCTGACGAGGAATGCCTGCTGTAGGGTCCTCTCTGCCTCGCTGGGAGAAGGCGGTTGTATAGGGGAGCCTTCCCTCGGGGTACTCCTTGCGGAGCCTTGGAGCTCTATCTCCACGGTGCTCTCCCCGTCTTCTTCCGTGCCGAGTTCTCTCTCTGTAGCGTTGTATTCCTCCCGGGACTCATCGGGGACTACTTCTTCAGTACTGGCGGGGTGTGAAGTCATGTCTGGTTCCCACTGGTCCCCACCGTGAACTTGGTCAGTTACATTAGAGCCCGTAGGGGCCTCTATGGTCGGGGTAGTCTGGGCGTTGGGGTTAGACATACTTTTACTTTCTAGTTTTACCGCGTTTACTGTTAGTAGAAGACTAGGTTGTTGACTGACAGCGTAAGCCTCTAAGTACTGAGGGAGCCGTCGTTCGCGCTGCGGGCGTTGGTTAGGAGGATCGTTTCGTGGAGTGTTCATCATAGGCCATTTCAATATTAATAACACTATATTAATATTACACTAATTACCATCCGGCTCGAAGGACCAATTGTAACTGAGGGGTACAATTCCCTGACTGTATTACTAGATATGATACTTACTACCACTACCTTTGTACTTAATATTCGGCCACCCAGTACACGGCATAAATATATTATCATGAACACTCTCACGTAGATGAAACGGATCCAACACAAATGTACGAATTAGAAACAGGTCTTTATTTCCTACACAGCGATGGTGTGTAGAATAAAAACTTAATCACTTAATTACATTTATGAATTGAAATAGTATGCACTTTTATGGCAAGGAGTATTCGTCGGTATATCAATAGATAATGTCCAATCTCTGAAGGCGCAGGTGGTAAATATACAACCTGGAATAGTTAAGGAATAACAGCAATGATACTTTAATGATTATAGGCTGGATACACTAGAGGGGGTTAATCCGGTCGCTTGTAAGCCAACAGGAGTAGGAGGGGGGGGGGGGTAGAATCCAGCTGCCTCGTCCGGCCAAGGGTATCCCAGGTGAACCCACTGTAGTGCCGTTCAATGCGCCGGCGATCCTTGGACCACAGATGAAAGCAGGTGGACTCTTTGTGGGCCGGCTCTCTCCGGTCCACGGGAGAGAGATGTGGAGAGACCTCGTCTTGCAGAGCGTCTCCTCACCTTGCGTCCTCTCCAGGGGGGGGGGTTCCAACACACGGTAGTGTCGGGGGTCTTTATCCATAGAATAATCAAAGTATCCAAAGCATAATCCGTGCCTGGGAAGGCGGGCTGTCGTCGGTAGAATAATCCGGTATACAGGTCCACTCGCTCGTCGGCTCTGGGGCTCCTCGGGTGCAGCTTCACATAGGGTCAACCACCCTGGGTAAGCAGCCAGTTCTCTGCCCGAAACGATGGGGTACTGACTACGGTAGTATTCTCACCGCACGAAGCACTATATATTAACAGACTATTATTAGCTTAATAGACTACGTCCAACTCGACGATATAGTGCCAAATATGACTATTCAAATATTAATATACACGATGTCTCAATACCGATGGTAGGCCGAACTTGGCCTTACTCCCACACGTGGCATCGCGGGGAGGCTTTACGTCTGTGACTCTATTGGAGGGTAAGAAACTGGACTGAAAAGAAAGTCCTACTTTAGTAGCGCAGTATATATACGCACTATGAACAAATAGTCCCATTAGTGGTGCGGTAGCCAAATTCCTACGCGGAACTAGGACTTGTTCGTACATGTCGAGCGGTACGTTTGAACTGGGTCTGAGGGGTATGGCAGCCTGGCACCAAGGTCTCGACCAATAGTAGAATGGATACTATTATGGGATGTTCAGTAGGCTAGAATGGATATTCAATGCATATTGTACAAGGAATATACAGGGGATATCAGGGAATATTAGAGAATATACAAATACAATTAAATATATATATATAAATAAATATATATATTCGGTTTAATCTGGCCCTTCACAACACTGTGGGTACAGTAATAATAATAATTCATTTATTTTGTATAGCACTTTTCAAGGACCCAAAGTCGCTGACAATAGGCATAAAAAAGAAAACAAAGAAACAAAACCAGAGGGAAACGGAGGACAATAAGAAAACACAGGAAACATAAAACCACGAGTAACGGATAACAAATGCGGGAGTGAGTAGGGGAGACAGTCGGGAGGAGAGTAAGGGAAGACCAAGGTGGGTGGGGGGCAGGAGCGGAGAGAACGTGGGGCAGGGGGAAATGGTGGCGAGTTGGAGGAGGGTGGTTATGGGTAAGGAAGGTTGAATGCTTGAGAGAACAGGTAGGTTTTGAGTCTGGATTTGAAGGTGGAGACTGAGGCAGAGTCTCTGATGGTCTGAGGGAGGGAGTTCCAGAGTCGGGGTGCAGCTCGTGAGAATGCCTGGTCACCGAAACTTTTGAGTTTGGATGACGGGACAGTGAGGGAAAGAGTGGAAGAGGACCGGAGGGAACGGGTGGGGCGGTATGGGAGAAGGAGGTCAGTCAGGTAGGGGGTGGGGGGGGGGGGCAGGCTATGGAGGGCTTTGAAGGTGAGGAGTAATGTTTTGAAGTTAATGCGTTCCTTTAGTAGTGACGTACTAAAGTCGATTACTAAAGTTGTTTGAAAACAGGAAATCAGTTTGATATTATGTGTTTCATGGGCACTAGCAGCACAAGCACTTTTTGATGTCCACACGCCGTGACATGTATGCAACAACAAGTGTAATAAATGTTTGAAGTGAAATGTATTCTACGCCTTGGTGTGAATCTCTTATTTGCATTGATTTTAGCACATTTAGACTGTTATACCTTTCAATCAAGCATCTGTGCCAACCTAATTTAGTGTACTAACTAGCAGTTGTGTTAATAGGCCCTTTTCACAGCAGCCATCTTGACACAGCAGGGTAAACCTACATCCTGTGAACCAGACTGACACATGTGTAACTAATCATGTTGCTGTGTCCATCTGTTGGTCAATCGTTGTCAATCTGGCTCACAAGATGGCTGCTGTGAATAGGGTCTATTTGACCCTTTTGATGTAACCCAAGATTCAGTCAAATCAACTATTTTGACCCTTAAAATGGGTCGTTGGTATAACCCAATATGGGGTCAAATCAACTTGGAGGTTGGGTTATTTTGACCCTTAAAATGGGTTGTTGGTATAACCCAATATGGGGTCAAATCAACTTGGAGGTTGGGTTATTTTGACCCTTAAAATGGGTCGTTGGTATAACCCAATATGGGGTCAAATCAACTTGGAGGTTGGGTTATTTTGACCCTTAAAATGGGTCGTTGGTATAACCCAATATGGGGTCAAATCAACTTGGAGGTTGGGTTATTTTGACCCTTAAAATGGGTCGTTGGTATAACCCAATACGGGGTCAAATCAACTTGGAGGTTGGGTTATTTTGACCCTTAAAATTAGGGGTGCACCGATATATCGGTCGGGTATCGGTATCGGCCGATAAGTGCCTTGTTGACTGCTATCGGCCTATCGGCCGATAAGCTCAAATGTGCCGATAGCAGTCGCCGATAAATACCCATCAATTTGTGTAGCGTCAAAAGGCAAAAAAAAAAGTTCACTCGCGCGATCTACCTGCACAACGCCCGCCGTCCCCCCCACACACACACAATCTACTGCATCAAAGTAACTATTTATGATTAACAAGGCATTCGTTTTGTGGCATTAGCGTTATATAGTTAGTGTTACACGGACAATAACATCAGCATATTATTATTACCCATAGCAGCAAGGCATTGCTCCGAGTCCGTTCATTAGCTCGGTTCCATTCCGTTGCTCATTCCGTACCCAACTACACATTCTGCAATCTGTTAATAAAGTTTTCAACCAGACAAATGTATAGAAAGGCTTTGTTTTATTATAACATTTGTTGCAGTAAAATCATTATGTCTCATTTGGTCATGCGTGGAGCGCCGGTCGGCGGGCCGGGCAGCTAACGTAGCTACGTTATTAGCTATTAGATGCAAGACTAACGTTACTGGTGAAAATGTGATTTGCGTTGGAATACTCCTTTGTCAACTTGCTGTACTTTGCTTGCAGGTCTGCAGTCATTATTGCTGCATTATGAATAGCCGCAACTTTAGCCAAGGTAACGTTATGGCTAAACCTTTAACAATAGTTAACGCTAGCTTTCGGTTAGCTGTTCAATGCTATTAATAACAACTCCCCGTCAACACCCTCTCTCGGGAAGATGGCATTTAAGAAAGTATCTGCTGTTAAAATGAAGTGTTACACGTTCAATAACAAGCATATTATTTACCCGAAGATAGCAGTAAACAAGGCATTACTCCGTTAGTACGTTCATAGCTCGGTTCCATTCCGTTGCTCATTCCGTACCCAACTACACATTCTGCAATCTGTTAATAAAGTTTTCAACCAGACAAATGTATAGAAAGGCTTTGTTTTATTATAACATTTGTTGCAGTAAAATCATTATGTCTCATTTGGTCATGCGTGGAGCGCCGGTAGCTACGTTAAGTGTGTTCTGCTCTCGCAAACAGAACATGCCCGGAAGTAGAAAAATTTATAAACGCTTGCCGATTGGTGGTAAGGACAGCAGGAGGTGGGTGCTAGCGGTCACCGGTGTGGCGTAATTGGCCGAATCGACTGTCAATCAAAATGGTTCCATTGCATTGGTTGAAAGCTCTGGTTGAGAGAATAGTATCCTGCTGCAGGCCGCAAGAATGGTTCCATTGCATTGGTTGAAAGCTCTGGTTGAGAAAATAGTATCCCTCTGCAGGCCGCAAGACGATACTGGGAGAGAGATAGTGATACCATAAACATATTTCTTGATGTTTCCTTTTTTTAAGTAAGTAAAGAGGCCTACAAATACAAACATACACATACAAATATACAGTAGTTTCATTAAAAAAATTAAAAAAAATTAAAAAAAATTAAATATTAAATTTTTTTTTTTATAAATACTTATATACAAATATACAAATATCGGTATCGGTATCGGTATCGGCCGATAGTGTTAGTTGAACAATCGGTATCGGTATCGGCGGCCAATTTTCATATCGGTGCACCCCTACTTAAAATGGGTCGTTGGTATAACCCAATATGGGGTCAAATCAACTTGGAGGTTGGGTTATTTTGACCCTTAAATTGGGTCATTGGTATAACCCAATACGGGGTCAAAACAACTTGGAGTTATTTTGACCCTACAAATGGGTAGTTTATTTGACCCAAGTTATGGGTCAAATTAAATAACCAATAATAATGGGTCAAATTAACCCACGCACTGGTCGGGCCCTTTTTGACCAGTGAATTGGGTAAAAAAATAACCCAAATTGGGTCAAATTTGACCCATCCGTTTTTAGTGTGTACTAGTGTTGTCAAAAATATCGAAGTATCGATACATATCGATACTGAATATTTAAAAAGGCTTCGATACTCATTTCCCGAAGTACCGATACTTTCTGCAGTATCGGTACCACCAGCTGGCGAGTGTTCTACCGCAAGTTGTTGACGCGCTGTTCAGAGCGCTCAGCGTGCTTGCCCCCCGGCTCCTCCGAGTCCAGCCCGCCCCCTCACAGAGTCACAGAGAGCCGTCTTCTTCAGTTAGTAAACACACATTTTAGCTGAAGATGGTAAATGCAGAGCCTCCGCAACTTGTGCTTGTGGATAAAGAAAGCAGCAGAAGTGCTGTTTGGAGGTACTTCGGGTTTCAAGTAAACAACGAAGGACAAGCTACAAATGCCCCAATGCTATTTGCAAGCGGTTATAGCAGTGCCAGCGCCGATCTCCATAAAGAAATGAAAGAGGTTCGTGACAGCTGCTCTTTCAACGTCACTGTGACTGAAGCATTAAACCATTAACTCTAGTTTAATACATGATACGTTGTCTACTGATGGCGCATAATATCAACAGCTGCTTCGTTGTAACGTTACAGCTACCAGCTAAAGTTAGCCCCCTTAGCTTAGCTGGCCACAGTTATAAATACTGCATGGAAACGGAGTAACGTTAACGTGTAAACGTTATGTCGAGGTCATACAATACTACAGTCGACATAAGGTTAACGTTACCCCGTTTCCACCAAGTGTTTAAATAGCAGCAATCTTGTTGAAAATGTAACATTACTAAAATGCTCCGAGCATAGCCTCTCTGTCTCTCTCCATCTACTGCTACCTCTCTCTCTCGCTCTCTACCGCTACCTCTCTCTCTCGCTCTCTCTCTCTCTCTCTCTCTCTATCTACCGCTACCTCTCTCTCTCTCTCTCTCTCTATCTACCGCTACCTCTCTCTCTCTCTCTATCTACCGATACCTCTCTCTCTCTCTCGCTTGCTCTCGTTATCTTTAAATAAAAACTGTTACTAACTGTTCAGTTTGTGAGGTACATGCAACACAGATTACAGTGTTTACATCTGTCTGCTTGAGAAAATACCATGTTCTGCATTTGCAATAAAAATGATTGAAGTGAGATGAACAGTTATTTTTAAATGTGTGATCTAAAGATAAACAAAGGGTTTTAAAAGTGTTATATTTATCTTCTCTTATAGTACCAGACTCGAAGCTGAGGAGAATCAACCAGCAACAAAAGCTAAATTTGTTAAAAAAAAATATATATATAATAATATATATATATATATATATATATATATATATATATATATTTTTTTTTTGTATCGAAATGGTATCGAAGTATCGATACTTTTCAAGGTATCGTATCGAAGTCGAAATTCCAGTATCGTGACAACACTAGTGTGTACTATGGGTATTGCACTACCACCCCTGCAGGACTTATATAACAGGAGGTGCAAATCCAGAGCCTGCAGAATTATGAAAGACCCCCACCACCCCAACAACAGCCTGTTCAAGCTGCTGCGGTCAGGCAAGCGCCTACGGTCACACGCTGCAAGAACAGAGAGACTCCGGCTCAGCTTCTTCCCCCAGGCCATCAGAACACTGAACTCTCCACTCACAAGTACACATGAGCACACACAGACACACCCAAAATTGAAAGTCACTTTAAAGGAAGGAGGTACTGTATAGTATAGTTTAGATACTTTAAGGAGTTAAAGAGTTAAAATTGTAAATTGTATATTGTATAGTAGTGTATTAGGAACCAGTTTCTCAGGAACTTAGCGTGTCTTTTTTACCATGCATATCTTGTGTCTTACCTATTTTATTTTTTCTATGCCTATTTTATTATTGTATTTTGCACAATCAATGCGGGCATGACCACCCGCATTTCACTGTATGCCCTGGTATGTATGTGACAAATAAACCTCTTGATTCTTCATCTAAAATATTCTGTGTACAGGGAGAATTAGGTCTTAAAAAGCCAACACTGATAAATGACTTACATCAAATGCCATGATACAGTACATGACGTGAATATATTAATATGTGAAAAACGTCCTGGACTAGAGAGATATACAAAGATCCTGGGCCAACAGAACACAAACCATGTAATTTGTTCCAAAGAGTACACTTGACTTCACAACACACTTCAACAACAATATCAATGTTCTACCAATTCAGAGAGAGAGAGAGAGAGAGAGAGAGAGAGAGAGAGAGAGAGAGAGAGAGAGAGATATAGAGAGATATAGAGAGAGATAGAGATAGATAGAGAGAGATAGAGCGGGAGAGAGAGAGAGATAAAGAGAGATATAGAGAGAGAGAGCGAGCAAGATAGATAGAGAATATCACAGAGGATGAGAGAGAGACTTAAGTAATATACAAATTCATAGCTGCTGTATATCTACAAAATCCAAACATAGGCTTGTTGGAATAAGAATTGTAGCCCTAAACCATGGTTGTGAATTTCCATATAGATTGTCTTTGGTGTATGTTAGAATACTTGTAATGCAACTGATTACTGGGACAAACTATGTAATCACACACACACACACACACACACACACACACACACACACACACACACACACACACACACACACACACACACACACACACACACACCACACACAATCAGCGGTGGTGATGAACCTCGAGGTGGTTAAACATAGGAGCCATAGGGCCCTCGTTAGGCCAATACCTCGTTAACTACACAGCCAATCAATGACTAGCAGGAACTGAATTCTAAACCAATTACCACCTCCGATTGAGACAAACAATGTGGCCTAATGCTGCTGATACCATACATAGATTTAACAAACACCTAGACTTAACGCTGCCATCAAATGCATTGTCCAGCGATCCACAGCCAAGCGCTGTCTATTACACCTGATAGCAGGCAGCGTGCCGTGTACAGCACAATTAGAGAGGACGATAAAGAGAGGGGGGGGGGGGGGAGAGAAAGAGAGAAAGAAAAGAGAAAAAATAAAGATAGAATGAGTTGTGTTTGTGTTATATGATAAGAAAACAGATCTATGAAAAGATAAAATAATAATACAATACTAATAAAAACACTAATAATAATGCCATTAATGCAACATGTTTCTATTTGATGTATATAAAAATATCCATTTCGTGTGGATAATACAGTCAAGTTGTATTGTGTTGTGTTGTATTGCATTGCATTGTATAGGGGTGCATTGTGTTGCATTTACCGAACAAATCATGGACATATAATTTCTAGTTGCATCTATCTATCCACTTGTTTATTTCTGAATAGAAATTATTATCAATAAATGAATGATCCTCCCTTGCCACTGAATGGCAACTGATATCTGATTTACAGAGGAGAGAGAGAGAGAGAGAGAGAGAGAGAGAGAGAGAGAGAGAGAGAGAGAGAGAGAGAGAGAGAGAGAGAGAGAGAGAGAGAGAGAGAGAGAGAGAGAGAGAGAGAGAGAGAGAGAGAGAGAGAGAGAGAGAGAGAGAGAGAGAGAGAGAGAGGAGAGAGAGAGAGAGAGAGGGAGAGAGAGGGAGAGAGAGGAGAGAGAGAGAGAGAGAGAGAGAGAGAGAGAGAGAGAGAGAGAGAGAGAGAGAGAGAGAGAGAGAGAGATCGGGTGAGTTTTATATTTATTTTATTTGACACCTGGAGGGATGGGTACTGGAATACTAGATAATACACACTAAACCAAACCGCACACAGTCACACACATGCACAGACATTTTTAAAAGGCTGAATAGGGGTCCTTTGACTGAACCAGAAAGCATTTAGAAGCCTGCATACTAGAGAACTGTGAAGTAACCACACACAGTCCCGATATCGCTCTAACCCCTCTCCTCCTCTGTTGGTTTATCTCTCCTTTCACTCACTCTATCTTTCTCTTTTTCTGTCCAGCCCTCCCTCTCTTCCTCTTCCCCTCTCCTCTGTCTATTCATCTCACCCCCCCTCTTTCTCCCTGCCTGTCTCTCTATGCCTACCACATTTCTTCATCTCTTTCTCTCCTTCTCCCCGCTTGTGTCTCTCTCTCCCTGTCTCTGTCCTTCTCTGTACCTCTCCATATATCTCTCCCCTCACCTCTCTCTTGCCTCTGTAACTATATCTCCTTTGTTTATCAGGTGTCAGTCACTTATAAAAGCAGCAAGCGCAGTGAAAACTGACCAATGCCACTGTGTGTGTGTGTGTGTGTGTGTGTGTGTGTGTGTGTGTGTGTGTGTGTGTGCGCGCACGAGCACATGCACACATTTGAAACACGTCACCTCGACACCTAACATTCGCTAAATGGAAGCAATCAACAAGCCATTATAGCACTCAGAAAGAGAGGGAGATAGAGAGGGGAGAGAGAGAGAGAGATACCAGCACACACACACACACACACACACACACACACACACACACACACACACACACACACACACACACACACACACACACACACACACACACACACACACACACACACACACACACACACACACACACACACACGGAAGATGAGATTGAGCAACAAAGAGTAAACATGAGACTGACAGAAAGAAAGAAAGAAAGAAAGAAAGAAAGAAAGAAAGAAAGAAAGAAGAAAAAGAAAGAAAGAAAGAATAAAGAAAGAAAGAAAGAAAGAAAGAAAGAATAAAGAAAGAAAAACGAAAAAAGAAAGAAAGAAAGAAGGAACGAAGGAACGAAGGAACGAAGAAGAAAGAAAGAAAGAAAGAAAGAAAGAAAGAAAGAAAGAAAGAAAGAAAGAAAGAAAGAAAGAAAGAAAGAAAGAAAAGAAAGAAAGAAAGAAAGAAAGAAAGATGAAAAAGAGGCAAAGAAACCGGGACAGGAAAGAGAGGGAGAGGCAGGTTTACAGTATTTGCTCGGAACATGGAAAATCTGCATATTGTTATGATGCCCCTAGTTCATGTAATTAACTCCTAACAGTCCTTAAAGATTGAGATGCTCCCCTCTGTTGCAGAGTTTAAAACCTTGATCTCCAACCTTTGTCAATCAAGTTCTACGTGTTTTTTAATTGATTTGTTATCCTTGCTTTTAGCTCAAGGACACTTCAACATGCTGCCAGGAGGAGCAGGAATCTAACCGGGAACCTTCAGATTATCAGACAAATGTTCTACTTCCTGAGCCAGTCACCTCTATACAGTATACAATTTGTGTCAACTGGGTCATACATTTATTATGCCCTAATGTTAATGATCATCATTATAACTTTCCTTCATTGTGGTCATTCCAATGAGCTATATTTCAATGAGTACATACGTCAATGGGCGATAATGGAATACACTTGGGGCCTAATTGAACCACTGTCAAGGCACGGCATTGACCCCGATGTGACAAACGCACATAATGTGCACAGCCTGAACAGAACTCATCAGCTATGATGAAGGTATCCATGGGCTGTTATGGTATATTATGCTATAGGCATATACTGTAGGGACATGCGTCTTCATTATTTCATCATAAGTGATATGTGTAGGTATGTGTGTGTGTGTGTGTGTGTGTGTGTGTGTGTGTGTGTGTGTGTGTGTGTGTGTGTGTGTGTGTGTGCGCGCGTGCCAGCGCCCGGGCGTGGGATGAGGTCGGCTGGGCGGACTGTATATTCCAATGGGCTATATTATCCTTATAAACACATAAGGCCCCAGCTTCCCCCGGTCATCAACTGAAATGATGTCAAGAGGTTGACCTCAAACTGACACACACGCTGTCGACTTTAGAAGGCCTCCGCTGATGTGATTAATGACCCTCTACACTGTGCGGCGCTACAGTATGTTGCCATTAACACGTTAATAACCAGAAGACACAGATGATAGTTATTTCATCAGGTGAGGGCACACATTGGCCAACACACAGGTTTCTATACCTATTTTTATGTGATGAAATTAATGCATGACATGGCTCTCTGTGTGTGTGTGTGTGTGTGTGTGTGTGTGTGTGTGTATGTGTGTGTGTGTGTGTGTGTGTGTGTGTGTGTGTGTGTGTGTGTGTGTGTGTGTGTGTGTGTGTGTGTGTGTGTGTGTTAAGGCTGTCCCCGAAGCCTGTTTTTGGGATTCGAACTTCGTCAGGGTTTTTCGAACGGACGTTCGAACCTTCGTTTTGAATAATAATTAAAACAATTTAAATGCATATCCTCAAACTACATCCTCAATTTCAATAAAGTGATTAATCTGATCAAATTAGTGTTTTTTCTTTTATTAAATCAACTTTCAAGCCCCAGCCCAACTAAATCAATTAAATCAACTTTCTAATGAATATAACTCATCAGTTTATTTTAATACTATAATATTAGTGTAGCCTAATCTTTATCTGCAACTGTGAAGAAAAAAACCCATTGGTTTAAACAGAATGAATAAAAACAAATATATAAAAAGTTAAAAATAAAAAAAAGCTTTTTTCGTTTTATAAAGAATTCTAATGTTGATTTATAATTCCAATGCCAACGTAGCGAAGGAAGGTTCGAACGTTTGGGCTCAGCCCTAGTGTGTGTGTGTACTGTATGTGTGTGTGTGTGTGTGTGTGTGTGTGTGTGTGTGCGCGCATGTACAGGAGAGAGAGAGAAAGAGAGAGAGAGAGAGAGAGAGAGAGAGAGAGAGAGAGAGAGAGAGAGAGAGAGAGAGAGAGAGAGAGAGAGAGAGAGAGAGAGCGAGCATTGGTGCATGATGTGGTACACATAATTATAATTATATATGATAATTTTCAATAATTGTCATGCATTGAAGCGACATAGAGACTATGAGATAATCTATGAGTGGTAGAGATATATATACCGGATGAAATAAAAACAGCAGGAGTATTTTTAAGTTTAAAAAGATGTTTAAAAACAGGGTTCTAGAATCTTATAGTAAAATTGAACCTACAATCTGTTTTTCTCTACCATGAAACTCTGGTATTGCAGATGAATTTTTTATTTTCCTATGTTGGCTTATGTTCTTTTCAGGAACGGTTTTTGTTGATTGTTGATTGTTGATTTTTTTGTTTGTTTGTTTGTTTGTTTTATCTTGCAAACTTTAACTTGTTTTGTTCTTTTCTGGATCGGTTTTTGATTTATTTTTTTGTTTGTTATATTTTGAAAACTTTAACTTTTTTGAATTTGTTTTTTGAATTAGGGGTAGGTTGCTCTATACGCCTTCAGCTTCAAACCTATCCTTTTCGTTTGTTTATTTGTAAAAATGTTCGATTTGTTTGTTTATTTATTTGTATTTGTAAACATTCAAAATAAAAAATAAATCATTTATAAAATAATTCATATGAGTGGTAGAGATGGTTAGTGATGCCATTACAGTAATCATGAGGTTGATGCTTGTTGTGGTGGTAGAAGCTAGTCTGTTAGATGGTTGGTGATGCCATTACAGTAATCATGAGGTTGATGCTCGTTGTGGTGGTAGAAGCTAGTCTGTTAGATGGTTGGTGATGCCATTACAGTAATCATGAGGTTGATGCTCGTTGTGGTGGTAGAAGCTAGTCTGTTAGATGGTTGGTGATGCCATTACAGTAATCATGAGGTTGATGCTCGTTGTGGTGGTAGAAGCTAGTCTGTTAGATGGTTAGTGATGCCATTACAGTAATCATGAGGTTGATGCTCGTTGTGGTGGTAGAAGCTAGTCTGTTAGATGGTTGGTGATGCCATTACAGTAATCATGAGGTTGATGCTCGTTGTGGTGGTAGAAGCTAGTCTGTTAGATGGTTGGTGATGCCATTACAGTAATCATGAGGTTGATGCTCGTTGTGGTGGTAGAAGCTAGTCTGTTAGATGGTTGGTGATGCCATTACAGTAATCATGAGGTTGATGCTCGTTGTGGTGGTAGAAGCTAGTCTGTTAGATGGTTGGTGATGCCATTACAGTAATCATGAGGTTGATGCTCGTTGTGGTGGTAGAAGCTAGTCTGTTAGATGGTTGGTGATGCCATTACAGTAATCATGAGGTTGATGCTCGTTGTGGTGGTAGAAGCTAGTCTGTTAGATGGTTGGTGATGCCATTACAGTAATCATGAGGTTGATGCTCGTTGTGGTGGTAGAAGCTAGTCTGTTAGATGGTTGGTGATGCCATTACAGTAATCATGAGGTTGATGCTCGTTGTGGTGGTAGAAGCTAGTCTGTTAGATGGTTGGTGATGCCATTACAGTAATCATGAGGTTGATGCTCGTTGTGGTGGTAGAAGCTAGTCTGTTAGATGGTTGGTGATGCCATTACAGTAATCATGAGGTTATTGTTTTTTTTTACAGTGTCTAATGCAGGGGTAGGCAACCCTAGGCACGCGTGCCTGCATAGGCACGCGGGGGCATTTGCATAGACACAGGGGGCAGCAGTAAAAAAAAAAAAAAAAAAAAACGTATATTTTTTTTTTTTTTTTTTTGCTCTGAAATATTATAGTGAAATATTTTGCACTGTTGTCGCATTTATCTTGTTGAAATCCTCCCACAGGTTCTTTTTACTACCACATATTTAATTGAGACCCTTTATTTGTTTATTATTTCAATTTAGCTGGAAATACATTGCTACATCATTCAGTAACATTTGCAGAGCCTTATAACAAAAACATTATTACGGTCACCATTGTGACCAGTGGGATTAATCAACAATTTGTATTATTTATTTTTCTATTTCATTGAACATTGCACATGTTAAAAGCAATTTTTTTTACTCAAAATGTGAGTATTACCAAGTCAACTTGTGTTCTTAAAACAATGACAATAAACATAGTTTTATTAGGTTGAAATAATGTGGTTGTGTACTTGTTTTTCTGTTAACTTATTATGGATTGAAAACTGAAAACCTTAATGCACAGTAACTGAACTCAATATTTTTAAGTTCTGGTAACTTATTATTATTTTTTTTTTACAGTGTAGTCTTGCGATCAATCAAAACTTATTTACACGATATACCTCACATTCACCCTCCATTCACATCCTGGTGTTCTCCTGGTGTTCTCCATTAGGCCTGTAGGTGGAGCTATGACAGCACACGTACAGTACACACACCGATGGTGTGTGATGTGTCCAAAAATGAATGGGCAAATGTGAGCTAAATGGTCGCACTGTATGCAGCTGTTTGTCTGCATTGCACCCCCCCCCCCCCCCCCAACTCAGATTTAGGGTTGATACAACCATCATAATAATATTGTTAATAATAACAATAACAATAATGATGTAATAATGTAAAAATTATCATTAAAAATACCTGATTATGAGAAAAATAATTACGATGCATGGAATATTGTTGAGGCACACTAGTTACAACTATATTTCAAACAGGCACTCCATGTCAAAAAGGTTGCTGACCCCTGGTCTAATGCATCTTGGCTTGACAAAACCGGAGTCACACGGTTTCAACATGACGCTGACAGTATTATCATGGGGTGTAACAATTCAATCATGCATCAATTAAGCACTGATTCGATTCCAATTATTGAGGCAAGATCCGGCGCACCGCAAAATCCTTACCTATGGATTCCAGTTCACTCAAAGTGAAACAGGTTTACACATTCGATCAGCAAGAATATAATATGCAATTAACACCTTATGATGTGAAGGTATTATTATATTTAATAAAAACACATTCATTACAATTTACATCAGAATAACATTTTGCAGATACAGTACGATTTTTTTAAATGTACATGTCATGGTGTATTTTCTTACTTTCCTTCTATTTATAGACCACTAGACCATGTAGGAACCAGCCTTATCAAACCATCAACATACATACGTACAGTAGGAAGGAAAGGAACAGGACACAGGATATCAACAACCATTTATCTATCTGAGACGCATCCACATATCACCTCCAATCAAAAGACAGATACACCTTAACAGTATTGTGTGTGTGTGCGCGCCTCAGCCCATATGTCATCTATATCTGTCATTTACTATCATAGTAACATCAAGACTGTGTTTTGTCCAGTTTTAATTATAGTCGTTGAGCTGTACAGCTACAAGCACACTTAACCTGACACAACACACACACACACACACACACACACACAGTGGGACATAAGAACCACGCACAGACAGACACACAAGTGTAGTGTTAGGGCCTGGCTATTCCGTTGCATCTGTTGTCAATATACTAAGGCTGAGACCACTTATCGATTTATCAAATTGTTGTTGTGTGTGATAATAAAAAAAAAATATTCTATATTTTTTATATATAATATAATATATATATATTTATAATAACAACAAATAAAATCGATATGTATCGATAATTTTGTCCCGATTTATCGATTCTTCCAAATGGCATATTGTCTCAGCCTTACAATCTACGTCTGTTTTTCGGTTTTGAATAATTTCTCAATGAGGGATATTCTACTCTACTCTCTGAGGATGAGTCTGTCTCCGCCAGATTTGCAACCGACGTGTACATTGAGGTTCAGAGAGGATGGACTTCTGGAACTGACAGATCGGTCACTGACCGTTGTTTCTGTACATTGATTATGTACAGTTTTGTGAAGGATCAATGTCTTTACACACACTTAGAAGAGATGGATCAATGTCTTTACAAACGCACACACACACACACACACACACACACACACACACACACACACACACACACACACACACACACACACACACACACACACACACACACACACACACACACACACACACACACACACACACACACACACACACACACACACACACACACACACACACACACACACACACACACACAAACTTAGAAGAGATGGATCAATGTCTTTACACACAAACACACACACACACGCACACAGACACACAAACAAACTTAGAAGAGATGGATCAATGTCTTCAGATACTGTACACACTTAGAATAGATGGATCAATGTATTCACATACTTATAAGATATGGATACATGTCTTCAGATACTGTACAGCACATACTTAGAAGATATGGATACATTTCTTCACACACCCACACAAACACCTAGAAGAGTACTATATACATGTAGTGTGACTCACTGACACACAGGTGATGATGTATAAGATAACCATGTGAGACATGAGCACCTTGAGTGGTCGAGGACAGAGAGAATGAAAGAAAGATTGAACAGAGAGAATGAAAGGAGATTTAAGTGAGAAATCCCAAGTATGAACGACAGTGATAGCAGTTCATTCATTTTGTGTTGCATATTAATTAGGGATGTGGCAGCACTGGAGCTTAAGCAATTATTAACCAGTGAATCCTGATAATGGCATGCTCACATGCACGTGTGTGCGCACAGACACACACACACACACACACAGACACACACACACACACACTTTAGAAGTGACTCTACAACAATTAAGGTGTTTATGTACAAGAGGAGGGACAAGCACACATGGAGAGGCATCTATGTCCACATACACACACACACACACACACACACACACACACACACACACACACACACACACACACACACACACACACACACACACACACACACACACACACACACACACACACAATTAGATGGAAATAATACACACATGGACACGCACACCCACCTAATATAAGGAATGAATAAATACACACATGGACAATAATTGACAGATAGAAATGTGCATGCGCATACACACACACACCCACTACAGATTTGTTTTTTTATGAAAGCTCTCATTCCCTCTCAGTGCTGAATGTGGAATGTGGCTCGGCATGTAAATGAGGGTGATAGAGACCCCTGTGGCAACCGGTTGGCCAATCACAAACCAAACTGTTGAACATTTAACCAACCCTCTACATTATCATGTACAGTATGTGACGAGTAATCTTAGGATATTCACACACCTATGTTCGTTTGAAATGGTAAGAATTAGAAGTGGAATTGTTACTTTTGATTTACTTTAAATTGTAAATTTTGAGCTAAATCTAATTCTCTTGTGGACATCCATCCATACATCCATCCATCCATCCATCCATCCATCCATCCATCCATCCAGTGGCATTGCGCAATATGTCGGGGCTCCCCCGCAGGTCGGACCATGGGGCCCCGCCCACTCCCCTAAATCAATAATAAAGTGAGATGGGATAGACATCGCGGCCACTTAAAGCTTTTTTTTTTATGTTTATTTTTTTCAGGCATCATTCATTGACAAAAACAAGTGGCTTTGTATTTGTTATAACATGAATGTATTGTAGAACGTTATAGCCATATCATAATTTGAGTTCACACAACGGAACGGTTCACATAACATAATTCTGTATAAAAGAAAAGTATAGCCTACAAAAAAACAAACAAAACACATCCTATAGGCTACATAGTAGAGGATGCTGTCAGGTCAGCAGCTGCTTTCTATTGTAGTAGGCCTATTATTTTATACGAGCACGTCTCCTGCGCAAAGTCCTGTATAACACTCTTTAAATCTAGACTGCACGCGCGTCGGCTCTCAATACTAGAAATGTTAATAATAATAATAATAATAATAATAATAATAATAATAATAATAATAATAATAATAATAATAATAATAATAATAATAGCTTCATTTTATATAACGTCACGGTGACCAAATGCGTCCACATTTGTATAGGATTCTATCACATTTTCATAACAATAGCGAATATAACGTACCCTGCGCCGTTTTCATTGAGGTTTCTTACACATTAACGATGTTTTATTTGTCCTTTATATGTGGATAACGTTCAAATCTTAAATTGTACCATTATGTTCCCGTTTAGACAACAAACATAATGCTAATGATGCACTTTTGTTAAGATAATTGGGTGACCATTCTCGATCACTGTACTCAGGTCCCATTAATAGTTTAACGCTGTTCAGATCGCGTCAAAGAATAGAAGCGTCCCAGTGACCTGTGACCTGTGCTAAAGGTCTTGGGAATTGTATTAATTTTGTAGTTTTCACATTTTCACCTTTTAATTTTAAACCAATGCTGCCATCTACTGACAACAGCAAGTGTTGTGTAAGTTATAGTATAACGTCAACTTGAGACCCGCACTTCCATAAACACCGTCGCCCAAAACACATTCTAGAGATTCCCACTTTTTACTGGTACATAGGTTCATATCTAATAGTCTTTAGATGACTAAATATAGATGAATACTCATGAAATTTGATATATATATTCTAAAATAAGTATAATTTCACTTCATCTACCCGTCGACATGAAATTCCCAAATGCTGACGGTAAAAAAAGCCTGGATGTCGCGCAAAATGGGGCGTGACCGAATTTGGTCCCAGACAATAAGAGTGACTGAGATTAGTCTATGTTCCGTTAGCACCTTTCAAAAGACCCAAGGTCGCTTTACATAGGGGGGAAATAACAAAAGTAACAAACATAGTGGACAGACACAACATAATTTTGTGCTGGCTGTTCGGTGACAGGCCCATCACCTCCACCAAGCGGGGAGAATAGGAATAAATGATTGGCAGGGTCTCTCTAAAAAGATTAAAGAACACAAATTCTCTCGCTCTCATTTGGCAGCATGTGTCGTTTATGATACGAGGAAACATAATCTGACCATTGACGCACACATAGCATCTGATAGTTTTACGAGAGAGTTGGGGTTTTGGACCGAGGTCCTAACCAGAATAACTACACTAACACTGGCCTCTCGCAACTCTGCTTTCCGGAGTCAGTGAGAGAAAATAGGTGATATAGATCAGGGGTTCCCAAACTTTTCAGGCCAGGGCCCAGAAAATAAGGCGTCAGAGAGCCGCGGCCCAATGCACATCGTCTGGCTTTTTTTTTCTTATTTTTTTTGCCAGGCGACCGATTTTTTAAGCCAAATATCACTTCAATCCTATTAAGTTAGTTCAAGTTAGTTATTCATTTATATGTGCTATTTATGAGAGGGCTAACTTGTTGCAAAATAATAATGATAATAATAATAGCCTCATTAAAATACTATTGTTGCTTCGGTTGTTTTCAGCGTTTTATGTGCATAATCTGTTATTTAGTTTGAAATGTTCGTTGAAATAAGTAGATTTTTCGTTTTTGTTTATTTATTAAGTTAATATAAAACCATATAGTCACATTTTAGAATACAATAGAATAGAATTTTAGAATACAACTAGAAACACTGTCCTGGCCTGCTTCTAAGTTCAGTGACCTGACAAAAAAAAAAAAAAAAATTTAATCATCTCGCGGCCCACCCGTGGCTGCTCGCGGCCCACCTTTGGGTCGCGACCCCGACTTTGGGAACCACTGATATAGATAATGGTAATTTCGTATCTACCATAGAACTTATGGCGCGTTATGCGCACAATTTAAACCATGTACTAAAACATTTACGGATTCGATTCCAGTTCCAATGTAACCTGTAGGCTTACTCATACTGGTTATGGCGAATAAAACGTTCTATTCTTCTAACCTGTCTGGGCGGCTGTAGCGTGGCTGGGGGCCTGGCTGGGCTGTCTGTCTGCCTGGACTCGGAGCTGACCGGGGGGTTGCTAGTGGTGGCCGGGCTGGGTGAAGAGCTTACTGCCGATGCATCTTCAGTAACGTTAGAGTCAGTCTACCTTTGCTGCCTGCTGGACCAATGATGTTCTTTTTGGTAGCTTTGCCGTCTCCTGTTTGGCTTTCGCTCTCATCTTGTTTTTCTGAGCACCGCTTGGGTATTTGCGCTTCATTTTTACCGGCGCTTCCCGCTTTGTTTTGAACGCTCCCCAGCCTGCCAATGAACATTAGTTATCAGCCGGCTAGCCCTAATGATACATTGTTGTACTACAGCGTACACATGACAGGGACGGGGTGCCTAGCAATATAGCAGCGCGCTGTTCCCGCGTTACAAAATCTTAAAGATAGCCTACAGTGGGGGCGGGGCCCCCTAAGCTCCGGGGCTCCCCCGCACCGTGGGGGGTGCGGGGGCCTCCCCTACGCCACTGCATCCATCCATCATCCATGTATCTTGCAATTTGTATTGATTCGGTTATGTTTCACATTGTCAGTTCACAACAAACCAATGTTTTTTTTTTTCTTTTTTTTTAAGATTTCTTTTTTGGCGTTTTATCGCTTTATTTCTACTGGGCAGTCCAGTAGAGAGAGACAGATGAGGAATGGGAGACAGAGTGGGGGGAAGACATTCTGCAAATAACGACGGTTCGGGAATCGAACCCGGGTCGGCCGTGTCGCGGCTGAGCGCACTATGTGGTTCGCCACTGGGGCGCCCCACAACAAACCAATGTTGACATGCAGGACAGAGTTTTATTGGATATAATTTTGAACACATGTGAATATTAATTAATTAACACAATACTTACTAATTACGTTTTCCAATTCACTGTCTGTGACTGATCAGGTAACGCAGTGCTGTTCACTGTCACCTGCATTATTACACTGCCTGTTTGTTTAGTGTCATCACGTTGTTTTGCTATTTCTAACTTACCCAAAGTGAAAATAATAACCTTGTGATGATGGAATATCACACATTTGGAGATATATGGAAAAGAAAATGTCAATGGAAACTGCTTCATTAAAGGTTCACTTGGAGGCGGACCGAGACCACCTCAAACAGGCGGACCAGGGTGCGGTTGTTTAGTACGGACCCCATCGAGGTCGGTTCCAGTGTTCACACAAGCCCAAACGAACCCTCCAGCAGAACCCTCCAGCAGAACCCTCCAGCAGAACCCTCCAGCAGAACCCTCCAGGTGAACCCTCCAGCAGAACCCTCCAGGTGAACCCTCCAGCAGAACCCTCCAGCAGAACCCTCCAGCAGAACCCTCCAGCAGAACCCTCTTGAGGAGAGCCTCTTCTTCTTCATTCTTTAGTGCAGCAGTATAATGAGTCTGTACGTGGTCCTCAACACTAGAAGCCGTCAGTAACAAAGGCGAGTTACGTGGTTATGTTAAGTATGGTGCGATGTTGAGGACGAGGAACATGACTCTGTTTACGTACATAGCTCTCTGTCTCTCCTCTGAGCAGAGTTGCGGCAGATGAACAGATGGGAAAGAAGCAGATTTGGGAATGAACTGAGAGGAACATGTGTAAATTGTGATCTATGTATTGGAAAGCCTTGTATTAAACAAGGACTTGTTCTATCCTGCAACTAACATGCGTGTGGGTCCACGCTTATGTGTGTGTGTGTGTGTGTGTGTGTGTGTGTGTGTGTGTGTGTGTGTGTGTGTGTGTGTGTGCATGCGTGCATGTCCACCACAAGCCGCTACTAGCGGTCTGTGAATTCTTTTTTTTATTCCCATCACAGATTCTATCTCCCAGATTGTAAAACTGTTGTTTTTATCCCCCTGCTCCTCTACCAACACACAGGCCTCTAGGCTGCTATCTACCCAATACTGATTGGAGGGGAGGAAAGAAAAGAGATATGAGGAGAGGAGATAGGTTGGGGGGGGGGGGGGGGGGGGGTAGGAGGTGGGGGGAAAGTGTAGAGGAGAGGAGATAAGAGGAAAAGGAGAAGAGCGGAGAGAAGAGGATGGAGAGGAGATGAGATGAGAGAAGGAGAGGTAAGGAGGAGAGAGAGAGGATATAAAGGAGAGGAGAAGATATAGGAAGAGAGACAAGATATGAAGATACAGTATGAGAGGAGGAGAGAAACAAGGATAGAAGAGAGGACAGAGGTGAGATGAGAGAAGAGAAAGAGATTGGAATAGAGAGGAGAGCAGAGGAGAAGAGAAACGAGGATAGAAGAGAGGACAGAGAGGAGATGGAATGAGAGAAGGAGAGGGGAGAGGTAAGAAGGGGTGAGAGGATATGATAAAGAGGGGATGAGAAGATGATTGGAAAGAGGAGATGAGGAGAGCAGAGGCGAGAAAGGGTGGGAGCTGCTAACATGGATACTGCCTCACAATCAAGTTATATTTCGTTAATAGCTTACGCTTTGCTCTATTGGAACTATCCCTTTAATCATATCCTAAAATGAAAGCTTTCACCACGTGTACCTGCCCACCTGCCTGACCACTCCCACATCCGCTCCTATAAAGCGGGGTCATGGCCATACAACAGCTCCTTCCCTACTTTCACCACAGAAGCCCGTGTATAGCACTGCTTTAAGTTTAGTGTTAAAGTAGTTCGTTTAGTTATAGGAGCTGTGTTGGCATTTTGTTTCTCCCTCTCTCACAAATTTTCAGGAGAAAGACAGGATAATGTCGTCACCACCGGAGAGTCTAGAAGATGATGATCATTCTGACCTCCACCGGCGCTTCGCATTGGGGTGCGCGTCGCTGAGCAGTTCCCCCGCCGGCGTTGTGCTCCGGCTATGCAGCTGGATACTATGCCGCGAGAGGCGGTGGGCTGAGAGAGCTGACGGTCTCTCTAGGGCGGGTGATGTTTTGCGACGCGAGCCTCAGGTGTGTCAGTTGTCCGGGGGCAACTGTGCAGCTTGCGTAAAGTCGGCTACAAGCAAGAATCCCTTCGTTGCCTCTCCAGAGCGGTATGGAGGGGGTTCTAGTTTGATGCCCCATGATAAAACAGTGCTCCTCCTCAGAGAGGTCGTAGCTTTGTTTTCCTGGGGCCGTGATTCCGAGTCTGGGGTTCAAGTCCCCGGTCTCTGAAGACGGATGCCCTCTGCCACCGCGAAAGCACCCGGCGTGGAGGATGCAAGCTCAGTGTTTCTTTCTGGCCCCGCCAGCGGGAGGCCTCGTCAACGTGGTGGACCAGCCTGTTGTTGCGGCCATTTCATCCTGCGTCCGGTGGTCAGATAGGCATTACACTATGCCCCACTCGTCCTTCCTCCCCCTCCCGAATGTTTTTGGTTAATAACAAATGTTTTTGTTTAACAAAACGTGTGTTACTTCACTGCATTTTGGGAGATGCAACGTGTGCTATGTGAACTCACAGCTACAAATGCTGGGGTTGTGTTTTCTAGCTTTGAGTGTTGTGCAGTTTTCTTTGAAAATTGTGTTGGTCACTATTTTGTATAGCTTAGCAAGGCTTGTAAGTTCTAGCACTTGGCCAAGGCTTATGTTCTTCTCTCCAACTTAAAAACAGCGTTCTTCTTACGTGAGTAAAAGTGAACTGGGGTTTTTTATTGTATGATGAGAAGTTGTGTGTGTGTTTCATGTAACGTTTAGGAAACGTAGCACAACTGGTCTGGGTGTTAGCTTACAGAGTTGTACATAGTGGCATATGACGAAGGGCCTTGAGTCCCTCTCTTTAGCTTGATATTTTTTCTTTGCTTAAGGGTAATGATAAAAATAACGGGTGGCAAGTTTTCACACATAAGCCAGAGCCGTGGATAAAGCCAATTCTTTACACAAACGAGGTTATCGGCTGTGGCTGGCGTGCATGATGTAAAGCTTTACTCTACAGGTAAGTATGTGCTTTCATCTGGCGCGCCATGCACCTGGTGTCACGGCTCTGCTTTCTTTTGGCGTCGTATCAGGGGTGAGGTGGTGAGGGGGTGGGTGAAATAAACCTCCCCCCTCCCGGATATAGTTATATCCTTACAAACCTGATTGGCAGAGAGGTTGTGCCTTTCTACCTATCAGTCTCCCTGTCGAGGTCTCTCTCGTCACGGGGAGATGGGGGGTGGGTTTCCTGTCTCCCACACCAAATCAGGATAGGTGGGACACAGGTTTCCCCCGGCCATTTAAAAACGTCACAGGCGCTTTTTCTTGCTGGCCAAGGGACATGTCCGTGAGTTACAGGGCCTGTGCTACAGACCGCTGTCATTGTAAAGGATAGGTGATGCAATGCAGTAGAGACAATTTATCTTCTACTCGGCTCCCTACCAGTAGTGTATATTGGGTCAGAGCCTCCTCCTCAGGGAGTTTCAGAGCCTCCTCCTCAAGGAGTTTCAGAGCTTCCTCTCAGTGAGGGAGCCTCCTCGGAGTTTTCAGAGTCTCCTCCTCAGATAGTATTGGTCCAATTGTTACATGAACCTTTTTCAATTGTTTTTACTCACGTTGTGGTCTCTCTGGGAAAACCGCTGTCTTCCCCTCTTACATAAGGAGCAGAATTGACACGGTTGTTATTCCCAGGCTCGTCATGTAAGGACCGGTGTCTGTGTCTTTTGTAGACCGGCTCCCTGCTGCTCGTCCTAGACAGCAAGGGGAAATGTTGTGAGCAGGGGGCGAAACTAGTGCCCGCCACCCGCCATTGGCGCTCAGTTTTTACGTTTGGCGCCTCCCACTGAGACTATCAAATAGTCATGTGAAAGCCGAAAATCATGATCCAATCCAGTTCTCACTCGCGGTCTCAGCACAGACACGCAACGCAGCGCATTGCTGCTCCTACCCCTCCCGCACCTGTTTCTGTATGCTGCATGTAAACAGAGGACAGTCACCGTGACTTTAGTCTAGTCAGAGGGACCTCCGTGAGCTGATGTTAGCTACTGTTACAAAATGACCCAGTCAACTTTTAGTTTAATACATGAGGCATTGTGTAACGTTATCCAGCTGGCTAGCTACTGATAGCTCCCGACATCAACAACTTCTCCAGCAAGTGTCCAGTTACATCGCATGAGGGCTGCTGACTAGGGTCCAGGTGCAGCGCAGGAGAATCCTTGCATGCTGAATGTAAGAGTTTAGGGTCCAGCTGCAACGCCGGAGAATCCTTGCTGGAGCTGGCCACTCGAGTATACACACAGACAGTGGAGCTGTTTGCAGACAGCGAGGTGGTGATGTCTCGCAGATAATACAACTACAAGTATGATTATATAATATATATATTTTATTAAAAAAAATTATTTATATAAAATAATAATTATAATTTTTTTAATCAAAAAAAAGTTGGCAGGTAAGAAATATGCTTGGCGGGTAGATTCTTTCCATCTACCCGCCACTGGCCGGTGAGTCAAAAAGTTAATTTCGTGCCCTGGTTTTGAGGCTATTTCTTGTTAGAAATTCGCCGTCACTGTTCTCGGGTTCTTTGCGAGCATATACGCTGTTTTATGAAATCAGCGTATGGTCTTACGAGACCAATCAGCGCTGGCCCAGGGTGTTTTTTCAATGATTGAATATGCTTTGTGGGTCCGGCGCGCCTTGGTTGCACAACATCAACCGGCGCCCTCTGTGATGTTTTGGATCGACACGCGTACCTACCCCCCTCTTAGGATTGGGTGCGGCAGCGTGACTAGGGCACGGGACTGGTCCTGGTCGCGCCGGACCGGATCAGTTTAACCCGTTGTCCGCCGGGGCACAGACAGGTTCTGGTTCCCCGAGGGACTCTGTGCTTTTCTGGGGGGGAAATGCCAGGTCGGGCCGGACGTCACAGGGGTTGATGTCATGAATGTGTGTCTCATATACATGTCACCTTGAGTTGCCCTTAACAGTGGCATGCATTGGTCCATACTGTGTTGTACCTTTTTGCACGATGTTAGGGGGTTGGTCCTTCTCCATTTGTTTCACCCCTCCCTCCCTGGTGAACCGGGGATGGGAGGGGGCTGTCGGGGAGGCTGCTTCTGTCAACTCCTCTATGCATCCCTGTGTAGGTCCCGGTCTACCAGGCCCAGGTCGGGCATTGCCCTCAATAACATGTTGGCCTGGGTTAACCCTTTTTAAACCTTGAACTGCATTGTATAGCCTGTGTATACACGCAGTTGTGTTTCTGGGGTTTCTTAGTGGGTTAAGGGAGCTCCCACCTCCTGTTATAATAAACATAGGGGGGGTGGTTGTCTCCCCGGTGTGTTGGTAGCAGAGTCGACTCTCAGGTTGAGCCCGGGTCTGACCCCGACTGCCCGAGAGTATGCCCCCGCATCTTTCATGACATCTGCCAATTGTGTCAAACTCTTTCTCTGGACCTCGACCCTGTGGGATTAATAAATTGGCGGGGTCAGGGTTCGTGGAGATTGTGACATGGTGTACAGCATACCGGAACACCTTTTCTTGTTCTTACAGTAAGCCCCTTAGGCGCCTGTCTAGTCTGCAGTGCTCCGGGGCGCAGGTCGAGTTCTACTCTTGGGACCTGTCGGCCTGGATTGAGGGATCAACCTCCTTGGAGGGTTGTCTCCCCGGTGCGCCGGCTGGCCCCACGTTATTGTGGGGGGGAAGCCTCCTTGGGAGCGCTTCGGAGTGGCGTGCCAAGGGAAGAAGGGCATTCACCTGGTTTAGGCCCTGTCCGATACGCTGGCGATGTGGGGGGTGGTGTCACCAGTGACCGTCTGGTGGGGTCTCGATGCCACGGCATCATAGACCTCACCAGGCCTCTTTTTTCAGGGGGTCCTAGCCCCGGGGTGGCCTGAGGCTGGGACCTCCTCCGTGCTCCGCTGCTACGGCATTGGGGTTTTGACTCCGACCCCGCGATGTTGGGGGCTGTGACGGGCGTTTTGCTCACGTCCATTCCCTGGTGGCATGTGGGATGCACGTCTGAGTAGTCGCGGGCCCTTCTAAACAAAGGTAAGTCCCACGGTCTGCTCACCCTGTGCGTTTGAGGCGCTAAACCCTCTTCGCACAGTCGGGTCCGATCTCCCTCCTGTTCCTCGCTAGGGGGGGGGGGGGCGGATCCTCCCCGGTTCTGATGGTTGTAAGGGACATCAGCGGGTGCATCTGTCGGGCTTTCACTCTACTCAGCTCTTGTGTTCCAATAGAGCAACGCGTAAGCTATTAACGAAATATAACGAACGTTATCCTATAACCTTAGTTATATGAGTAATAGCTTTGCTCTGACTCACTGAGGACCCCACGGTCTTCCGTTTCGGCGGTGAAAGACTGGGGAAGGAGCTGTTGTATGGCCATGACCCCACTTTATAGGAGCGGATGTGGGAGTGGTCAGGCAGGTGGGCAGGTACACATGATGAGAGCTTTCATTTTAGGATATGATTAAAGGGATAGTTCCAATAGAGCAAAGCGCTCGCTATTACTCATATAACTAGGGTTATAGGATAACCTTCGTTATCACTCTCTCTCACACAGACACACACGCACACACACGGCTACTATCAGCCTCTAATTGGTATTTCAGTTTATCTGGCAATTGTGTGTATTTGTGTGGACATCAGTGCATGTATAATATTATTCTCATCAGCCAGCAAGTCCGAGACACAATCATATCACCAATGTACCGAACCACTAACCTGGCTAAACAGCAGGTGGGCTAACCTAACACACACCCCGATACCAAGCTAAACAACAGACACAGACACCCACGCTCATGCATACAAAAACACAACCACACAGGAGATTAGCTGGGGGCACCCGCCCGGGCACCCGCCCACGCCCCCCCCCCCCCCCCCCCCCCCCCCCCCCCCCTCCCCACACACACACACACACACGGTTAAAGCTTTGTACGGAAAAAGAAAATTTAAAAGGTGATTTGTTGAGATAGAGAGAGAAAGATAGAGATAGAGAGAGAGAGAGAGAGAAAGAGAGAGAGAGAGAGAGAGAGAGAGAGAGAGAGAGAGAGAGAGAGAGAGAGAGAGAGAGAGAGAGAGAGAGAGAGAGACAGAGACAGAGAGAGAGAGAGCAATAGATATATATATATATAGATAGATAGAGAGAGAGATAGAGAGCAAGATAGTGCGATAGAGAGGAGGCGTTAAGAGGCCTAATTACTGTTTTTCCTTGTCTGGAATGATTAATTATTATTAGGTTTTATAAAGTCAACTTTCTCTTTCTTTCTTATCTCTCTCCCTCCTCCCCCTCTCTCCCACTATATTCCTGTCTCTCGCACACACTCCACTCTCTCTCCATCATTCCACCACTCCATCTCTCTCATATCCTCATATTTTTACTGTTGTGAAGCACTTTGAACTGCAACCTCTGTATGAAAAGTGCTATACAAATAAAGTTATTATTATCCTCTCCCCCATACGTTCAGCCGAACGCACAATTGGAGGGGGGCTTCCCACCCTCCAGAACATTTACAACAAGCGGTGCAGGGGGAAGGCTAAGAGAATTATTAAGGACTCGAGCCACCCGAACAACTGCCTCTTTGAACTGCTGCGGTCAGGCAAGCGATACCGGAGTCTTAAGGCGAGCACAGAAAGACTCAGAAGAAGCTTCTATCCCCAGGCCATCAGGCTGCTAAACGAACAATAAACACTATGCAACAACCATCAAATGCACACAGCACACACACCCACACGCACACACTCACTTAAACAAACAACACACTGCAGCACCCACTCTCCACACTTTAGATCACACAAACACACTTTATATTTATTGATAAAGGATTTGCACTACAACTCGTACACCTACTGTAAATTGTACCTAAATTGCACCTCATCCCATTTCTGCCTTGCACTATATAGTATTGTATATTAGTACACTGCATAGTATTGTATATTATATGGTAACTCAGTTACGTCTATTCTGCATCGAACATTGTACATATGTCTATACTGAACACTGTGACCTCA
Source organism: Notolepis coatsorum (assembly GCF_963971535.1). Taxonomy (NCBI): domain Eukaryota; kingdom Metazoa; phylum Chordata; class Actinopteri; order Aulopiformes; family Paralepididae; genus Notolepis; species Notolepis coatsorum. The sequence continues at coordinate 70,008,180 of NC_140183.1, forward strand.
TTTTTTTACTTCTAATTTACATGCTATACTATGTTATTTTATTTCATACGTATCTTGTCTTGCACAGTCTCTGGAGCATAACAGTAAGAAGCATTTTGTATAAAAGTATTCTGTACTTCTGTATGACAACTATTGAAGAAACTTG
>NC_140183.1:70008524-70113524 GCF_963971535.1 Notolepis coatsorum
ATTAAGGACTCGAGCCACCCGAACAACTGCCTCTTTGAACTGCTGCGGTCAGGCAAGCGATACCGGAGTCTTAAGGCGAGCACAGAAAGACTCAGAAGAAGCTTCTATCCCCAGGCCATCAGGCTTGCTAAACGAACAATAATCACTATGCAACAACCATCAAATGCACACAGCACACACACCCACACACTCACTTAAACAAACAACACACTGCAGCACCCACTCTCCACACTTTAGATCACACAAACACACTTTATATTTATTGATAAAGGATTTGCACTACAACTCGTACACCTACTGTAAATTGTACCTAAATTGCACCTCATCCCATTTCTGCCTTGCACTATATAGTATTGTATATTAGTACACTGCATAGTATTGTATATTATATGGTAACTCAGTTACGTCTATTCTGCATCGAACATTGTACATATGTCTATACTGAACACTGTGACCTCATTTTTTTACTTCTAATTTACATGCTATACTATGTTATTTTATTTCATACTTATCTTGTCTTGCACAGTCTCTGGAGCGTAACAGTAAGAAGCATTTTGTATAAAAGTATTCTGTACTTCTGTATGACAATGACAACTATTAAAGAAACTTGAACTTGATACCTCACCTCCTCTCTGCCCATTGACTCGCCACCCCTCATCAGCTTCTCTCTCTTGCTCTCTCTGTATTCCCCCTCTCCCTATCTCTGCCCCTCTCTCCCTGTCTCCCCCCTCCCCCTCTGTATCCCCCCTCTCCGCCCCCCCTCTCCCTCTCTCTGTCCCCACTCTCTCTGACCCCCCTCTCTCTCTGTCTCCCCCCTCCTCTTTCTCTATGTCCCCCCCTCTCTTCTCTCTCTCCCCCCTCTATTTATCTATCTCTCCTCCCCTCTATCTCTGCCCCCCTTTCTCTCTACCCCCCTCTCTCTCTGCCCCCCCCCCTCTCTCTCGCCATCTCTCCATCTCCCCCATCCTCTCTCTCTCCCTCTCTTTATCTGTCTCTCTCTCTCCTCTCTGTGTGCTTGGCCAGGTGCGACAGGCCGTGTTGACAGTGTGTCACTCTTCTCTTGCCGTAGGGGGAAAACACTGTCACCTCTTTTATTTAGTCCTGTGAACACAGCTCTCTCTATGCGTGTGTGTGTGTGTGTGTGTGTGTGTGTGTGTGTGTGTGTGTGTGTGTGTGTGTGTGTGTGTGTGTGTGTGTGTGTGGAGACCCTCACTCCCACACACACACACACACACACACACACACACACACACACACACACACACACACACACTTGAAATGTTTATTTATGTCCACATAAACATAAGTACAAGGAAGCCTCATACAAAGGACATAAACAATGTGAGTGCAATCAGAAAATGATGAAGAACAGTCAGGTACAAGGTGCATGGGCGGCAGAATCAAGGGTAAAGGTAACAGCGCCTCCTCCAAATTGAGCGGCTTCCTATAATTGCTGATCCTGAGCAGTACCTGGCTAACTGCTTGGCCTTCCTTTTGGGGAGACCGGCTATTTGTAGGCCCCTCACAACCAACTTGTGCACATGCCCTAGGCTGCCAAAGATAAAAACTAGGAGTTTACATCTGTAGCCTAGCTGTGAGATGGTCTGCTGTAGCTGTTGGTATTTCAGCATTTTTGTGAGGAAGGCTTCTTCTAAGCTGTAATCAAAAGTGCATCCAACCTCAAGAATGGACACCTCCCTAAGGTGTTCATTTACCACAAAAACATCAGGGGTGTTAGCTGTAATACTAGAGAACATGGAATCATCACACACACACACACACACACTTTTTATGTACAGATACCGAGATGTCACACCATGTTACCTGTTACCTGTTTATTGCACAATGTTGTTTTTATTGGATTCTATTATATGTTGTACCACTGTATTGCACATCGTTGCGGGCAAGACCACCCGCATTTCATTGTATACTGTGACAAATAAAACACTTGACACACACACACACACACACACACACACACACACACACACACACACACACACACACACACACACACACACACACACACACACACACACACACACACACACACACACACACACACACACACACACACACACACACACACACACACACACACACACACACACACACACACACACACACACACACACAGCAGGTCTGTTGGGAGCAACTGAGGCATGATAGGAGTTTTGAAGACCAGGAAGGGCAGAATCCTCCTGGGACCAAAAACTGACACAAGATCACACGTGCGTGCGTGCGTGCATATGCGTGTGCATGTGTGTGTGTGTGTGTGTGTGTATGTGTATGCGGAGCACATGTATTGTGTTTGCATTGTGACAGTGTTGCACCATGTCACTCGCAGCTTGGGAATGGACATGGTCTGTTTGTACAAAGGAAAGACAAAGACAGACAGGCAGACCAGCAGATAGACAGGCAGACCAGCAGATAGACAGGCAGACCAGCAGGAAGACATGCAGACCAGCAGGAAGACAGGTAGACCAGCAGGAAGACAGGTAGACCAGCAGGAAGACATGCAGACCAGCAGGAAGACAGGCAGACCAGCAGGAACACAGGCAGACCAGCAGATAGACAGGCAGACCAGCAGGAACACAGGCAGACCAGCAGATAGACAGGCAGACCAGCAGGAAGACATGCAGACCAGCAGGAAGACAGGCATACCAGCAGATAGACAGGCAGACCAGCAGGAAGACATGCAGACCAGCAGGAAGACAGGCAGACCAGCAGGAAGACATGCAGACCAGCAGGAAGACAGGCGGACCAGCAGGAAGACAGGCAGACCAGCAGGAAGACAGGTAGACCAGCAGGAAGACAGGCAGACCAGCAGGAAGACAGGTAGACCAGCAGGAAGACAGGTAGACCAGCAGGTAGACAGGCAGACCAGCAGGAAGACAGACAGGCAGACCAGCAGGTAGACAGGCAGACCAGCAGGAAGACAGGCGGACCAGCAGGAAGACAGGCAGACCAGCAGGAAGACAGGTAGACCAGCAGGTAGACAGGCAGACCAGCAGGAAGACAGACAGGCAGACCAACAGGTAGACAGGCAGACCAGCAGGAAGACAGGTAGACCAGCAGGAAGACAGGCAGACCAGCAGGTAGACAGGCAGACCAGCAGGAAGACAGACAGGTAGACAGGCAGACCAGCAGGAAGACAGGCAGACCAGCAGGAAGACATGCAGACCAGCAGGAAGACAGGCAGGTAGACAGTCAGACCAGCAGGAAGACAGGCAGACCAGCAGGAAGACAGACAGGTAGACAGTCAGACCAGCAGGAAGACAGGCAGACCAGCAGGAAGACAGGCAGACCAGCAGGAAGACAGACAGGTAGACAGTCAGACCAGCAGGAAGACAGACAGGTAGACAGTCAGACCAGCAGACATACATGCAGACCAGCAGGAAGACAGTCAGACCAGCAGGAAGACAGACAGGTAGACAGTCAGACCAGCAGGAAGACAGGCAGACCAGCAGGAAGACAGACAGGTAGACAGTCAGACCAGCAGGAAGACAGGCAGACCAGCAGGAAGACAGGCAGACCAGCAGGAAGACAGACAGGTAGACAGTCAGACCAGCAGGAAGACAGACAGGTAGACAGTCAGACCAGCAGACATACATGCAGACCAGCAGGAAGACAGACAGGTAGACAGTCAGACCAGCAGACATACATGCAGACCAGCTGGAAGACAGTCAGACCAGCAGGAAGACAGTCAGACCAGCAGGAAGACAATTCTTCACACCAGCCATTAGCATTAGAAACACACACTTGCTATGGATGCACAGGGAATTATGACAATGGTGCAAATATTACAATAAAAAGAGAAACTCACATCCAGTGCACAGGGGAAAAAAACAATACGACTACTACACGTATCACTCTTTATACAATGACTGTTATGTACATCGGTGTTAGCAGTGTGGTTAGAAAATATCTCATTGCCCTTGATCTGGTAGCTTTTAATGAGCCCGAGTCCCACGCTAATTCAATTTAATTTACCCACTTTCAGAAACTAACTTTTCCTTTGTCCCCGGTGTCCCTAGTGGCTTAGTGCGTTCAGAATTCCACCTGCAAAGAACTTCGTAGAAAAGGCCGGGTACCTCCTAAAGTGGCTACGAGCTGAAACTAATTGGCCATCATTAGCCTGGTGGCTACTGTTAATTGCATAGTGGATTACCGGTTGAAGGACATTTGAAAACCCTTGGTCTAAAAGTATGGGGGAAGCCTTTTGTGTTTACAAGGTCTCGCGTGCAGACAAGACTCAGTGAGTACAACTGCCAGGGCCTTACAGCCGGAGACTGTGTGTGTGTGTGTGTGTGTGTGTGTGTGTGTGTCTGTGTGTGTCTGTGTGCGTGTGATAGTGCCATGTTTATACATGCATGCACAAGTGTGTCTTTTGTGTCCACAATGCGAGGGCGTGCATGTGTGCATGTGTGTGTGTCCAGCAGGGTCCCTGGTTCTATTCAAGGCTTTCATTGTGTCTGTGTGCCCACTGGTCTTTTCATAGCTGATGGATGGACTGTGTTCAGCGCCATCTGGATGCTGGGTACCACACATTAATCATCACACATGTACGTACACACACACACACACATACACACACACACACACACAGAGTCAAACACACATATTCAGAGACAAACACACACACACACACCACAGATTCATACAGACACACATTTACATACAGATGTGCATAAACACACGTACACAGACACACGCACACACACAGTCAGACACACACAAATTCACTAACATCCATCATCACAAAGCACCACTGGACAAGACAAGAGAGAGAGTGACACAGGGAGTGAGTGAGAGACAAAGAGAAGGAGAGAGAGAGAAAGAAAGAAAGAAAAAAAGAAAGAAAGAAAGACAGAAAGACATATTCCCTGGGTACATTTTTAGAACATTCCCTTCCCGGCCGTTTAGTTAATTTGTGGTTCTAAATTAGCCGTTGCTGCTTTAGGGACCGACACACAACAACAACAATGAGCTAATTTGCATATGCTGTTCCTGTTGGACAGTAGCCCCGAGGTACGGACCAATGAGGCTTCACCGACCAGAATCCCAGACTCAGCGCTTTATTAACGTCTGCTTCCTGCAGGACCATATTAGGACACATGTTAGCAATAATGGCCATAGACTAACTAATAACTCTCTCCTCTCTCTCTATCTCTCTCTCTCTCTCTCTTTGCCTCCCTCTCCACGTTGCTAAAAAGCTTGTATCTCCAAATAATCAACTTGTCAAGAAGGCCGACGCCTTTCTTTTTTAATTTCAAACACAATGTTTCATTGGTCCTCGGATTGTGGACCTCACCCAAGCACAAAAAAACACACCAATAAAAACAAACAAACAAACAAGAATATCACCAAACCTGGATTCATAAGGTTTTCATTCACGACAGGTTTGCATTTGTAAACGCATAACTTCCATAGATAAACCAAGCGTTTAATTACTCCAGGAAGCACAGACCCTTTAGGGCAGGGGTAGGCAACCCTAGGCATGCGTGCCTGCATAGGCACGCGGGGGCATTTGCATAGGCACAGGGGGCAGCAGTAAAAAAATAATTAAATAAAAAAAAATAAAAAATAAAAAAAATAAATATAATTTTTTTTTTTGCTCTGAAATATTATAGTGAAATATTTTGCACTGTTGTCGCATTTATCTTGTTGAAATCCTCCCACAGAATGTGGACTGTTCCATCAAAGCTGTACAATTTCTTTATGGAGTATTGTTACCACTCAAACTGACTATGTATATATAATCCGTTTCCCTTAGCAGCAACAGGTATCCGAGTGGTTTCCGTTACCTGAGGCAACAGACAAATTAAGTGACATCTGTGTTGGTGACATTGCAGGGTGTTCCAAATGGAGGGATTTTGTCAGGGGTAAGTCCCCTTAACCGACATGCCCTGGACAGGGGGCAGGTAGTAGGGAGCTTATGCACACTGTGGAATGAAACGCAGCTTCAGACTGGGCTTCACACACCGAAGTCTCTCAAATCACTTTCCATCGAAACCAATACTCTAGAGCAAATCTCTCTCTAGGATACAGGCAGATAAAACCGAGCCACAAGAAAAAAAGATATATATATATATAAAAGTCCAAACAACTTAGTGGGGAAAAGTCTTGATGCTTTCAGTTGGTTTCCGCTTGTTTCAGTTTTTATTTGTTTCAGTTTCTACTTGTTTCAGTTTCTCCCTGGGGGAAACGAACGGCATGTTTACTGAAGCCAATTACCCAATTTAGAAGGAAACCTGTTAATGTGTTATGCTAGCTATGTGAAGACACATGCACTGTATGATAGTTTAGCACATTCCGCTTGGTGTGTGTGTGTGTGCGCGTGCGTGTGTGTGTGTGTGTGTGGCGCACACATGTATGCAAGCGTGTGCTTAGCCACGTGTGTATGTATGCCGTTGTGATGTATTTAAAATGCTTGTGTGCGTGTGCTTGCATGTATGTGTGTGTGTGTACATGTGCATGCCAATGTGTGGGAGGCAGAGATCCATGATTCTACAGTAGAAACGTGATCTCTCTCCAATCCTATTAATTAGTGCCAGCTCCAACATATCAGGCTGCTGGGAGAAACCAGTTACACTACACTGGGGGGACAAACTGGAAAGGTCAAACTTATTAAAACATTTAAGGCTCACATGGAACAGGCCTGACAGATTGTTGACGACTTACAAATTAAATGAAAGAGTGCAATTATGTATAAATAACTCAAAGATTATATATTTGGAAGCAAAACGGAGTGATGGGAGCACAGAGTCGAGGTTTGGCGGCGGCGTTCCTACCTACACGTTTTCTATTTTAATCACTTCATACTTTCCGAGACGTCAACTTTTTAAGCGTCGTAGATTTACCGCCTGCCGTTCACCTTTGACCTAGGGATAGGAGACGTTTTGACTAGGGGGCGAACAATATGTAAAATCACATATGACTATCACTGAATTTTATGAATGTAAAAAGCTTTTTAAATTCACACTTTCGCACCTTTTCCAGTAGGGCTGCTCCATTATTATCATAATCAGATTGATATTGAAATAGTGATTATTAAACACAATTACCCATTGATTTGAGAACATCATTTGTCGAAATTCTCGACAAAAGGCTGCCTTTCTGTCATCTCCTACAAGTTACCAAAATCGACTGTTTGAGGGGAGGGGTGTGGAGCGCACCGCTGTGAAGGAAGGGTGCGCTGCATTTACAACAAAGGACAAAATGAGAGCAACATGGCATGGGCACAATAATCGCTCATCATTCATTCATCGCCCAGCCCTACTTTGCAGACCTGTGTACCGACCCCAACAGTGACGACTGTCAACAGTAGGGATGGGTATCGTTAGGATTGTACCGATACTACTACTCTTATCGATACTGCTTAACGGTTCGGTACTTTATCGATACTCTTATCGGTTATTTTTTATTATTTTGCAAGAAAAAAAGACAATTAACACATTGACCGCCAGCAGCAGGGGGCGCTGATACCCCATTCATCGCCAGGTCTTTATTCAATGGATATAGTTTTAGACCAGGGGTCGGCAACCCTGGCCCGCAGGAGCATTTTCATTGGCACGGGGGGGGGGGGGGGGCGGGGCAGCATACATTTTTTTTTTACTTCGCTTTGAAATATTATAGTGAAATATTTTGCACTGTTGTCGCATTTATCTTGTTGAAATCCTCCCACAGGTTATTTTTTGTAAGTCGACTGTTCTGCACACCCCTATATGACAGCTATACAGCTGTTCCCATGGTGCTCAGCTGCCAGCAGTCAGCTGGCCTCCCGCGGCCCTCGCGCAGTTCCCAGGTAATCACACAGTGCTGAGGTTGCATTCTGTGCAGTGTCATGATGGCAACCCCCGCTAAGAAAGCAAAGGAAATTCGGGCATTCCAGCCCTCGTGGACAGACGACTACGGGTTTGTGTGTCAGAAGGACCGTGCTGTGTGTACTTTATGTTTGGAAAATGTAGTTTGTCGAACGTCAGGTGTGAAACGCCATTTTGAGACGAAGCATAAAAAAATTTCAAAGATCAGGCGGATAAGGCAGAATCCATTAAACGTGCCGTGGCCAGGTATGGGAGACAAGCCAGCGCCCTCAAAGTGTTCACGAGCGCTAAAAAACATGCAACTGAAGCAAGCTATCGCATTGCTCATTGCATTGCAAAATGCGGAAAGCCATTCACGGATGGCGAGTATATTAAGGAGGCTTTTATCTGTAGCTCAGATGTTTTGTTTGAAGGCTTGCCAAACAAAGAGACAATAAAATCAAGGATAAAAGATATCCCCATGTCAGCTCGAAGTGTCGAGCGACGCATCAATGAAATGTCAGAAAACATCAGAGAACAGCAAACAGCTGGATTAAAAGATGCTCCGGTGTTTAGCGTTGCACTTGACATACCACGTTTGGCAGTCATGGTCAGATACTGTAACTCAACTGTGAGAGAGGAGCTCTTCTTTTTAAAGCCAATGACTGGCACAACAAAGGGCGAGGACATAGCCAATGTTTTTATGGAACACTTTGTGGAGAGAGGGATTGACATCAAGAAGATGTTTGCAGTGACTACAGACGGAGCCCACCATGGTCGGGAAACAGAAGGGAGCGGTGAAATTAATTGAGGAAGAAGTCGGTCACGCCATCATGAAACTCCACTGCATGATCCACCAAGAAAACCTCTGCGCAAAGATGTCAAAGTCGGATCTGAATGAGGTTATGGCTACAGTGGCAAAGATAGTTAACTTCATTGTTAAGCGATCTTCTCTGACACACCGACAGTTCCAAGCCCTGCTCGAGGAAACGGAATGTGCATATCAAGATATCCCGCTGTACTGTGCAGTAAGGTGGCTCAGCTGTGGGAAAGTTTTGGAGAGGTTTGTCGGCTGCTTTGGTGCCATCAAGACCTTCCTGGCTGAAAAGGGCCAAGACTACCCAGAGCTCGAGGACGAGAAGTGGGTTGTGAAACTCATGTTCCTCACTGATATCACTGGACACCTTAACGAGCTCAACCTACGACTGCAAGGCGCAGGGCAGACTGTGCTGGACATGTTTGACACGTGGGCGGCTTTTGTCGGCAAGCTAGCGGTCTTTTGCAATGATGTTGCTACTTCCACGTTCCGCTACATCAGACACGTAAGGGAACTGAGTCTGTCCTCGCAGCACAGCATCAGCACCGCTGAAATATGCAAGTACATGAGCGAGCTCAAGTCGGAGTTCATAATACGATTTGGGGACTTTCAGAAGTATGGACCCATGTTCTCCTTCTTGATCAAGCCAGACAGCTTTGATGGACACGAATTGGATGTATCTTTGATAGACTGGTTGGATACACAGGACATAAAAATGCAGCTGATCGAGCTGAAGAGTTCAACACTGTGGGTGGCCAAGTTTGCAGAGCTACACAAAGAGCTAGAAACCACGGCAGTGAAAGACCACGGAGCCTGCATCTTCTCCTGCTGGGCATCTGTACCGGAGAAGTTCAGCTGTCTACGGAACGTTGCAATGGCTTTGCTGACGGTCTTTGGGTCAACATACCTCTGTGAGCAGATCCTTTCGCACATGAAGTACGTGCTCAACCCCTCCCGGAGTCGATTGACAACCGACCACTCCGAAGCATGTGTCCAGCTTAAAGTGACCAACTATAGCCCCCAGATAACGGAGCTCAGCCAGGCAAAACAGGGCCAGGGATCTCACTGACGCGACAGGTAGGCAGCTGTTTATTTTCCTATACATGGGTTTGCATGTTAACTTGAACTTGAACATGCATATGCAGGGCTCTGCGCATAATAGAGCATACGCACAATCGCGCATATATGCGGCATGTTCATGCGTATGTGTAGGGCTAGGGGAGCTGTCCACTGTGTATGTGGTGCTGAACCTTGCACACAATTGCTTGGTAACGTGAGCTACAGTACAGTACGTCATGTCTCTCTCTCTCTCTCTCTCTCTCTCTCTCTCTCTCTCTCTCTCTCTCTCTCTCTATCTCTCTCTCTATAGCTGGCCTTGCTCCGGTGGAGGGATTGGAGGAGGAGGAGGGTGTGCTTTGTGTGTGCACTGTGTGTGTGCCATCATGTTAACGTTAGCCTCAGTTAAACCTTGCGACGCCTCGTTAGATGAAGCTGTGTTCTGAGGTGTCCTGTGTTCTGAGATGTGTTCTGTGTTCTGAGCTGTGTTCTGAGCTGTGTTAAGAGCTGTGTTCTAAGCTGTGTTCTGAGCTGTGTTCTGAGCTTATATAGTGCTTTTACTAACTGTTTTTGTTGGAGCTTTGATGCAGCCATCTTCTTCTCATTGTACAGCCAGGATGTAAACAGCTCTGGTCATGTGACACTACACATATTTAATTGAGACCCTTTATTTGTTTATTATTTCAATTTAGCTGGAAATACATTGATACATCATTCAGTAACATTTGCAGAGCCTTATAACAAAAACATTATTACGGTCACCATTGTGACCAGTGGGATTAATCAACACATTTTATTATTTATTTTTCTATTTCATTTGAACATTGCACATGTTAAACGCAATTTTCTTACTCAAAATGTGAGTATTACCAAGTCAACTTGTGTTCTTAAAACAATGACAATACACATAGTTTTATTAGGTTGAAATAATGTGGTTGTGTACTTATTTTTCTGTTAACTTATTATGGATTGAAAACTGAAAACCTTAACGCACAGTAACTGAACTCAATCTTTTTAAGGTCTGGTAACTTATTATTATAATTTTTTTTACAGTGTAGTCGTGCGATCAATCGAAACTTCTTTACATGTTATACCTCACATTCACCCTTCATTCACACATTGTGGTGTTCTCCATTAGGCCTGTAGGTGGAGCTATGACACAGCACACATACAGTACACACCGATGGTGTGTGATGTGTCCAAAAATTATGCAGCTGTTTGTCTGCATTGCATTCCCCCCAACTCAGATTTAGGGTTGATACAACCATCATAATAATATTGTTAATAATAGCAATAACAATAATGATGTAATAATGTAAAAATTATCATTAAAAATACCTGATTATGAGGGAAAAAAATTTACGATGCATGGAATATTGTTGATATGGCACACTAATTACAACTATATTTCAAACTGGCACTCCATGTCAAAAAGGTTGCTGACCCCTGTTTTAGACTGTGACATTTGCGAGTGCTTAAAATATATCTTATATTATATATATGGGTCTAATAACGCCGTCGAGTCTCAGTGAGTTGCTTCTAGTCAACATGCCCGAGACAGATTGCTTTTTCATCCGTACAAATCGTCTTATGAACTCCGAAACATGTCCAAAACAGTCTGCCCTGCACCTTGCAGTCGGAGATTGAGCTCGTTGCCGTGTCGCGTAATATCCGTGAGGAACATCAGTTTATTTTTTTTTTAAACTTTGACCAGTCAGCTGGTTCTTTTCGCGTTTATCGCTTTTTCTGGTCAAGTATGACCGACAGAAACAGGTTGAATGGGGGTATAGATGGGGGGAAAGACACTCTGAGAAAGTACGGCTTGTCCGGGAGTCGAACTCGCTACCCCAGATCCGTGACGCGCACGGTTGTCCCCGACGCCGAAATAGCGTTCGAGGTACGCGGTGAGCTACTGGAGCTCCCCGAGGAACATCAGTTTCACAACCCACTTCACTTCTCGTCCTCGAGTTCTGGGTAATCTTGGCCTTTTTTTTTAATCAAAGCAGCCAACAAACTTTTCCACAGCGTAGCCACCTAACCGCGGAGTAGAGCGGGACATCTTTGTATGCAAGCTTTGTATTTCCTCGAGCAGTTAACTATGAAGTTAACAATCGTTGCCACCGTAGCCATAACCTCATTAAGAACCTTTTCCAAACATAAAGCACACATAAAGCTCATTTACCTTAGCTTTCTTAGCTAGCGGGGTTGCCATCATGACATCTACAACTATGCAGAACGCAACCGCGGCACTGTGTATGATTACAATGGGAAATGTGAGCGGGAGGCCCCACACACCTCAATCAAACTAAATAAAAAAAGGTGTAGCCAATGGCTGTTCAAGAGGTGATTTGACATGTCATAGGGGTGTGCAAAAGAGTCGACTTACAAAAAATAACCTGTGGGTGGATTTCAACAAGATAAATGCGGCAACAGTCCAGTGCAAAATATGGGTGCTGTGTGCCAATCAAAATCCTCCCGCGTGCCAATGGCGGCACGCGTGCCTAGGGTTGCAGACCCCTGGTGTAGACTATCACATGCTTCCCTACTGTCGGTCTGGGGAGGGTGTAGACTACCACATGATGCCCTACTGTCGGTCTGGCGAGGGTGTGTAGACTATCACATGCTGCCCTACTGTCGGTCTGGCGAGGGTGTGTAGACTATCACATGCTGCCATACTGTCGGTCTAGGCAGGGTGTAGACTACCACATGCTGCCCTACGGTCAGTCTAGGCAGGGTGTAGACTACGATCTACTGTCAGTCTGGGCAGGGTGTATACTATCACATGCTGCCCTACTGTCAGTCTAGGCAGGGTGTATACTATCACATGCTTCCCTACTGTCGGTCTAGGCAGGGTGTAGACTATCACATGCTGCCCTACTGTCAGTCTGGGCAGGGTGTAGACTATCACATGCTGCCCTACTGTCAGTCTGGGCAGGGTGTAGACTACCACATGCCTCCGATGGTGTGGAGTCACCAGCCACTTCTGAGTTAAACGGCTACCGTTTGTGAATGAGAACAAGATTGTTTCTCAATGTAATGTAATGTAATGTAATGTAATGTAATGTAACTCAAGCATGGACAGGATTTGTGTCTACTAACATGTAAACATGTCAAAAATCTCTTCATGTGTTGAAATATGTAGAATTATTGTTTTTGCCGTTCATGATGTTAAAAGTGGTGACAGCTGTTGACAGGGAAGTGTCATCTTCATTTGTACAATATGTCTTCATATGGAAATCTACAGCTACACCCACAGCTATTATAAGCATGCTGTGCAATGAAAATGTATACACAGTACACGCACACACACACATATAATTGTTGAAATGACTGAAAACTCACACACCTCTGTCCCAATCATCTTGAGCACGTCTGAGTGGCGACATGTTCATTCCACTGATTTGTACGGTACATAAAAAGACATACACACAATGACATTCTTCTCACATATGTACATGTGCATGCATAGACGCACGTGTGGCGTGCACACACTCACACACACCACAATAATGTGCAATCAGGAACAAACACTTCAGTGGTAAATGTCAACTAGATTGCTGACAAGAGATACCTACTGTACTGTATCTTAACACTTTAATCGCCGGGGTTAAATTCATAATTTACCATCCCTCGCCAGCCCTATTTAACATGGAGAAGTTCCCCTTCTTTGCAGGGCTATAACTTTTTAAATTCTATTGCTAAATTGCCATTATTATGGCCCATTCAATGTCCTATATGTATTGTTCAGGGTGTAGCAACGTTAAACTTTTTCATTCACATATTCATACTAAAATATGGTCTAAAGTATAAGTATGTTTTTATCGTTTTCTGCAGCTTTCTTCAGAACGTGATTTATAGCCCTAAATGCATTATATTGATGATCAAATACAGTTTGGTAGGAATCTGTGCGAGATAAAAAAATTCAAATGGACGTGCTTCTAGAAGTTTCTACGTATCATCTGATGATGACCGGATGGGCGGGGGATCGTTTATAATTCCGTGGGCAGCGTTAGATGATTCATCCAGAGTGGGTCATATGTTCATCAGAGCAGTTAGTAAAGAACACGTTAGAATATAACGCTGAATCTTACTGTGGCTTCCTCGCGCCGCTGGCAGATGAGCGTGGAACAGAATTTTTTCTATTATGGGATGTAGAAATGCCCGATCCATTTCCAGGTTGTATAATACGTCCAAATCATGTTGTTTTTTCGAGTTATTTGCACCGATCGATGTTCACTGTATCAAGACGGAGTCTCTCTAACGATAGCGAGTGGCCGGACCACATATGGATGAGCACTACCGGTTCAAAGGTCGGCCACCAGATGGCGCTCTTGAACCGCTAGAGAGTTGAGAGGAGATCAGCAGTGTGTCTCAGGGCTCCGGAAAGGAAATATGATTTCGATGACAGATTTTTGAAATATTGACATCAAAAACGAGTTACGGCGTCTTCGGCAGAATGAGCATGGCTAGGAAAGACGAGTTCCGGCGTTTTCGGCGATTAAAGTGTTAAAGGAGCAACACATTCTGATATTGGCAATATTGTCAACGGGAGCTAACCTTTTTCGTAGGTGAACTATGAGTGAGTTAGTGAGTGAGTGAGTGAGTGAGTGAGTGAGTGAGTGAGTGAGTGAGTGAGTGAGTGAGTGAGTGAGTGAGTGAGTGAGTGAGTGACTGAGTGACTGAGTGACTGACTGACTGACTGACTGACTGACTGAGTGGGCGGATGGGTGGGTTGGTTTGGCTGGGCGGGTGGGTGGGTGGGTAGGGCTGATGTTTGGGTGGGTGGGGGCTTTCTGGGTGGGTGGTTCTGGAGTGAGTTAAACAGAGAAACAGCCCTACCTTGTGATCATAGGGGTTGTAGGAGTGAGTTAAACAGAGAAACAGCCCTATCTTGTGATCATAGGGGTTGTAGGAGTGAGTTAAACAGAGAAACAGCCCTACCTTGTGGTCATAGCGGTTGTAGGAGTGAGTTAAACAGAGAAACAGCCCTACCTTGTGATCATAGGGGTTGTAGGAGTGAGTTAAACAGAGAAACAGCCCTACCTTGTGGTCATAGGGGTTGTAGGAGTGAGTTAAACAGAGAAACAGCCCTATCTTGTGGTCATAGCGGTTGTAGGAGTGAGTTAAACAGAGAAACAGCCCTACCTTGTGATCATAGGGGTTGTAGGAGTGAGTTAAACAGAGAAACAGCCCTACCTTGTGATCATAGGGGTTGTAGGAGTGGAAGAGTTGGGAGAGCTCTTTAGTCCTCTGCTTCTTCTGTGGACACAGGAAACAGAGATATTCATCAGGACATCAATTAAATTCAATTACAATTACATGAAATACAGCAGATATGTATTGCAGTTAGCAGGGTCTGTTGAAGTTGGCAATGCTGTTTGGGGGCCATTATGGGCCACTTGTAGTGTGTAATTCCATAGTACAAGTATTTATAGCCTAGGCATTTATTGCTTGGCAATGGGAGTGGGTTTCTTCATTGAGCGCTTATCCTCATCATTAGGGCACAAGTATCCACAATGGACAGACGGATACGGGGTAATAAATAATTTTAGCTGCCCTCCACAATAAGGATAAAAACACACATTTTCTGGATGTAAATAACACCAACCTGTCAATCCATCAATGATCTACCAAAACATCAGAAGCACCAAATAATATCAACTGTGTTGTGTACAGATTTTACCATTGAACAGCGTGCATATTGACATGTGACTGCATTTTAATGTAATCACACATATCATATGTTGTCGAAAAGTATGTAAACATTTTCTCATCAGAAAAACATGAATTAATTATATAAATGGACGTACTTACTTACTGCATGACTCATGAACTTATTAGGTCAAGTTAAAGTGGTGAAAATCACCATGGGTTACTAACGCTGCCTACAGCAATATAAAACAGCCAATCCTCCCCTTAATGCACATTAAAACATGGTATTAATAGGAAAAACGCATCTATTTGCCCACCAGCAACAGAAAAATTAAATCTCGTTCCTCATACATTCCCGCTCAAAGCTTCGCCTTAACCTCATGCGTCCTTAATTTGTAATGAAATGCTAAAGCTGCAGACATGCTTGTTTGATGTACTGTGGTTGTTAATGCAGGCGGTTACGCGGGGCAGACCTACTTACAAAGCGCTAATTAGCTGGCTGATTAGGCCATGCATGGCTATGGGGCAGGGTAGACGGCATGCACTATTATGCTAGTCTAACGAAGGAAGTCTGCGCTCTCGCGCTCTCCGATTCTCTTTCTTTCCTCTGCCCTCCTCTCTCTCTCTCTCCCTCTCTCAATCAATCACCGTCTCTCTCTCTTAAGGAGGAAGGGTATGTAAGTGCTGAAGTCTCATATTCTCGTGGACACATGCTCTCTTCCTGTATGTCGTTCTTTTCTTCCCCTCTCAATGCCTCCCAATAGGTACAATGGGCTTGATTAGCTAAGGGGAGTGTTTAGTGTGTGTGTGTGTGTGTGTGTGTGTGTGTGTGTGTGTGTGTGTGTGTGTGTGTGTGTGTGTGTGTGTGTGTGTGTGTGTGTGTGTATGTGTGTGTGTGTGCACGTTTATGTCAAGTCTCAGACTTAACTCATTTGCACTAATAATATCACTATAAATTGGACTAAATAACCAACATCATGAAACTGCCAGCAGACTGAAACCGTGTATAAAACACTGTAGCTTATCAGGATGCTGCTCTTATAAAACACTGTAGCTTATCAGAATGCTGCTCTTATAAAACACTGTAGCTTATCAGAATGCTGCTCTTATAAAACACTGTAGCTTATCAGAATGCTGCTCTTATAAAACACTGTAGCTTATCAGAATGCTGCTCTTATAAAACACTGTAGCTTATCAGAATGCTGCTCTTATAAAACACTGTAGCTTATCAGAATGCTGCTCTTATAAAACACTGTAGCTTATCAGAATGCTGCTCTTATAAAACACTGTAGCTTATCAGGATGCTGCTCTTATAAAACACTGTAGCTTATCAGAATGCTGCTCTTATAAAACACTGTAGCTTATCAGAATGCTGCTCTTATAAAACACTGTAGCTTATCAGAATGCTGCTCTTATAAAACACTGTAGCTTATCAGAATGCTGCTCTTATAAAACACTGTAGCTTATCAGGATGCTGCTCTTATAAAACACTGTAGCTTATCAGAATGCTGCTCTTATAAAACACTGTAGCTTATCAGAATGCTGCTCTTATAAAACACTGTAGCTTATCAGAATGCTGCTCTTATAAAACACTGTAGGTTATCAGGATGCTGCTCTTATAAAACACTGTAGCTTATCAGAATTCTGCTCTTATAAAACCCTGTAGCTTATCAGAATGCTGCTCTTATAAAACACTGTAGCTTATCAGAATGCTGCTCTTATAAAACCCTGTAGCTTATCAGAATGCTGCTCTTATAAAACCCTGTAGCTTATCAGAATGCTGCTCTTATAAAACCCTGTAGCTTATCAGAATGCTGCTCTTATAAAACACTGTAGCTTATCAGGATGCTGCTCTTATAAAACACTGTAGCTTATCAGAATTCTGCTCTTATAAAACACTGTAGCTTATCAGAATGCTGCTCTTATAAAACCCTGTAGCTTATCAGAATGCTGCTCTTATAAAACCCTGTAGCTTATCAGAATTCTGCTCTTATAAAACCCTGTAGCTTATCAGAATGCTGCTCTTATAAAACCCTGTAGCTTATCAGAATGCTGCTCTTATAAAACACTGTAGCTTATCAGAATGCTGCTCTTGTAAAACACTGTAGCTTATCAGAATGCTGCTCTTATAAAACACTGTAGCTTATCAGAATGCTGCTCTTATAAAACCCTGTAGCTTATCAGAATACTGCTCTTATAAAACACTGTAGCTTATCAGAATGCTGCTCTTATAAAACACTGTAGCTTATCAGAATGCGTGTGTGTCGGATGTGTGTTGGTTGTTAATGTAGTCAGCCACACAGAGCAGAGTCACACAGACAGATAACTAGCTAACTGATTAGGTAACAGATGGCTATGGGGGGCGTGTAGCCCACGGTCCACAGTATGTATACCGTACACTAACGGAACGTAGGCCAAGTGCGTCCACATTTTTATAGGATTCTATCACATTTTCATAACAATAGCACCCTGCGCCGTTTTCATTGAGGTTTCTTACAAATTAACGATGCTTTATCTTGTCCTTTATATGCCGATTATCATTAGAATCTTAAATTGTACCATATGTCCCCCTTTAGACAACATATGTAATGCTACCAGCGCACTTTTGTTAAGATAATTAGTTGGCCATTCGCGGTCGCTATACCGAGGTTGCAGTAATAGTTTAACGCTGTTCAGATCACGTCGGAGAATATAGACCCATCCCAGTGACCTGCGACCTGTGCTAACGCTCTTGGGAAATGCAGTGTTGTAGTTCTCAACATTTTCAGCCTTTAATTTTAAACCAATGCTGCCATCTACTGACAACAAGAAAGTGTTGTCTAATCGTCACCTTGAGAGGCACTTCCGTATACAGCGCCGCCCCAAACCCATTCTAGAGATTCCCACTTTTTGCTGGGAGTGGGGCGTGGCCGTATTTGGTCCCAGACAATAAGAGTGGCTGCAATTGGTCACCGTGACGTTAGTCTAGCGGAGGGGAGTCTCACCATTTCACTTTCTTTCTCTCCTGTCTGTCTGTCTGTCTGTCTGTCTGTCTGTCTGTCTGTCTGTCTGTCTGTCTGTCTGTCTGTCTCCCCCTCCCTCCTCTCCCTCCCTCTCTCTATTTCCTTCTCTGTGCGTGTCTTAATGGTGAGGGTATGCTGTGTGGGTAGACTAGTCTAGCTAATGGATTTCTTTTTCAATTATCTTTGGTTCTCTCTCTCTCATTTTCTCTCTCTTTTCCCTTTATCTCTTTTACCACAATGTATCTCTCATCTCCTCTCCCTCCCTCACTCTCTATCCATCTCCATCTCTCTCTCTCTCTCTCTCTCTCTCTTTCTCTGTGTTAATATAAGGGCTGTATTGTGTGTCTTCCGACTGACTGTATATGCAGCATGTATTTTCAAAATGTAATCTTGCTCTGTTTTAGAGAAAAAGGGTATACAGAATCGCAGTAACTACAAAATCACTGGATTGCCAAATAACTTTAAAGCCACTTTCCCCTCAGTTTCACTGCAGGGCAGTATTACACAGGCATGCCATCACACATGGGTATAGCACGTGACACCGCTGGAGGACAGGTGGCTTAAGGATAGGGAGAGCCAGGGGAGGAGAGGGGAGACGAAGGGATGCTGAGAGTGAAGAGAGGCAGCCTCAGGATAGACAGCTGATTGAGGGGAGATAGGGATGCTGTAGTATATGCCAGGGATTAAAGCAAAAAACTTTTTTTCAGGCCAAGTCATATTCTTATTTTAACCTCCACTGTATATCTTTTTTTAATAGCGTTAGCGTTTTAAGGGAACTAGATTATTTTAAACATCTTTTCTATTGCCAGTTTGCTTTTACGTAATATCAATGCTGTTTTCAATTCATTAAATAAAACTGATTAACTCTGACTTTGTCATACAAATAAACAAATCTACATACTGTAACTTTTCAGTGCACGTTTTTATTTACATTGTGACAACTGAACAAGCTTATGACTTGAACAAGGAACTAAACAAGGGAAACAGTGCTTTAATAATACATAATGCAATTTTACAACAACAAAAAAGTGCAGCTTACATACAGAAAACTCCTAATTCTGGGTTTTATATATATTTCAAATTTCGGTACTTTAGTCTCTAAAAATGTAATCTACCTACAGTACCTCAGTTGCGGAAAACAAATCCAAACTTCAAATAACCACACTTTCGACCGTTTTCGGCTTGCCATTGCCCCAACTGCTTTGTTGTTGAATCAAGTCAAATCCTAGGTAAGCGTATTTTGTGCGTGTGAACGTTGACATGAAAAGAAATAAATTTAAATAAATAAAAATAAATAAAATTTACAGACTGGGGGGTGTTCCGAGATAACATTAATGACTACACGGAGACAGTGCTGGACTTTGTTTATACTTTGGTGGAAGAAACAATCCCCACTACCACAATTAGAGTTTACCCAAACCAAAAGCCCTGGGTAGACAAATCCGTCCGTGAGGCTCTGAAAGCGCGCACCTCAGCCTACAACGCCGGGCTTGTGGCAGGCAACATGAATGACCACAAGGTGGCGAGATGCAACTTCAGGAGAGTAGTAATAGAGGCAAAGAGGCGCTACAGGGATAAAATTGAACTTCAATATGAACAGGCTGACTCTAGAGCTATGTGGCAGGGCCTCAGAACGATGACAGATTACAAAGGCACCTCCCTCAAGCTGAACAGTGACATCTCCTTAGCAAATGATCTCAATACCTTCTATGCAAGGTTTGAGGCTGGGAATAACAGCACCAGCCTACAATCCACTGCAATGGAGGGGGGGGGGACACTGCTGATGGAGACTCAGTGTTCAGGGTAACATAACATGAGGTGAGGAGGACCTTTAAGAAAGTGAATATCAGGAAGGCAGCAGGACCGGACGGTATCCCCGGCCGCGTCCTAAAAGTCTGTGCCGACCAACTGGCCCCGGTATTCACTGACATATTTAACCTGTCCTTGGAACAGGCTGTCATCCCCACCTGTCTGAAGAAGTCCACTATTATCCCTGTACCCAAAAAATCCAAGCCTGCTTGCCTCAACGACTACCGCCCTGTAGCTCTCACCTCCATAGCCACGAAGTGCTTTGAGAAGCTAGTAAAGGGCTACATCTGCTCCTCCCTCCCCATCAATCTGGACCCCCTGCAATTTGCATACCGCCCCAACAGGTCCACGGAGGACGCCATGTGCTGCACACAGCAGCATCACACCTGGACAAGAGGCAGGGGAACTATGTGAGAATGCTGTTCATCGACTACAGCTCAGCATTCAATACCATAGTCCCCTCCAAACTCATAGCCAAGCTCAGGGACCTGGGCTTGAACTATGACCTCTGCCAGTGGGTCTTGGACTTCCTGACGGGTAGACCCCAGGTGGTAAGAGCAGGCAACTGCACCTCCTCATCCATCACTCTCAACATAGGGGCCCCCCAGGGCTGTGTTCTGAGTCCCCTACTCTACTCCCTGTACACACATGACTGTGTGGCACAGCGGAAGAACAACACAATCATCAAATTTGCTGACGACACAGTAGTGGTGGGCCTGATCTCTGCAAACGACGAGAGGGCCTACCTGGAGGAGGTCAAGGTTCTAGCGGGATGGTGTCAAGAGAACAGCCTCTCCCTGAACGTCAGCAAAACAAAGGAGATGATTGTGGACTTTAGGAGGTCGGGGGTCAGGGACTGACAACTCTACTCGGCTTGGGCTTAACATCCACAGAGGGAAGAGCAAGGTCATGAGAATCAATGCTGACAACACATCACCCATCATTCTGGAAGAAGAAGCGTTGGAAGAGGTAGACAACTTCACGTACCTGGGCAGCATGGTTAACAAGCAAGGTGGAACAGATGCTGATGTGAGAGGCAGGATTGGCAAGGCCAGAGGAGCCTTTCTCCAACTAAAAAACATCTGGAGCTCAAGAGACATTTCCATCACAACCAAGATCAGGATATTTAAACAACGTGAAGTCAGTCCTACTCTATGGCGCTGAGACCTGGAGGACCACTGTCACAACAACCAATAAACTACAAGTTTTCCTAAACACCTGTCTGCGCAGAAACCTCCAGATTCGCTGGCCTAACACCATCAGCAATAAAGACCTGTGGCAATGAACACAACAACAGCCAGCAGAGAAAGAGATTCTCCAACGGCCATACACTCCGTAAACCATCCCTGAGCATCACAAGACAATCTCTCAGGTGGAACCCCCAAGGGAAAAGAAAGAGAGGCCGACCACGAAACACATGGCGCCGAGGACTTGGAAGATGATGCCAATAAGATGGGACACACCTGGGGCCAGCGTGAGAGGTTGGCTCAGGATCGGAATGCTTGGAGAACCCTTGTTGACGGCCTATGCCCCAAACGGGGTAAAAGGCGTAAGTAAGTAAGGGTCAGGGACTACAGCCCCCTCAGCATCGACGGGGCACCGGTTGAGAGAGTGAACAGTTTTAAGTACCTAGGAGTCCACATATCCGAGGACTTGACATGGACCACACCCATTGACAGTGTTGTGAAGAAGGCATGGCAACGCCTCTACTTCCTCAGGCGCCTAAGGAAGTTCCAAGTCAGAAGATCCTTAAGAACTTCTACTCATGCACAATAGAGAGCATCCTGACTGGCAATATCACCTCCTGGTTTGGGAATGGCACCACACAAGACCGTAGCAGACTACAGAGAGTGGCCCGTTCAGCCGAACGCACAATTGGAGGGGGGCTTCCCACTCTCCAGGGCATTTACAACAAGCGGTGCATGGGGAAGGCTAAGAGAATTATCAATGACTCGAGCCACCCAAACAACTGCCTCTTTGAACTGCTGCGGTCAGGCAAGCGATACCGGAGTCTCAAGGCAAGCACAGAGAGACTCAGAAGAAGCTTCTATCCCCAGGCCATCAGGATGCTCAACGAACAATAACACTATGTAACAACCATCAAATGCACTCACAGCACACACATCCACACAGTAGGGCTGCACGATTAATCGTTTTTTAATCGAAATCGCGATTTGGAATGATGCAATTATCAAATCGCCAAGCCTGCAATTAAAAAAAAAAAAAATTATTTAACCAGGAAGTCCCATTGAGATACAATATCTCCTTTGCAAGGTAGACCTGGCCAAGATGACAGCAATAACATTTGCAATACATCACACAGCAATAAAATGTGCGATACATCACACAAGAACATAATAAAATGTGCATGTATACAATACATCACATGTAAACACAAAGCAGAATAGTCTACATGATAGTAAAAGTGTATAATACAGGGTAATACAGTAATTTTGCAGTTGGGACCCGACTACAGAAAGCAGCAACATTCTTCTTGTAAATTTTTTTTAAATATGTTATAATCGCATCGCAAATCGCAATCGCAATATCTGTCAGAATAATCGCAATTAGATTATTTCCCAAAATCGTGCAGCCCTACCACACACACACACACTCACTTTAAACAAACAACTCACTGCAGCACCCACTTTAACCACTTTAGAACACCTAAGCACACTTTATATTTATTGGTAAATAATTTGCACTACAACCCATACCTCATTACATCTTACTGTAAATTGTACCTAAATTGTACCTCATCCCACTTCTGCTTTGCACTGTATAGTATATTGTATGGTAACTCAGTTACTTCTACTCTACATTGAGCATTGTATATATGTATATACTGAACACTTTTGTCTACATACTTGACTTCTATTTTATACTTGCTATACTTATTTTATACTCATCAATTTTTGCCTAGCACAGTCTCTGGAGCGTAACAGAAAGAAGCATTTTGTATAAAAGTATTCTGTACTTCTGTAGGACAACTAATAAAGAAACTTGAACTTGAACAGCCGTAAAATAACGTCATTCCCTACCCACCTTCACACCCACCATCAGGGCACCTACGGGAGGCTGCAATTCGAAACTAGCCACCGTAAATGTCCAACCCCCCCCCCACAACCCCCTCCTAATGTACAGTTTCTTGCCCCGCCAATGCATATATTTTATTTTAGGATCTCTGTTAAACAGTACTGTATATTTGTATATATTGTATGTCATAAATGTGCCAGTACTGTATATCTGTATGTCATAATTGTCATGATATATAGCTGTATATCTGTATGTCGTGTATGTCATAAATGTCATTATGAATTGAAAATGGGAGACCCTGATGTAAACAAGACGCAAGTCTTTCTCTGGTCTGCATCCCCTTAACAATTGTGTGTATTGAGCCGTACTGTATTGTACCCATTCTGCAATCTGTTAATACAATTTCCAATCAATCAATCAATCTCTCTCCCTCTCTCTAAGTCTTCCCAGATATACTAGTCTCTCTCTCGCTCTCGCTCTCTCTCTCACATCCTGACTGAGTACCATCCTCTCTCTCTTCCACCTATCCAGCATCTACTCCCTCCCTCCTCTCCTTTGCTCTCTCTCTTCACCCAGTGCCTCTCATCACTGGCCATCTGCACCTCTCTTCCCTCCCTCTAACAATCCCTCCTTCTCTCCAGCGTCTAATCAGAGATGCTGCTGAGGAATCATAACCTCAGGTTGTATTCCCCCCCTGCGGCGCCACACGCACGCACGCACGCATGTTTGTCAGGGTTTGAACTGTGTTTTATTTGGTCAGTGTTCTTTAAACTGACCCAGGAACAGCTTGGCCTGCCACACCAGTACTACTATATATTTGTATCGTTTATTGAGTTATTTCTCTTTGTCCTCTGATGGAAACACAGTCTAAAGGAACAAGCACAAGACAAATGTGGGATTCCTTTCCACTCAGTTGCAAACATGGTGTAAAGGAATCCCAACCTGAGCATGACATGAAGCAGAATGGCCACGTGTGATAAATGGTCAATTTATTCACATTCAATGAGATGTAATTAGTTGAAATGTAGTTAAATGTAGTTAAAATAAAAATGTGTTTTTAAATATCAGAATAACAACTGAAAAAAGAAAAGTGTGTCCCTTGCGTGTGTGTATGCGTCTGCCTGTGTGTGTGTTCATGTGTGTGCGTGTGTGTGTCTGCCTGTGTGTGTGTGAGAGTGTGTGTGTGTGCATGTGTGCATGTGTGAGTGTGTCTGCCTGTGTGTGTGTGTGTGTGTGTGTGTGTGTGTGTGTGTGTGTGTGTGTGTGTGTGTGTGTATGTGTGTGTGTGTGTGTGTGTGTGTGTGTGTGTGTGAGTGTGTGTGTGAGCCTGAGTGTGTGTACATCGTGTAGAGTCACCTCCCGGTAGATGCAGCATCCGTCTACGATGACAATAACAGATGGACGTCATAGCAACAACCATCGTTCATCATCACCGCGATGACAGACACACTCAACCACACACACACACACACACACACACACACACACACACACACACACACACACACACACACACACACACACACACACACACACACACACACACACACACACACACACACACACACACACACACACACACACACACACACACACACACACACACTCTCGCCCACTCTCCCTCACACATATACACATGTGGTGGCAGGTACGTAGCTGGGTTGTCAGCAACACAACCTCGATAGCATGCTAGATTAACTTCTCCGATTTATGGACCAAAGACACACACACACACACACATATAGATCTGAACACACGCACACACACAAACAGAGCAATTAGGAGCGATTAGATAAGGCCCACTAGCATCAGCTGTATACTATAAGCTGGCAAGGTGTTTCTCTCTCTGTCTCAATGGGTGTGTGTGTGTGTGTATGTGTGCGTGCGTGCGTGTACGTGTGTGTGTGTGTGTGTGTGTGTGTGTGCGTGTGTGTGTGTGTGTGTGTAGTGGCAGGTGTAAGCTCTAAGTTAGCCAATCAGTGCTGTGCGACTCCAAATCCCCCTCTCATTCTCCCATGGGCACAAAGCAAACCAGTAAGGTTGTTAGTGAACAAGACCCTCTGTGTGTGTGTGTGTGTGTGTGTTGTGTGTGTGTGTGTGTGTGTGTGTGTGTGTGTGTGTGTGTGTGTGTGTGTGTGTGTGTGTGTGTGTGTGTGTGTGTGTGTGTGTGTGTGTGTGTGTGTGTGTGTGTGTGTGTGTGTGTGTGTGTGTGTGTGTGTGTGTGTGTGTGTGTGTGCGTGCGTGTGTGTGAGTGTGTCTGTGTGTGTGTGTGTCCATCATTCTAGAACCACCCGAGGCCTAAGCTCTGTGTGTGCGCGTGTGTGTGTGCATGTGTGTGTGTGTGTTGCGGGGGGGCAAGGTGACAGTGATCTTGCCGTAGCCTTTAACAGGCCTCTGTGGCCTCCTGTCTCCCTGTAATGACAGACAGATGGCAGCGCCATAGACCCCCCACCCACAGCTCTGTCTGTGTGTCCAGACCACTCCACGAAGACCCCAGGTCTGTGTGTGTGTGTGTGTGTGTGTGTGTGTGTGTGTGTGTGTGTGTGTGTGTGTGTGTGTGTGTGTGTGTGTGTGTGTGTGTGTGTGTGTGTGTGTTTAAAGGGTCAGTGATTGCTAAAGCCCTAAGAGGGTAGCCAAATGCTGTGTCTATTCCCTGTGGCTTGTGTGTGTGTGTGTGTGTGAGTGTGTGTGTGTGTGTGTGTGTGTGTGTGTGCACATTGAGTCTCCACACCAAACAAACAAACATGCTCTGGTATGTTGTAGTTCCAGGTTTGTTCCAAGGTCAACGCTGTCCTTCAGGTCCCCAGATCCTCTGCGACGCATGAAGACTCCAGAACCATGTGACCCGTACCGCTAACGACCCGGGCCTGAGGTTACGTTACGTGACTTCTGTCCGACTTTCCACTACTATGGCATATCGTTTACGGTGCATTCCCAAAAAGCTGTCCATCATGCCCCCTTTCACGGGAGAAACATTTAGTAATATACGTTGTTATGGTTATATAAATATATATACTTTATAGTTATTATAGTTATAATTAGGGATGCACCGATATGAAAATTTGCCACCCATACCGATACCGATTGTTCAACTAACACAATCGGCCGACACCGATATTTGTGGCAATTTCTTTTTTAAATATATATATATATTTTTTTGTAATATAATTTTTTTTTCTATGAAACTACTGTATATTTGTGTTACAAATTGTGCTCACCGATATGAACATAGGCCTCTTTACTTACTTAAAAAAAGGAAACATCAAGAAATAGCACTATCTCTCTCCCAGTATGGTCTGTCGGGCTGCAGCTAGATACTAGTTCTACCAGTATGGTCTATCGGGCTGCAGCTGGATACTATTGTCTCAACCAGAGCTCTCAACCAATGACATTTTGATTGACAGTCAATTCTGCCAATTACGTCACACACCGCTTGCACCCGCCTCTGCTATTACCACCAATCGGCAAGCGCGTATAAATTTTTTACTTCCGCTTTTGTCCGCTATTGATTTTGACGAGAGGTATTCTACAACAACAACAAACGGCGGCGCAGCCAACGTTTAGCGTTTAGCTCCGCAGGATGACTAAATGAGGCATAATGATTTTACTGCAACGAATGTTATAATAAAACAAAGCCTTTCTATACATGTGTCTGATTGAAAACTTTATTAACAGATTGCAGAATGGGTAAAACTCAGGGCTCTATGAGCAACGGAAGGAACTGAGCTAGTATGAACGAGTATGCTTGCTACGTTCGGGTAAATAATATGCTGATGTTATTGAACGTGTAACACTAACTATATAACGTTAATGCCACAAAACGAATGCCTTGTTAATCATAAGTAGTAACTTTGATGCAGTAGCTTGTGTGTGGGGGACTGGGGACGGCGTTGTGCAGGTCGCGAGTGAACTTTTTTTTGTCTTTTGACGCTACACAAATTGATGGATATTTATCGGCTACTGCCATCGGCACATTCGAGCTTATCGGCCGATAGGCCGATTGCAGTCAACAAGGCACTTATCGGCCGATACCGATACCCGACCGATACATCGGTGCACCCCTAGTTATAATAATACATATACATTATCGTTATAATAATACATATACAAGGCGGTTAGGTGGCCGAGCGGAGATTGCGTTCGTCACCAGCCCCGGAGCTGAGCTGGATTTGCCTGTTCGAATCCAGCTCACAGCTCCGGGGTTGTCACCAGCTTGGCTGGCCGTCTGCACTGATACAATTGGCTGTATCAGAGGGTGGGAGAAGCTGGCGGGGTGGGTCCGGGTCGTTGTAAACAGCGACTCCTACAGTTCGGTCGGGGTCGCCTGCTAAGCGCGGATTGGACGTGAGGGGGATAGTGTGGTCCTCCCACACGCTACGCCCTCTCAATGAGAATCCGCGCTGCCAGGTGAAAAGAAGCGGTGATTGGCTGGACGTGTGTCGGAGGAAGCACGTGGTAGCCTCCACTCTCCCAGATGATCTGACTGTGGGGGGTAAGTGCGCAGCGACCAGGAAGGGACTGGGAATTGGCATACGACTAACATTGGGATGGGAGAAAATCGGAGGAAAATGGAGGGGGAAAAAGACCAATAAAAAAAAAAAATTATAATAATACATATACATTATCGTTATAATAATACATATACTTTATAGTTATATTAAAGGGGAACTATCTTATAAATGGCCTTTTTCAGTGTTTAGCATTGTTTCCTAGCTATGTGGACTTATATTAATATGATCTATGTCTCTAATTCTCATATTGGCGCATTCTTCCAATTCTCCTCTCACAATATTCACCCTCACTGAACTGAGTCATCTGAAAATGTGATGATTTGTGATGTCAGAAAGACACCGCTGCATGATAATGTCCCAGATGCCGCGACGCGCGACGGCCACACACAGTGGTTTAGGAGCCCAGCCTCAAAACAGCTTAAAGGGGAACTATCTTATAAATGGCCTTTGAGTGTTTAGCATTGTTTCCTAGCTATGTGAACTTATATTAATATGATCTATGTCTCAAAATTCTCATATTGGCGCATTCTTGCAATTCTCCTCTCACAATATTCACCCTCACTGAACTGAGTCATTTGAAAATGTGCGCGATATGTGATGTCAGAAAGACACCGCTGCATGTTAATGTTCAGGCGGCGACGCCGCTGCGCAGTGGTTTAGGAGCCCAGGCTCAAAACGGCTCGAGATCTTGAGGTAGAAAAATGCTGTTTTTGAGGACTTGATTAGAAATACAAAACAATGAATAAAAAAAATATATATATTACAGAGGTGTTCCATAGACTCACAGGAATTGTGTAAAAGTGCCCAAAATAGTGAAAGAAATAGTAAAATAGTTCCCCTTTAAGATCTTCAGGTAGAAAAATGCTGTTTTTGAGGACTTGATTAGAAATACAAAACAATGAATTAAAAAAAATATATAATTACAGAGGTGTTCCATAAACTCACAGGAATTGTGTAAAAGTGCCCAAATAGTGAAAGAAATAGTAAAATAGTTCCCCTTTAATATATATATATATATATATATATATATATATATATATATGTTGTGGTTATAGTCATATATATTTGGAACAAACTTCCCACCACAGTTAGAACAGCCTAAACCTGACCAATATTTCGCCTTTGACTAAAGACACACTTCTTCAATCAATACCTGAAATGAAAAAAGTTTTAAATTAAATAACCCTAACTAACCTTACTGTCATACACTGTCCTAATACACTAACCTACATTATAGCACTCGACACTTTGATGAACATTGTTACTCAGCTGATAGAGTTGTACCCTTCCTGCTGACTTGTCGTAGACAACTTGTAAGTCGCTTTGGATAAAAGCGTCAGCTAAATGACTAAATGTAAATGTAAATATATACTTTATGGTTATAGTAATACACATACTTTATAGTTATAGTAATATATATGTATATCATGTATGATTATAGTAATATATATATATATATATATATATATATATATATATATATATATATATATATATATATACCTTATAGTTATAGTAATTATATACTTTATGATTATAGTAATATATATACTTTATAGTTAGTCATATATTGTCTGGTTTACCACCTAGGAGACACAATGTATGAAAACCCATCTAATACAATTAAAACCCAAAGACAAACTTGCAAACGTACAAAAAGCTACGAGGAATCGAATCAACAGTGTTTTGTTTGCCTGTATGTAAGTAACACGACAGAAAAACACATTTTAAATGAACTACCGTAAATCCTCTAATATTGGACGGGTCATGTATTTACCTCAGCTGCAAAGAGCACCAGACCTTTATTAGAGAGAGGCTTATATAAGAGGCAGGCCTTCATTTCTAAAAATGACACTAATTTTTTAATACGTACATTGTCTGTCTACATTTATTTAGACTAACATTGGTATTTAAATATTGAGTGCAGTTGAGTCATTGTGAAACTGTGGTAGATTAATGTAATTCACACACTGAAGTTGGAACTGTCTATAGTAGGTTGCGGGGCCCGCACGGACAATTTTGCGTGTGGTACCTTCTCGACTCTACCTGAGTCGAATCGAGTTGATAACATGCAGGCAATAGCTTTAGCTAACGCTATCATGATCTGTAATGTCAACTGGACAACGCCAGCCCCGCCTGCCAACGCCATATAGATAGCGAACGTTAACTAACGTTTGCAAACGAAGCCAACATCATCCAGCCGACACCACAGATCTCGCTATGACAACGTTAGCTAACACTAACGCTAACGCCAACGAGAGGGAAACGTTAATGTAGTCAGTGTAGCGGGAAAGGTAGAGAAAGGCAGCACTTAATTTGCATTGGCAAGAGTTTATCTCATTCTATATCACGGCCTGTATTTGTCTGCATGTATCAAACCCCCGGCCATTATAAGAGGCCCGTCCTCTATTTGAATACCATCCACTATTAGAGGATTTACACACTTTTCATAGTGATATTACGTGATGTGAAAAGCACCTTAGAGCGCAACACATATGACAATTTGGGGGAATAGGACGTATGTGAAAGCGCTCCCCTCATCTCTCTAAAAACAGCTACAGCACATCTCATTAATCAATGTACAGTCCAACCTGACCCCCTGGAACAACTTAACCACTAACTCAACCTTAATACCATGTTAGAATACTTTAGAGTCTGTCTCAACAACTCCCCTGGTGACTGTGTGTGTGTGTGTGTGTGTGTGTGTGTGTGTGTGTGTGTGTGTGTGTGTGTGTGTGTGTGTGTGTGTGTGTGTGTGTGTGTGTGTGTGTGTGTGTGTGTGTGTGTGTGTGTGTGTGTGTGTGTGTGTGTGTGCGTGTGTGTGTGTGTGTGTGTGTGTGTGTGTGTGTGTGTGTGTGTGTACCAAACGTGCATGAGAGACAGCTTGTGTGTGTGCATGTGTGCATGTGTGCATGTGCATGTGTTAGTGAGAGAGGGAGTGAAAGAGAGAGAAAAATAACCACTATATGTGCAGACTTGTGTGTGTTCATGTGTGTGTCCAGGCATAGATAAATGATGTTGAAGCCAGTAGATGGATCTACCAGTTTCTGACCAGCTGTTTCACTCCAACAGCTGCTGCACCGCGGCCTCCTGGGTAATGCAGTTCTTAACCAATTAAAGGCTGGGGAAATTAAAAACACACTCCCACATGGACAGTTAGACGTTCTGTGTCCGTCTTATTCTCTATCTCTCACTCTCTCTGGGTCTCAGTCTCCTTTTTTCTCTCTTCCTTTCTCTATATTTTTTGTGTTAACTATTCCTCTCTTTCTTGCTCTCTATCCATCTCCCTCGGAACACATGAACATGCACACATGTATACACACATATAGACACAAGCACATAGAGACATATGCATGCATGTACACACACTAGGGCTGACCTGGACTAAGGATTTGTATAGTCGACTTTGATTGGTCGAAATTTGCCGATAGTCGACTGATCGATTTTTTGATTATTATTTTGTATCATTCCATTTGGGCTGTGGGGGGTGCTTAATGTCTGAAGGAGTCGACTGAAGGCTTCTTGTCCTCTGTGAAAGCATGCAATTGATCCACTGATGGATACATCTTGATATTTGTCTAGTCTAGTGTGTTCATTAGATGGGTGAAATCCTCTTTCAGTGCCTCTTAGTAGGGCTGGGCGATATATAGAGTATACTCGATGTATCGTGGCTTGTTCTAGGTGAGATGTAGTAAATTGCTATATCGTGAACATCGAGTATTAGCCGTCAGTTAGCCGCCGCGGCTAAAAACAAACTATCAACACGGACCGACTTGCTTTAGCGCAGCGTTTTCCTCTCATTTCATTATAGACACAGACCAATGTGGACCTTCAATGATGAGCAATTGTCATTTCATTAGACACAGACCAGCTCAGACCTTCAATTTAATTGAATTGAGCAACTGGCTAACGTTAGCCGCTGTTAGCGTCTCAGCTAACGCTAAACAATCTAACTAACGTGACTCCGCGATACCATTTCCATTAGTGAGGACATGGGGGGGGGGGGTATATTGATGAGGCTTGACAACAGGTCCAAAGATAACTTCACATTTATTGGCAATTAGTTTCTTTATATCGCTTCCTCCAGCTTCCAACTGTGTTGACAAAATTCAAACCTGGTGTGGTTAGCTACGGAGCATCACAACGCTCAAACGCTCTCTCTCTCTCTCTCTATCTCTCTCTTCTTCTTCTTGTATATTTCCGGCGGACTACACGTCTAGGCGTATTGCTGCCCTCCACAGGACAGTGTGATCACAATAGATTTCCAGCCCTCCCTATACTGTTATACAGCCCTGCGGCAAGCAGGAACCTCTCTCTCGCTCTCGCTCTCAATGATTTAAAGTGGCCACACGTTACAATATACATACTAACTGGGATAGTTGATGATAAACATTTAATTTCATTATCTGAAATATTATACAATCATTAAGTCTGCTATAAGCCATTATCCCTTTGTGTGTGATTATTATTGTCTCACAGTAGTGTGTATATATAAAGTGTGTGTGTGTGTTTTTAGCTAAAGTGGATAGAAAACAGTACTGTGCAAAAGTCACCCAAGAGTTTTTATGTAAATTGTCTTACAGTAGATTATTAAATGTTTAATAAAAACAATTAAAAGTATTAGTATGTCAGTAGAGACAATGTCTTAGTACATTTTTAGAAACTTTTAATTAAATTATTTTTTAAAGCATCTTCATGGTTTAATGCAAACATATGTTGCAGGGACTATTATAATCATTGTATTGGCATGACTGTATGCATCAAAGGGTTAAATCAAGCATTGTTAAGTGCTTTAGAGTAAATGTCCAAATATCGCGATATATATCGTGTATCGTGATATAGCAAAAAAATATCACGATATCCTTTAGAGGCCATATCGCCCAGCCCTACCTCTTAGGCAGTTAGCCTCTCTGGTATGCTCGACATTAGCGTTAACCGGATACACACACACAGACATAGCCACACACACAGGCATAGCCACACACACAGACACACACCTCTCCAGTCAGCAGGTCAGTCATCAGGCTAAGTTTCATCATCTGGGGATGTTTATACAGGTCTGAGCCAAATACAATCACACCCTGATCCTCTCCTCACCTACTATCTCTCTTCTCCTCTTATCTTCTCCTCTCCTCTCCCCTCCTCTCTTATCGTTAGGGATGCACCGAATATTCGGCCACCGAAAATGTTCGGCCGAAAATGGCCAAAAATGGCCTTTCGGCTTTCGGCCGAAAGAGTTTTTTCAACGAAAATATATCACTGAATGTCAAAGAACATAAACAACCTGTAACCTAACGCGTGTTGTTGTGATGATGTCATCAAAACGCGGCTTCAGTCATTACATGCGCAACGTGAGCTCTTCAGTCCTGCAGCCTGTGATAACTCCTCGTGGGGCTAATAGTCACGGGAGATGTAGTAAATACAACAGTCCTTCCATGTAGGCTAGAACGCCTGGAATCATTACAGTAGTTCAAGTTTCTTTATTAGTTGTCATACAAAAATACAGAGTACTTTTATATAAAATGCTTACTGTAGCCACTACAGTAACATCATTAAGTCTGCTATAAGCTATTCTCCCTCTCATGTGTGCAGATCTTTATGCAGTTTTAAAGCACATTGGCTTTGTTCTGAATGCACTTTGTTGTAGTTATTCTACAGAGAAAAGAAAATGCACTTGACTTGGAATGAATGTACTGTATGCATTCAGAAGTGCTGAATAAATGTTTTATGGACCCATAATAGTGATTATTTATTATTTAAGTTAAGTTTTGCCATAATCATATATTTTTCCATAATCAGGTAGCTGAACAACATTGGTAAAAAAAAATTCTAATCTATGAATCATTTTCAGCCTTTCGGCATTCGGTTTTCGGCCAAGAATTTCCCATTCGGTGCATCCCTACTTATCGTGTCCTCACATCCTCTCTCACCTCTCCTGTCCTCACCTCTACTCTCTCTCCTCTCATCATCCTCAACTCTTCTCCTCTCTCTCCCATAGTCTCTATTTTCTCCTATCCTCACCTCCTCCCTCTCTTCTCTCACTCCCGCCTGTCCCCCCTCCCTGCACTCTCTCTGTTGGAGTCTCATTCATCACATCACTTCAGAGGAGCCCAACCACCTGGAAAACATGACTCTCTCACTCTCGCTCTCTCTCTACAAGGCCATTCATCAAAGCTGATCACTATGGAGAAAATTATATAATAAACTAAATGTTAAGAGATTCCAAAACACCTGGACCATCTCCCTCTCTCTCTCCCCTGAACATACCTCTCTTTCCTCCTCACCCACTCATCTCTTTCTTTCTCTCTTTCTCTCTTTCTCTCTTTCTCTCTCTCTCTCTCTCTCTCTCTCTCTCTCCTCGAACATGCATCTTCTTATCAGCCACTCCCCTATCTCTCTCATCTCTCTCCCTGAACATACATCTCTCTCCTCATCATCCACTCATCTCTCTCTCTCCCTGAACATACATCTCTCTCCTCATCATCCACTCCTCTCTCTCTCTACCTCTCTCCCTGAACATACATCGCTCTCCTCATCATCCACTCCTCTCCCTCTCTCCCTGAACATACATCTCTCTCATCATCATCCACTCCTCATCATGCACTCCTCTCTCTCCCTGAACATACATCGCTCTCCTCATCATCCACTCCTCTCCCTCTCTTCCTCAACATACATCTATCTCCTCCTCATCCATCTCTCTCTCTCTCTCTCTCTCTCGCTCTCTCTCTCTCTCTCTCTCTCTCTCTCTCTCTCTCTATACCAGGTCATTCATCAAAGCTGATCACTATGGATAAAATAATATAATAAACTAAATGTTAAGAGATTCCAAAACACCTGGACTACCCCCCCCCCCCCCCCCCCCCCCTCTCTCCTCCTCAGTAGATCACATTATGAAGTCAGTATGGTAATTGAGTAAAGCTGCAGGGAGACTTAAGAGACAACTGGACAGACGTGTCCTCTATCCTAGTGCTCTTTGTTTTCCTCCCAACATCTCGCCCGTCTCTTCCTCCAGAGGAGAGAGTGGAACCTACGGTATGATTCTACTGCTCATTGGCTGGGAACCCCCTAGAACATCCCGTAGAACCTCCCCTAGAACCTCCCGTAGAACCTCCCCAAGGACGCCACATTGGAAACAAGGAATTTGGCCACTTAGATCGTTCTTCATAACAATATTACATTTTTATTTCAACTTGTAAGACACTGATCATTTTCAGCAATGACGAGCTTACAAAACAAGACGCAGTTTATCAGCAATTTCATACATATAGGCACAATAAACAAGAATAAACAAAACAAAAAAGACGGTTACAAGTCAACACGCGGATATCATACTTTTAAATGCAGCAAACAAAGGAAGAAGCTTCAGCTTCAGTCAGTCGGAGGGCATTCCAGGTGTTGGAAGCATCAACGGAAAAAAGGAGTTGTTCCTAGTTCAGAGCAAACTGGAGGAACCCTAAGAACCAACCAGTCTATTGCATGTGTAGAATAGGTAAGATTCCAACTAGGGATGCACCGATATGAAAATTGGCCACCGATACCGATACCGATTGTTCAACTAACACTATCGGCCGATACCGATACCGATATTTGTATATTTGTATATAAGTATTTGTAATTTTTTTTAATTTTTTCTTTATTTTTTTTTAATTTTTTTTATGAAACTACTGTATATTTGTATGTGTATGTTTGTATTTGTAGGCCTCTTTACTTACTTAAAAAAAGGAAACATCAAGAAATATGTTTATGGTATCACTATCTCTCTCCCAGTATCGTCTGGCGGCCTGCAGAGGGATACTATTTTCTCAACCAGAGCTTTCAACCAATGCAATGGAACCATTCTGGCGGCCTGCAGCGGGATACTATTCTCTCAACCAGAGCTTTCAACCAATGCAATGGAACCATTTTGATTGACAGTCGATTCGGCCAATTACGCCACACCGCTAGCACCCACCTCCTGCTGTTCTTACCACCAATCGGCAAGCGTTTATTCATTTTCTACTTTCGGGCATGCCGCCATTGATCTGCTTGCGACTCACTCGAGAGCACATCACAACAAACTTAACGTAGCTAATACCTTAGCTGCCCGGCCCGCCGACCAGCGCTCCACAGCATGACCAAATGAGACATAATGATTTTACTGCAACAAATGTTATAATAAAACAAAGCCTTTCTATACATTTGTCTGGTTGAAAACTTTATTAACAGATTGCAGAATGGGTAGTTTGGTACGGAATGAACAACGGAATGGAACTGGCCTTGCTTACTTGCTGTGTTCGGGTAAATAATATGCTGATGTTATATTGAACGTGTAACACTAACTATATAACGTTATTAACTAACTAGCTACCGTACCGGGAGCTCACGTTGATGCCTGGATGGTGCTAACTAACTAGCTACCGTACCGGGAGCTCACGTTGATGCCTGGATGGTGCTAACTAACTAGTAGTGGGTAGTTGGGTACGGAATGGAACTGAGCTATGAACGGACTCGGAGTAATGCCTTGCTGCTATGGGTAATAATAATATGCTGATGTTATTGTCCGTGTAACACTAACTATATAACGTTAATGCCACAAAACGAATGCCTTGTTAATCATAAGTAGTTACTTTGATGCAGTAGCTTGTGTGTGTGTGTGGGGGACGGCGGGCGTTGTGCAGGTAGGTCGCGAGTGAACTTTTTTTTTTTTTGCCTTTTGACGCTACACAAATTGATGGGTTATTTATCGGTGACTGCTATCGGCACATCTGAGCTTATCGGCCGATAGGCCAATAGCAGTCAACAAGGCACTTATCGGCCGATACCGATACCCGACCGATATATCGGTGCACCCCTAATTCCAACAGTGCTGAGATATAAGGGGGAAGTTTACCAACAAGGGCTTCAAAAATAATCAGATACCAATGATACAGTATGATGCAACAGTAGGTAACATGTGCAATCTTATGGAAGTCATTTTTCACAACATTCCAAACCTGTATAGGAACCCAGCTCCCTCCATCCCTCTTCTCATCCACATGCTGCTCCTCATCCATATGTCCTGTGGCTATTAAGAGCACCCCCCCCCCCCCTACCTACTCCAGCCCTCTGCTTAGTATTCAGCTTCCTCCCTCCTGTGGCTTTTCAGCACACTTCCCTTCCCTCTCTCTCCTCTCACTCTCTCATACTCCCTCTCTCTCGCTCTCCCTTGCCCTCTCTCATACTCCCTCTATCTCGCTCTCCCAGTAGGTTTCCAGACAAACCATCTGGTTCGCTTTATTAATGGCTGACCCTACAACACCTAGACGGCGCCTACACACCATAGCCGCCTCTCTGTGTGTGTGAACAGGTGTGGGTTGACTGATGGTGCTATGTTGTGCTTACCAACAGCAGGTGTACTGGTTGCAGCACCCCAAAACAGACCCCCCCCCACCTCTCTCTCTATATCTCTCTCTCTCTCTCTCGCTCTCTCTCGCTCTCCCTCTCTTTGTGTCTCTGTTATTATCTGATAAGCTCACTAGTATATTAATATAGGATTAGAGAAAACATGTTGTGGTGAATGAGAGTTATCCATGTCGTTATTATTATTTTATTTTGCCTTTTGCCCTCTGTCTTTCCCCCCATCCCCCCAATGTTGTCGTTATGCCAGTTCCCTCCTGGTTGTTGCGCTGCCCTACTGTCGGTCTGGGGAGGGAGCAGAACCACCACACGCCTCCTCCGATACATGTGGAGTCCCCAGCTGCTTCTCTTCACCTGACAGCGAGGAGTTTCACTGGGAGAGTGTACCACACATTGGAGGCTCACGCTATCTCCCACGAGATCCCCTCCCTGCTGAACAGGCCAGTAGGAGTCTCTAACAACCAACCGCAGGACATCACACCCCACGGCGTGCCACCCGTCAACACTGCCACTTGTGTTCATAGGGATGAGTGACCAGGTCGGAGCCACCGCCGCTGGGAAATTAACCCAGGTCTCTGCGCTGGTAGGGAGGGCTTAGACCTTTACACGCTACACTACCCAGCCTTAGACCTCTACACTCTACACTACCCAGCCTTAGACCTTTACACTCTACACTACCCAGCCTTAGACCTCTACACTCTACACTACCCAGCCTTAGACCTCTACACTCTACACTACCCAGCCTTAGACCTCTACACTCTACACTACCCAGCCTTAGACCTCTACACTCTACACTACCCAGCCTTAGACATCTACACTCTACACTACCCAGCCTTAGACCTCTACACTACCCAGCCTTAGACCTTTACACTCTACACTCTACACTACCCAGCCTTAGACCTTTACACTCTACACTACCCAGCCTTAGACCTCTACACTCTACACTACCCAGCCTTAGACCTTTACACTCTACACTACCCAGCCTTAGACCTTTACACTCTACACTACCCAGCCTTAGACCTCTACACTCTACACTACCCAGCCTTAGACCTCTACACTCTACACTACCCAGCCTTAGACCTTTACACTCTACACTACCCAGCCTTAGACCTCTACACTCTACACTACCCAGCCTTAGACCTCTACACTCTACACTACCCAGCCTTATACCTCTACACTCTACACTACCCAGCCTTAGACCTTTACACTCTACACTACCCAGCCTTAGACCTCTACACTCTACACTACCCAGCCTTAGACCTCTACACTCTACACTACCCAGCCTTAGACCTCTACACTCTACACTACCCAGCCTTATACCTCTACACTCTACACTACCCAGCCTTAGACCTCTACACTCTACACTACCCAGCCTTAGACCTCTACACTCTACACTACCCAGCCTTATACCTCTACACTCTACACTACCCAGCCTTATACCTCTACACTCTACACTACCCAGCCTTAGACCTTTACACTCTACACTACCCATCCTTAGACCTCTACACTCTACACTACCCAGCCTTAGACCTTTACACTCTACACTACCCAGCCTTATACCTCTACACTCTACACTACCCAGCCTTATACCTCTACACTCTACACTACCCAGCCTTATACCTCTACACTACCCAGCCTTAGACCTTTACACTCTACACTACCCAGCCTTATACCTCTACACTCTACACTACCCAGCCTTATACCTCTACACTCTACACTATCCAGCCTTAGACCTCTACACTCTACACTACCCAGCCTTAGACCTTTACACTCTACACTACCCAGCCTTAGACCTTTACACTCTACACTACCCAGCCTTATACCTCTACACTCTACACTACCCAGCCTTAGACCTTTACACTCTACACTACCCAGCCTTATACCTCTACACTCTACACTACCCAGCCTTAGACCTCTACACTCTACACTACCCAGCCGCACCATATCCATGTAGGTTTAAAGCAGTAGTGTGTAGAGGTAGTTGAGGAGGTGTGGTATAACCATGTAGGTTTAAAGCAGTGGTGTGTAGAGGTAGTTGAGGAGGTGGTATAACCATGTAGGTTTAAAGCAGTGGTGTGTAGAGGTAGTTGAGGAGGTGGTATAACCATGTAGGTTTAAAGCAGTGGTGTGTAGAGGTAGTTGAGGAGGTGGTATAACCATGTAGGTTTAAAGCAGTGGTGTGTAGAGGTAGTTGAGGAGGTGGTATAACCATGTAGGTTTAAAGCAGTGGTGTGTAGAGGTAGTTGAGGAGGTGGTATAACCATGTAGGTTTAAAGCAGTGGTGTGTAGAGGTAGTTGAGGAGGTGGTATAACCATGTAGGTTTAAAGCAGTAGTCTGTAGAGGTAGTTGAGGAGGTGGTATAACCATGTAGGTTTAAAGCAGTGGTGTGTAGTAAGGATGTCCCCAAAGCCTGTTTTTGGGATTCAAACTTCGTCAGGGTTTTTCGAACGAACGTTCAAACCTTCATTTTTAATAGAAAATATCCTCAAACTAAATCCTCAATTTGAATAAAGTGATTAATCTGATTAAATTAGTATTTTTTTTTATTAAATCAACTTTCTTTAATAAATATAACTCAGCTGTTTTTTTTACTACTATAATATTAGTGTAGCCTAATCTTTATCTGCAACTGTGAAGAAAACCCCCATTGGTTTAAACAGAATTTATACACATAAAAAAAATATATATAAAAAAAATAATTCGAATGTTGATTTAGAATTCGAATGCCAACGTAACAAATGGACGTCCGAACGTTCGGGCTCAGCCTTAGTGTGTAGAGGTACTTGAGGTGGTATATATACTGCTGAAGGGGACATGTGGCATGTGAGCTGTGACCTCACCTTCTGATATAAGGCAAGGTTAATTAGGCTCACAGGCGTGTATGGTGTGATCTCACATCCTATATATTTGAATGGTCATTAGCCTGAAAGGTCGGTAGACCGTGACCCCCTCATCCTATATGTTGTCAATCTGACATGTGTGTATTGTGTGATCTCACCATTCGATATAACTCAATGGTAATTACACCGATGTTTAGGAGGTGTGTGTACGCCTGGTAGTAAGGTACCGTTACGTACGGCCTCAGTGAGAACAAGTAAAAGATTCTTGAGGTTTTCACAAATTAGGCCGTCAAGTCCCAGCAATTGGCATTGAATGATATCTATCACATCTATCAAAGAAGGTTCTTAACACCCCTGCCATTCATTATGAATGATATCTATCACATCTATCAAATAAGGTTAGATAGATAATAACTGTGTGATGATGAAAAATCACTTATTTTCCTGCTTTTGTTTCGGGTTTGCATGCACACCTCAAATGAACCGCTCCAGTGTTCACTCGGAGGCGGACAGAGACCACCTCAAAAAGGCGGACCGGGGTGTGGGTGTTTGGTGTGGACCCGAGTTTGATTACGGTAATCACACACCAGCTCAAAGCAACCACACCATGGGCGGTACATGCTCCAGGGTTACCTTCAACCGGACTAAACAGGGTCGGTGTGCACGTGACCGGAGTCGGCTGTCTATTACAGTTAAAACAATGACATGGACCGTACACACTATGACAAGACATGTGATCAATGACTTACAATGGTTACAGAGGCTGCCTATAGAACCAAATCCATATATGATATATGACCATCGACAGTACAAGAGAAACAAGATGGATGGAGAGGGGGGGAATATTTAAAAATAAAGATAAAAAAAGGAGTAGATAGGTGGAGAGGTGTCTGGAGATTGATCCTCCGAAGACACCCGTTTCTCAGGGGATGGAGGGAGGAAAGGAGAAAGGGAATGACATATGAAGAAGAACCCAACTTGAAAGAGCTGTGTCAGGGCTTTGATGGAGGAAGATGAGGGGAGGAGAAATAGAGAGAGAGAGAGAGAGAGAGAGAGAGAGAGAGAGAGAGAGAGAGAAATATAGAGAGAGATATAGAGAGAGATAGAGAGAGAGAGAGAGAGAGAGAGAGAGAGAGAGAGAGAGAGGAGATGGCGAGAGAGAGAGGAGAGGGAGAGAGAGAGAGAGATAGAGAGAGAATACGATTTATAGTATAGGAGGGAGTCACGGAAAGGGCATAGCGGGAGACAATAATAATAGGTTCTAAAGTAGGACTGACAGTGACATATTGTCACCAGGAATTCATAGCATATGCAACAAAAAGTTTCACACTGAATTTCATAGCATCTCCTTTGGACCACAACAAGCCATTTTAAGATAAGACACGATTATTGATCCCCTTGGGGAAATACAGGATTCTCTCACAGTCCTCCCGCCACCACTCCTTCATGGCTTTTGTGGTTAAATTACCATTCTGGGTAAGATTAGGTTATGGTTATG
Source organism: Notolepis coatsorum (assembly GCF_963971535.1). Taxonomy (NCBI): domain Eukaryota; kingdom Metazoa; phylum Chordata; class Actinopteri; order Aulopiformes; family Paralepididae; genus Notolepis; species Notolepis coatsorum. Next base: position 70,049,927 of record NC_140183.1, read on the forward strand.
GTATGGTTAAGTTAAGGTTATGTATAGGTTAAGGTTAGGGTTATGTTATGGTTTATGGTTGGGTTAAGGTTAAAGTTAGGGTTATGTTATGGTTGGGTTAATGTTAGGGGCAGTGTTATGGTAAACGCTAAAAGTAGGCCTTCGTGGGAATAACCTGCAGATAAGAATAACTAGTGCAATAATTAAAATACCCTACAATGCAGCTGGATGCAGCTCCAGAACGCTGACGGCATACGAGTGGGTTTACTGGAAGAGTTTTCACTGGAAGAGTTATCTCATCAGCTATGAGCTCTGTAGTGAATGGATGTGTGTGTCTAGACTCTGTAGTGAATGTATGTGTGTCGTTCCATGGCATGAGAACATAGGTGGCCTTAAGGTTCAGGGGGCCCCTTTCAAGATCAATATGATGCATACATATTATTAGTCTACATCACCCAGAATCACAATAGGAAGCTGTAGCCACTGTGCGAAACTCACCACGACGCAGCTCAACTAGACCCTTGAGATTGACGTTACTTGGTTTATGTCAGGAGCGAGGTTTCTTCTACAAGGTGAAGGAAACATCGTTCTGTGTCGGTGAAGTGCCTTTTAAAGCGTTTCCACCACGCATCAGTTATCCGCGTTGGCACGGTGCGCGCATTCCCTTTATCAATCCGGGGTGTGTTTGCTTTGTCAATCCGGCGCCCTGCTAGCGAGCGGGCCCCGTTTAGATTGAAACGGGTGAAACATAGAAATGTGCACAAAAGCCTGCACATCCAAGAAAGTAAATGTAAAAAATAAATGTGGTCAGATAAGAATAATAGGAGCAGAGGAAGAACTGACAGCTGTGTCCCCTGGGAACGGCCACGTCCTCAACCAAGGCTCATCACGCTGACTGAGCTCCCAGACTTTGACGTGACTATGATTGAAGTGCAATTTTTAAGGGCAATTTTATTCGTATACATAAATTATATGTTGCATACGTATGTTCAATGTGATCTCTTTGTATTACGTGAGATGTCCTCTTTGTCGTGTGCCCTGCGTCCTGTTAAGAGCGTAGGTTGTTGTGAGTTAAAATCTATACGCTGGCGAATAAGACAAGATTGTGATTCACAAATGGACTGCATTTGTCATGTCCCCTGTGTCCTAGTGGCGTTGTCTCTGTGTGGATATGTGGGAAGTGATTACAGAATTGGAACCTGGTGTGGATGCAGGTCCCTGAGGCATCCACAGCTGCTGGCGATCAGCAATCAACTGACTACTAATACCCAGCCCATAATGCAAGACAATGCCAGATTGTATTCTCAGCTAACCCAGTAGTCAGTCATCGTTCTTTGCTTGTAGCCTGTTTATTCCACCTGTCCTGCCGTGTCTAACCCCGCCTGTCCTGCCTTGTCTCTAGTCCACTACCTGGCTGGCTCCCCTCCAAGCTTGGAGCATCCTGTATCCCGCGTATGACCCTCGCTCGTCGGACTACCCTTCTCCTGGATCTCCCCGTGAACTGTCTGTGTCGCCCGCCTCGTCTACGAACCTCCGCCTGTCAGACTACGACTCTCCTGGATCATCCCACGCACCGTCCGAGAACCCGGGCCTCGTCGTTGACCTCACGCTTGTCCAACTACTATACCTTTTTTTATATTAAACACCCTTGGAACCTGTCCAGTTGTCTGCTCTCTCTCTGTCTGTGCTAGAGTCTCACGGTCAAACCATGACAGCATTTATATAGAGCTTTTATCAAAAGCGCTTTACAACTCACGCCTCACATTCACCCGTTCACTCGACATCCATGGCGGAGGCGACCGATGCAAGGTGCCGACCTGCTCATCGGGAGCAGTTAGGGGTTAAGTGACTTGCTCAAGGACACTTCCACATGCTGAGCCACTGTCGCCCCCATAGGGTCAGGGTCACCACACATGGCGGTAACCTGACCGTGGATGTGGAGTGGGAGCGTGGCCTAAAGAGCACAGGTTATATTTATCATCTTTTGTCATTCCATGGCAACGGTGAGAGTCTCAGTTCTCAGTTATAATTACAGTCTTAAAAAGAAGTGTACTAGGAGTGATACACACACACACACCTTCCATAATACTTTCGGCTTCATTAGCCACTAATTGTTTCACTTAGCGCCGATCTTGAGTGTTGTGTGTGTGTGTGTGTGTGTGTGTGTGTGTGTGTGTGTGTGTGTGTGTGTGTGTGTGTGTGTGTGTGTGTGTGTGTGTGCGCGTGTGTGTGTGTGTGTGTATGTGTGTGTGTGTGTGTGTGTGTGCGTGTGTGTGTGCATGCATGCATGCGTGTGTGTGTGTGTGTTGGAAAATGAAGAATAAAGGACAGGTCCAAGTCATTAGGCATCATCCACATTAACGACGTGTGTGTGTGTGTGTGTGTGTGTGTGTGTGTGTGTGTGTGTTCATGCATGCAGGTATATATTTATTCCATTCCCTGACACATGTTCAAATAGGATTAAAGGCACAGTGTACATAACATACAGTATACCACACACACACACACACACACACACACACACACACACACACACACACACACACACACACACACACACACACACACACACACACACACACACACACACACACACACACACACACACACACACACACACACACACACACACACACACACACACACACACACACACACACACACACACACTAACCCTAGCTGATGATGATGATGATGATGATGATGATGATGATGATGATGATGATGATGATGATGATGATGATGATGATGATGATGATGATGATGATGATGATGATGATGATGGAAATGAGTGATTATCCCTGCTGTCGTATGAATGATTATGTCTGTGGTGTGAGTCTTTGCTATGGCTGAGAGATATATTTAAGTATATGATTCTTCTCTCATGAGTGGTGACTTTTCATTCGATTGACTGTGTAACTACTGTAACTGCAACACCCCCAATCCTAACCATAACCATAACCTAACCTTATGCACAATGACAAACCACCAAACCTAACCATAACCTAACCGTATGCACAATGACAACCACCCCAATACTAACCATAAGCATAACTTAACCTTATGCACAATGATAACCCCCCCAATCCTAACCATAACTTAACCTTATGCACAATGACAACCACCCCAATCGGATCCTAACCATGACCTAACCTTATGCACAATAACAAACCCCCGATCCTAACCATGACCTAACCTTGTGCACAATGACAACCCCCCCAATCCTAATAATAACCTAATCATATGCACAACGACGACCCCCCTAATCCTAACCATAACCTAACCTCATGCACATCAATAACAGCAAAGTCACAGAGAAGCTAGAAATCAGTGTGCAACTTTTCATAGCATGTGCTACAAATTGGTTGATGGCAATATGTCGAGGTAGGATGCAAGACGTCTTAACACATTCGGCACCAGACCCGAGATATCCCGGGTTAACTCGCCATGCGTTGGGCGCCAAGACCCGAGATTTCTCGGGTTTTGGTAGTTTATTCCTTTATTCGATATTTGTATTCATTATTCATCCACAGACCTCTGTGTTACCATAGGGAATGAGTCTGAGGTCGCCAACGTGCAATACCGGCCGCACACCGCTAGACGGCGGTATCGAGCACCCTTTGTAACCTTGCATCTTTCCCTGTGTAATGGCCAAACGTCTTCGGTTTCATGTTTCCTTGTTGGGCGAGGGCAGCGGTTCTCCCGGTTCCATTGAAGGGCGTCAAATATCCCCGATCCATATGTTGTGGTGGATTATGCCGCGTGGGCCAAATGGACCAGATGGCGATCAAACAATTGGAATATTATTTTTGGAATACTCCCAATTACAGGTAAGAGCGACCTGACTGAACTTTTAGCTTGATCCTGGAATGCTTTTATACCGATCTGGCTGATAAGCGTTTTTAGTGTTCTATACAAATGCCGTTACTGACAATCAAATAATCAGAAACGACCACCTCCCCCCCGCCCCTTTCATGCATTCACGATGGAACATAATACCTATGATACAGATTTGATTTTGGAATAATATCGTATACAGGCAAGAAATGGCAACGTCTATAGTGTAATTGACGTATAGGGCTATAACTCAGCATTTCATGAATGACCCTAGACCGCTCTAAAATCATACTTATATTCACCACTAGGGTTGGGCACCGAAAACCGGTTCTAATAGGAACCGGTTCCTAACTTCCGGTTCTGGAACCGGAAGTAACATATTTGAATTTCGGTTCTAAATTTCGATTTTTTTTTTTAACTTTTTTTTTTTTTTTTTTACTTTGTTAATTAATACCCTAGTTACAGTACAGCAACCAAATTAAACTGTATCAAGTCAACTGAAAATGTGAATAGTATGATTTTCTTTTTGAAAAAAAAAAATAAATAAAAATCTCCTTCGAAATAAGCTGTGACCTGTTTTGACCTGCACCTCAAAGAATCGGAATCGAGAATAGTTTAGAACAGGAATCGATAGAGAATCGGAATCGGAACCGGAATCGTTCAAATCCAAACGATGCCCAACCCTATTCACCACGGTATAACACAGGAACGTATGGATGGAACAATTTATTATTTTTCACATATTGAACGATATATAGGTGATGTCAAATGGGCCATAGTATTGTATCCATAGCTATAATATAGAATATAGTTATAGCTCTACAAACAAGGTGACGCAGTCCTATCGCTTAAAGCGCGGCCTAGCTACAGCGGGCCCCGACTAATAGCTGGCGCCGAATGAGTTAAGTACCAGCCATCCGTTGATGTTGTGTCTAATTATTATACCATGGAGGTCAATAGAACAAATATGTACATTTATGCTAATGTGTCCAATTACTTTAGGTGGTATAGGTATGTATACAAATGAAGGCTACAAATCCTACACAGGTCATCTGATATGGATGCAAACACCCTCAAATTAAATAACCGAAACTATTTCACTGTATCACTGTACTCAAGACGTACGGACTGCGCTGTATGTATAACTTCATTAGTGGATTAAAAAAAAATCATTTAAAAAGTGTGTGTGTCATTGATTGCAAATTATTTGCTACCACATATTTTATTTAAGTTTATGCTAATATATCCAATTACTTTAGGTCCCCTGAAATTGGGAAGGGACTAGTACAGTATGTATACAAATGATGTGTGTGTGTGTGTGTGTGTGTGTGTGTGTGTGTGTGTGTGTGTGTGTGTGTGTGTGTGTGTGTGTGTGTGTGTGTGTGTGTGTGTGTGTGTGTGTGTGTGTGTGTGTGTGTGTGTGTGTGCGTGTGTGTGTGTGTGTATGTGTGTGTCTCTTCATTCATGACTCACCATGTGTGCAGGTACCTGCTCCATCTTGGCAGCGGGGGTGCCGGGCCGGGGGTAGAACTGGTTGATGAACAGACTGGGGAACTGATACTGTCTGACCAACTCCACCGTCTCCTGGAAGTCTGCATCCGTCTCACCCGGGAAACCACAGATCAGATCTGTAGCTATGGTGATACCTGGGACCCTGTGGGTGGAAAAGGAGAGGGGGGAGGGTGGAGAGAGAGAGAGTAGGATGGAGGGGATATTAGAAATAACTGGTTAGGTAAAATATAAAGTCTATTGGAATGGACAATGTAGACTGTAACTTTATCTGTACATCCATCCATTCACCCATCATTATCCATTCATCCATACATCTATCAGTATCCATCCATCCATCCATCCATCCATCCATCATTTCAGGGAACAATTCATGTTTGCATGTATTAATGTTTGACATATTTGACTTTCTCTGCATCTGCTTACAAGCGAGTGTCAAACGATGCGTTCCAATGAGCTGTTAAGAGTGTTTCCTGATGTCGGCAGCAACATGCCTCATAGTTTCTAGATCCATCTCTGTGGAAATTCAACCAATCACCACCTGATTAGCAGCTGCAATCACCAATCATTTGTCATTGATTATTGCGCTGCTCTTTGATTAGATTAATCCTGGGCATTGATTAATTGATTAGCTCTGCATATTCAGTTAGTATTGATGGTTTATGCAGGAGTTACAAAAATCTCCAAGGCTATGTCACGCTGAGCTCAAGAGGTCAAATGATTAGGAGCAGTCCTCCGATCAGATGCATTTTTAAAGGAAAATACACACTTACAGGTACAGCTCAATAAATTAGAATATCGTGGAAAAATCTATATATTTAGCTGTATTGATGCAGTCATTTGTGCAAAAGGAGCCCCAACCAAGCACTGAGTGAACACACATCAACATACTTTTCAGAAGGCCTACATTTCTATATACAAAAGAAAAATAAATCTATTTTAATTTTTTTATTGGTGATACAGAATTGTGGGCTTTCATGAGCTGTAAGACATAATCATCAAAATTAAAACAAATAAAGGCTTGAAATATTTCACTTTGTGTGTAATGAATCTATAATCTACGAGGGTTTCGCTTTTTGAATTGAATTACTGAAATAAAAAAACTTTTCCACGATATTCTAATTTATCGAGCTGCACCTGTATATACAATTCACAAGTGTTATTCTTAGGATCTTTGCAAAGAGGACACAGACCAAGTATCTCACAAAGCTAGAAAGCAACACACCAATGTTCTATTCTGTGATTTGACGAGAGTTATGACATAATTTCACTGAGCCTTTACATAAACTGTATTTCCTTGTAGTGGTACAGTACGTGGACCAGAACATGGAGCCATTGAGTGATGACTCTCCTCTTTCTGTCTCGGCCAAAGACTACTATACAAAACCACAGGAGTAAACTAGCTTTTGATTCTAAGTGATGTTGTTCACTGGAGATAGCTGTATCCTCTTCTTAGAGTGAAGCTGAACACATAAGCCGACATTCCGCTGGAAATCCCCCTCGCTGGATCCCGGAGCCTCTCGCAGAGGCTCCCCTCCCTGTGACAATCATTATCATTATGTGAAACTCTGCTCAATAGGATGTGTTATTTTCTTATTACCGGGTTATTGAACAGGCTTTGCAACAACAGCAAAGGAAACAAAAGTAACACTGGACATGTTACCAATAGAAATAGTTCAGTCTATTCTACAGTAAACATGCATGTCCATAATGAGAACAACTATAGACACGGATGAAGTCGTCCAAGGCCCTTGGAGGTACAAGAGCATTCAAGATTCAAGATTCAAGATTCAAGAGTTTTAATTGTCACGGCATACAGGTATACAATGAAATGCGGCTGGTCTTGCCCGCGACGATGTGCAATACAGTGGTACAACATATAATAGAATCCAATAAAAATACAGTGGTACAACATATTAATAGAATCCAATAAAACAGTGCAATAAACAGGTACATGGTGTGCCATCTCGGTATCTGTACATTAGTATTTACAGAGCATATAGGACATGCTAGTTAGCTTTAGTAGTGCAATACACTGTTCCTGATGTTATACTACTTTAAGTGGCCTTTCCTCTGGCCATAAGTGTGCGTGTGTGCGTCATGAGTGTTAAAGTGGCTGCTAGTGTGTGAGCGTGCTCAGCGTGCGTGTCGTGTATGTACTTGTGTGTGGATAGTTCAGTTTCTGTGTCTCTCAATGTTCATTGTTCAAGGCTCTGATGGCCTGGGGGAAGAAGCTTAGCCTAAGCCTCTCCGTCTTAGTCATTAGAATTCGCAGGCGTCTGCCTGACCTCAGCAGCTGGAACAGGCTGTTATTGGGGTGGTGGGGGTCTTTCATTATCCTGCAGGCTCTGGATTTGCACCTCTTGTTGTATAGAGCCTGCAGGGGAGGTAGCGCAATACCCGTGGTACGCTCGGCTGAGCGCACCACTCTCTGTAGGGCCTTCTTGTCCTGTGCCGTGCTGTTCCCATACCAGGCAGTGATGTTTCCGGTCAAGATGCTCTCTACAGCTCCTGAGTAGAAGGACTGGAGTATCTTCCCCGATACTCTGAACTTCCTTAACTGTCTCAGGTGGTAGAGGCGCTGCTTCGCTTTCTTTACTACTGTGGCTATGTGTGTTGACCATGTCAGGTCCTCTGAGATGTGGACCCCCAGGTACTTGAAGCTGCTCACCCTGTCCACGGTAGCCCCGTTAATCCTCAGTGGTGTGTGTGTCTCCCGCTGTCCTCTCCTATAATCCACGATCAGCTCCTTGGTTTTACCAATGTTCAGGAGCAGGCTGTTGTCCTGGCACCAACGTTCCAGTACCTCAACCTCCTCCCGGTAGGCCTTCTCGTCGTTGTCCGAGATCAGCCCCACCACCACCGTGTCGTCGGCGAACTTCACAATGGAGTTGGAGCTGAACTTGGCCACACAGTCGTGTGTGTAGAGTGAGTACAGCAGGGGGCTTAGAACACAGCCCTGGGGGGACCCGATGCTCAGGGTGATGGTGTTGGAGGTCTGACCCCCCACCCTGACCGCCTGGGGTCTTTCACTCAGAAAGTCCAGTACCCAGGCGCTCAGGGCGGAGCTCAGGCCTAGCTCGATCAGCTTGTCCACCAGTCTGGTGGGGACTATGGTGTTGAACGCTGAGCTGTAGTCAATGAACAACAGTCTCACATAGCCCCCCTTCTGACGGTCAAGGTGGGAGAGAGTGCTGTGCAGTACCTGGGAGACCGCGTCATCAGTGGACCTGTTTGTCCTGTATGCAAATTGCATAGGGTCCATATCACTGGGGAGAGAGGCACAAATGTGGTCTGCTATCAGGCAGTTGATGTATGTGAGATCATATAAATGTGTAATGATGATATGGTTCATTGTCTGTAGGGTGGGATCCCTGCTGTATACAGGCCATGGCTTGTTGTACTCTGTTGCCTCAATGTTTCAATGCTATTTTGTGTGTTGTAAGATGTATGAGGACAATTGTGTGTTCAGATTCAGATTATTTTATTATACTTTTTAAATGTACATACTGTACATTCAGAAAAAACGTGAGATGCTTGTTTTACAATACACAACGTCATCTATACAAACTATACAAAACTGTCAACAAAAAACTGTTATCTACATTCATTGCACACACATCCACATGCACACACTCACTTTAAACAAACACTCACTTTAGACACTTTTAACACTACACCATATTTTATCTATTTATTACAAAAGGATTTGCACTACAATATACCTAATTTTAGCATTTTTGTACCTCATTCTCTATACATTTTTACATCATTGTACTTTAGGTTGTACTTTAGTTTGTATAGTGTTGGGACTTTATTCTTCTTTTTACTTTTTTACTGTACGAAGCACATTCTCAGGGGCTCATATAGAACCAATCATTTCACTGTAATGTACTTTATACGTGAGAAATACAACAAAACTTGAAACTTGAACTAATAAACAGTAAAAAAGACTTCCTGTAGCCAGAGATGATTTAGGTGTTAAAACAACACTGTTTGGATCCATATTGCTTATTATGTAGGATGTTTTGATGATCATGTGTTGATATTTGGATTTAAACTTATTTTATATTGTCTATATATTTATCATGACGCAGAAATTATTTAATTTGGTCATTTGGAATGATTGCGCCCTCTATGTTGGTTTGGTATGGTAATAGTAGGCCTAATGGTTCGCTGATTGATAATCATTAGCAGGTGTTAAAATTGGTGTCTACTGGGAACAAGGACTGTTTTTGATTTGGAATTGTGCATCCTATACTTGGAGATCGATGTGATCACAATAAACAACATCTGAACTTGGTATACACGCCTCAACTGAATTAATTGTTTGCTGGAAAAGGTGCATCTGAAAAGTTTTACCCAGATCTGACCGCGGCTGATGACGTTTGGGATTTGCCGATACAACCACTTTGTAAATGTTCAACCATCTCTCATGACATTGTTATTGATGCATGTAAAGGTAGTATCAGTGCCTTCTCTGTTCATTACACAGCATGGGCCTGAGGACAGGGTTGAGGGCCTTCTCTGTTCACTGCACAGAGAGCACCTGAGGACAGGGTTGAGGGCCTTCTCTGTTCACTGCACAGAGAGCACCTGAGGACAGGGTTGAGGGCCTTCTCTGTTCACTGCACAGAGAGCACCTGAGGACAGGGTTGATGGTCTTCTCTGTTCACTGCACAGAGAGCGCCTGAGGACAGGGTTGAGGGCCTTCTCTGTTCACTACACAGAGAGTGCCTGAGGACAGGGTTGATGGTCTTCTCTGTTCACTACACAGAGAGCGCCTGATGACAGGGTTGATGGTCTTCTCTGTTCACTACACAGCATGGGCCTGAGGACAGGGTTGATGGTCTTCTCTGTTCACTGCACAGAGAGCGCCTGAGGACAGGGTTGAGGGCCTTCTCTGTTCACTACACAGCATGGGCCTGAGGACAGGGTTGATGGTCTTCTCTGTTCACTACACAGAGAGCACCTGAGGACAGGGTTGTGGGCCTTCTCTGTTCACTACACAGAGAGCGCCTGAGGACAGGGTTGAGGGCCTTCTCTGTTCACTGCACAGAGAGCACCTGAGGACAGGGTTGAGGGCCTTCTCTGTTCACTACACAGAGAGCGCCTGAGGACAGGGTTGAGGGCCTTCTCTGTTCACTGCACAGAGAGCACCTGAGGACAGGGTTGAGGGCCTTCTCTGTTCACTACACAGAGAGCACCTGAGGACAGGGTTGAGGGCCTTCTCTGTTCACTACACAGAGAGCACCTGAGGACAGGGTTGAGGGCCTTCTCTGTTCACTACACAGAGAGCGCCTGAGGACAGGGTTGTGGGCCTTCTCTGTTCACTACACAGAGAGCGCCTGAGGACAGGGTTGTGGGCTGAGCAGCAGCACCAACAGCTACAGTGTCAAATCAGCCGAGATCTGAAACCAAGAAAAGGCAGCTGACCTATCACAAACTCTGCCCTCTTTTCTTGGCTCTCCAATCACAACGGCTGCTTTCCTCGGACAACAGGTCAATTTGAAACCAGGACACCTCACACTGGTTGTCTTTGGTGAGGCGGTCTGGACCGTGACTCCTGTCACCAGGTGGAGGATTTGGGATCACGAATAGAGCCTCAGTGATACAGAGAGTACTGACAAGTGTATATGAGTATCATGGAACTCAACTGAACTCAAGTGGTTTTTGAGGGTGCTCGATTCTCTTTTTTTATTTGGTTACCACCAAATACGTCCACCAAAAGTGGCAGTTTGTGCCAATTAAACTGAAAACTCACTTTGAAATCTCGCTCTGAAATCCTGCGAGGCGCAAGTGTGTTGCAGGGCGCTGGAAGCTGTGGAGTATGGATAATACATGCGTTACCGCAAAAAGTTTCGTTATCTTAGTGTTATCTAAAAGATAAAAAGAGCGGTTTGTGTTTGTGCATTTCCAACATGTCGCTTGTGTAGCGTTCATAGACTAATATTGATAAAGACATGCTGTTCCATGAGCGGAGAGACCTGCTGCAGAGAAGAGTGGAGGTAATTATTACAAATGGTAACTGACTCACAATACGCATTAAGCATAATAATAATAGAGTCAGTAGCGCGTGTGTGTTTCTCTCGTTATTGCTGCTGCCACGCGTTTTAACATTCTAAAAATAGATATCCCTAAACAATTGCTCGAGCACTACCCGAGTAATTCATACGAGTATCCCTAATAAGTACGTATGATAATGTCTATGACAAATGCATATCCGTGTGGTTGAAAATCAGCGAAGCGGTCCTTTAGGAAATTTTTTTAAGTGCGGGTTGGGATTGACACAGGGGTCTTGGGAACATTAAAATGGGTCACCAAATTATTCTCTGAGAGAACCATATCATTCCAAAGCGTGTTCAATATAACAGTGGTTTAGTAGTTCGTCCTCTTACACAACACTGAAGACCAGTGCAGTAAGATCCCCACCTATGAAACCATGCAGTATGTTCCCTCACATCACATTGCAGCAGTTTCTCCTCCTGCCTCTCCTCCCTACTCTGACTCCCCCTTAATAAAGACCACCCACTCTGCTTAAAAGAGACATTCCTTTTATAGAGGAAATGTATCACTTTCTTTATTCAATATCCAATCGGATCTGTTTCTTATCAACTCACTGAGAACCATCGTCGCTCCGCAGCACCTTTCGCGGAGTGACGGAGGGAAAAGAGAGATGGAAATGAAGAGAAAAAAAACTAAATGGAAAAAGAGAAGGTACTTTATCTGCTATTGACACGATTTGTCTGCATCTTCCCCTGAACCAAATACAGAATTAAAGAGAGGAGGAAAGGAGAAGGAGACAGGATGAGAGAAATCCACATATGGGAAGACATTGACAAAGAAAAGGAAGCAAGGCATTTCTCTTTCCTCCTATCGACAGCGTTGATCTGTAATCACATTAACCGCCTGCCTCTGCTCCCCCGTGATAACCTCTGACCTATTGATGCCATCTTATTGGTCCACAGTCATTAATATTAACCAATGGCCAGCGGGCACTCGAGGCATCTTTGACCTCTCAGATCTGCCCGGCAACTACTCCGTGGGAGAGAGTTGAAATTCAGCAAAATCACCGATCAACGTATTTCTTTAGCCATAAAAGACAACTGTTCTGAACTCTGTAGGCAATCGTTTACAACCTGTGGGTCAGGACCCTGGGGCGGGCCGTCTAATGATTTAAGGAGAAGGGGGGAGGTTTACAAATAATCATGTGTTTTGTGATAAAGGAAGTAGATTTTAAGGAAGTAATAAAGGAACAAATATTTAGTAAAATTGTGAAAACTTCAACATTCAGCATTATGGAAGAACAAACACTATATACACTGTATATATACTAAGAAATATTTTGAAGCTCCTATGGCTGTGCCTTTACATGGACAGGTGAAACACCCACCATGAGGTGATGACTAAAATGACGAGGGGGAAGAAATCAATTTGTAACGCACACACATTGCCATATTTTGTAATTTAAGCACCTTCTGTGTTTTTTTTTTGGAATGCTTGCAGCCTTGAGGCTTCCCTCAGTGATTTATCACACTAGGAAAAACAGAAACGGTAAAATAAAAATTATCATTTGGTGGCACAGGTCGGCGTTATGTGCACCCTCGCCTGCAGTTGTGAGCAGAGACCCCTGCTGGCTTTACTGGCGGTGAGGCGTCATGTCGGTGCGTTTAGGGTTAGCAGATGGAGAGAGCGCTTAGGAGACACTGTTCTGAATGCAAAACCCAACACAGGGGCTTGAATATGGAAATGTAGTCTGGGCCTTAGGCTCATTAAAATAATATTCTTATCATATGGGATCCCTACTAAACAAAAATAGACCTCTGATCTCGATCGGGGTCCCGACCCGTGGCTTAAGAAACCAGGCCTGAGGCTCTGAAACGTTTCAGCCTCGGATAGGAAGTTGATAAAATCGCAGGCTAGTGTTGTTGACCTCCACTCAAATGCAAATATAGCCTCCTAACACTGTTGTCAAAGGAGCGATATAGAAAACTAACGTGGATGGAACACTTTATTTGCTATTATTTGGCATACTTGCACATACTATTATTATTATTTGTATTATTATTATTATTACTACAACCTTTGCAGAATTGCATCTCGGTGGAATTCATCAGTGAACCCAAGGCAACATGCAGGCTTGGCATAGGGGGGGGGTTTATCAAGCCTTTATTTTGGGCGGTTAGGTGGCGTAGCGGAGATTGTGCTTGTCACCAATGCAAGAGGCTCCCGGTGAGAATCTGCGTTGCCAGGCTGGCTGCCGGCTGGCTGCACGTGTCGGAGGAAAGCATGTGACAGTATCCGGCCTCCCGGACCAACAGTAGGGGGGGGGGGGGTGTGCAACAACCAGGAAGGGGGTTGGGAATTGGCATAACGACTAACAGTGGGATGGGAGAAAAATCGGAAAAAAGGAGGGGGAAAAAGATTAAAAAAATAAATATTATTTTGCCTCACTTATAATCAAATGCACATGAACTCATTCAACGCCAGTCACAAGTATAGTCCAGTTAACTCGACAACCGTTGAGCGCCAATCACGAGTATAGTCAGGTTTTAATCGTTATTTATTTTATTAGCGATATCCATTCATTTTCATCCATCCAGCCTGATGTTATCGTTGGGAATGGGTCTGAGCTCGCAAAAGGGCAAATACTGCCCCCTATCGTCTCCCGGATGGTATTGCACATCATTGAATTGGATTGGCTGGGGATGTGCAACCAAAAAAAAAGTCCAGTCCGGGTTTTGCTTCTCGGGCATGCAGTATCGTTGTACCACGTTGACTGGGGGGACTGGGAGAAGCGTGGATTATGTGTTTTGGACTATAACGTTGGATCAATGGATGCGATGGATATTTGGAATGGGGATCAGGAATTGGATTCATCTTTTGGCAGAACATCTGATGTGAGGTAAGGACTCTATGTTACCAGTTTTGGGTTAATCAGATGTTCCTTTCACCGCCATCGGAGCGCGCGCGTGTGTGTGTGCATGCATGCTGTTGGCGCTGAGCAAGGCACGGATAAGCGATTTTTCAGCCCGATTTTGTATCGTGCATAAGGACACATATATTATCGATAATCTAGCGTTTATTTGAAAACGATTCATAAATCAGCCGAAAAATTACAACGTGTTTTGTGTATTCCACTAAAGGGCTATTATCGCGTCTTTCTCTGGAATTACTAGAAATCTCAAAAACTATACTCGTATTCAAAATGGTATAAAACGGAAATGTACCGATGAAAAAACAATCCGTTTCCTACATGTTGACTGCAAGCAAGACATTGATAAGGGGCGGTGTATTAGACCCATAGCCATAATTTAATATATATTTTAAGCACTCGCAAATTTCCCCATCCTCCCATTGATTAAAGCGGTCATATCCTAATTTGGTCATATCCGGCTGGCGCTGAATGAGTTAAAACATTAATTTACAATCAATATAAGAAAAACACAATTTAAATCCACTGAAACAGTTCCCCCTCCACAAATCTAGTGGCCTTATGATGAGTGGATGGATAATACAGATATACAGTATGGAGGCTGTGTGAATTGACTCCTGTGAATTATTCAGGTGTGGGGTGAGAAAATATGATTGGTAGGGGTAGGATTGGTACGCACACACACACACACACACCCACAGAGATAAAAGCACAGAGACAGACTGTCTCGCTCTCTTTCTCTCTCGCAGAGACACACAGTGGTGACACCTCTGTCTGGACCCATCTAGATGTGATGGCTGTGTGATGTGTCATACTAATGAAGAATAACCGCAGTAATGCTCTCCTTGTTAGAGAGAGAGAGAGAGATAGAGATAGAGAGATATATAGATAGAGAGATACAGAGATATATAGAGAGAGCGATAGAGAGAGAGAGAGCGAGAGAGAGAGAGATAAAGAGAGAGAGATAGAGATATATATATATATATATATATAGAGAGAGAGAGAGAGAGAGAGAGAGAGAGAGAGAGAGAGAGAGAGAGAGAGAGAGAGAGAGAGAGAGAGAGAGAGAGAGAGATAGAGAGAGAGTGAGAGAGAGAGAGAGAGAGAGAGATAGAGAGAGCACTCTCTCTCATGATAATACTGTAGAATAGTATGGATGCCAGGTGCGGATGAAGAGAGAAAGGAGGGGACACGGATATGATAAAATAAAGAGAGCAGGAATGGGCTGGAACTCCTTCTATCCATCACTCCATCTGAAAGGATGGATAGAGATGGAGAGGTAGAGAAAAAAAACACAAATGGAGAATGAAGAAAGATAATGGTCTCCTGTATTGTGACCAGATGCCTTGATGCCTGGAACTCTGAGTGTGTGGAGGAGTGCATATGGATTTGGATCACTTGAGTACCTCCTCTCATCTCTCTACAGTATGTACACACACACACACACACACACACACACACACACACACACACGCACACACACACATACATACGTATATTATGCACAACATTCACACACACATTCATACATGCAGATGCACAGATACACACACATTCACACATGGGTGTGTACTCATTGCACACCCACACACACGTATATGCGCAAAATTCACACACATTTATACACACATATGCACAGATACACACACATTCACACACATGTGTGTAGTCATGCACACACACACACACACACACACACACATATACTAGACGTCTTGAATCTTGATTTACTTTTGACAAGTTACACACACACATGTGCTAAGACACATACATGTACACACCCATACACCCCCACATGCATAGGTAGACAAAGACACAAATACACGCACGTGCGCACACACACACACACACACACTCATACCTATGGATTAAACATGTAAATTAAATTATACCGTTCATTGCAAATTGTTTTCGCAAAGCCATACATACACACACCTGCCTCGCACATGCAGAGCCATACAAACCTCCAGTTAATCATGGTTCTGTTTGACCACCGCTGTGATTACCAACAACTGCTTTTAATTGAAAGTAAACTGAGAACATGTGTTAAGACAGAAGCGTGGATTGGAAGAGATAGAGAGATATAGAGATGGATAGAGATATATAGAGATAGAGAGATAGAGGTAGATATAGAGAGATGTAGCGGTTATTAACACTTTAATCGCCATGGGTTAAATTCATAATTTACCATCCCTCGCCAGCTCTATTTGTCTATGGAGAAGTTCCCCTTCTTTGCAGGGCTATAACTTTTTAAATTCTATTGCTACATTGCCATTATTATGGCCCATTCAATGTCCTATATGTATTGTTCAGGGTGTAGCAACGTTAAACTTTTTCATTCACATATTCATACTAAAATATGGTCTAAAGTACAAGTATGTTTTTATCGTTTTCTGCAGCTTTCTTCAGAACGTGATTTATAGCCCTAAATGCATTATATTGATGATGAAATACAGTTTGGTAGCGATCGGCGTGAGATGAAAAATTTCAACTGGACGTACTTCTAGAATGATCTACGTATGATCTGATGATGACCGGATGGGCGGGGGATCGTTTATAATTCCGTGGGCAGCGTTAGATGATTCATCCAGAGTGGGTCATATGTTCATCATAGCAGTTTATATGGAATACGTTAGAAAATAACGCTGAATCTTACCATATGTTCCTCGCGCCGTTGGACGATCAGCGTGGAGTAGACCGTTTTCGATTATGGGATGTTGATCCTGATGAACCATTTCCAGGTTGTATAATACTATATACGTCCAAATAACGTTGTTTATTGAGTTAGGGCGAGCGATTGATCATCCAGTGTGTTGAGATGGAGTCCGGCTACCGATCGCGAGTGCCCGGAGCACTTATGGATGAGCACTTCCTGTTTGGCGCTCCCCTCCCTCTTGGCCGATCTGCCGATCGGCCACCAGATGGCGCTCTCGAACCGTTAGACAGTTGAGTGGAGCTCACCAGTACATCGCAGGGCTCCAGAAAGGAAATATGATTTCGATGACAGATTTTTGAAATATTGACATCAAAGACGAGTTACGGCGTCTTCGGCAGAATGAGCATGGCTAGGTATGACGTCTTAACTCGTCCCCGGTGATCATAGTGTTAATGATACTGGAACTCACTACCCAAAGACATTAGGGTGTCATAGCATCATGGGGGGGGGGGTACAGGTATGGGCAGGGTAATAGTAGAATACATAAATATAGGCAGTACAATTATAGTTGCAATACAAATAAGCAGTGCAAACAATATAATAAATATCTCTGAAAATAGGAATAGGAGCAAGTAAACAGTGTAATCAAAGGTTCAGATGAGCGGCTGTATCAGTTATTATACACAGCGTTGGGCAAGTTACTTTTAAAAAGTAACTATTTAGTTACTAGTTACTTCTTCCAAAAAGTAACTAAATTACTTATGCAGTTACAAATGATAAAAGTAACTAGTTATTTCAGAAAGTAACTATTGCGTTACTTTCAAGTTTTTTTTTACATAAACAACATACACAAATCTAAACTATTTTAATGTTGCTGTGGGACAAAGTGAGACTAGCCTCCAATCAAATGCCATGTATGTAGATATTATAATTACTATGTTTATATAGTGGATCATACAAATACAAACACAATAGATGTTTTGGAACTTTTGATATGCATTTCCCCTCAACAGGCCACAACTGGGCAACATTAAATTATGCTTGTTAAGCACTATACCAAAAATAAATAACAAATATATACTGATTGATTGAACATTTTAATTAACAGATTGCAGAATGGGTACAGTACAGCACAGCTCAATACACACAATTGTTAAGGGGATGCAGATCAAAGAAATACTTTTGTCTTGTTTACATCAGGGTCCCCCATTTTCAATTCATGACATGTATGACATACACAACATACAGATATAATAATCTAATCTAATCATCTAAACAAATCTAATCATGACATACAGATATATATATATCTCTGACTCTGAGCACCTGAAGACTGTGCTATTAAACCAGGAAGTGCAACACTATGTCAGCAGAGTAGAGCCTCCACTACTGCAGTGCCCTGCGCTGCAACACACAACTAACACAAGAGTGAACAAAAAACGCTCATGGACCCGCGGTCTGTCATTGACTGCTCGCTTGTGTTGTTTGTTGGATTCGTTTTGGATTATTTGGGCTCGCCAAACAAACTGTCAAAACGTACACGGATCAGCGGTCTCACGTTGCCTGAACTCGCTTGTGTTGTCGCTGGGTCAGACTCTGGAGGCACCCGCCCACCTCTACCTCTGATTGGCTTACCATGACATTTTACTCAACCTCAGCCAATCGCGCTGATGTTGGCTGAGAAGAACAGTATGCCTCTCGGCGCAGAGATCTGTCTGATGAAACAAACAGCTTCAATCATAGAAAGTAACGCGCCGCATTTTTTGGCAGTAACAGTAACAGCGTTCTTACGATTGGAAGAGTAATCTTACTCGTTACTGAAAAAACGAACGTCGTTAGTAACGCCGTTATTCCCATCACTGATTATACGTTACAATAAATATGGACAATAAAACACTAGAATCTGAATATATACTATGCGTAAGTAAAGTAAACAGTATACACAGGTGCAGTATACATAAGGTACCCTAACTGGCATAATATACGCCATACATTATACGTTGTAGTCAGTGCAGGTTATAATATTATTATTATTATTATTATTATTATTATTATTATTATTATTATTATTATTATTATTATTATTATTATTATTATTATTATTATTATTATTATTATTATTATTATTATTATTATTATTTCTATCATTTTATGATAACAATACATCCTAGTAGAGAAGTTTGCCTCGGCCAAAAAAACAAACCTCAGCTCTGTGTGCCAAAGGATTTCCATCAATCAAAAGACCGGTTATAAAACAATACCGTTGTTTTTTCAGGCAGCTCTCTCCGCTCTCTCTCTTCCCCCAGTCATTATGAGAACGTGTGACTTCCTCTCTGTGGAATATTGGAACATTTGTTTTCCACACAGAATCAGGCCACAACTATTTTCTTTTTTTAAATACGCATTTTTGACATGATATGTGATGAAAAGCACAGAGTTCTCCTGTAATAATAATCCATACATTCGCAGTGATTTGATACTCGGCAACAATAGGTAATTTGTTGTAATGATTTTGTGGTAATAATTTGTTCAATACGCAGCACCAGCGGTAAGTCAATACTGTCATCTTGAGTCACTCTTTAAATGCAGTGCATTCAAATAAACAAACAATTACGATTAAACCTACAGAGATCTCTAGAAGTATATTTTATACTTATAGGATCTCTCTCAACAGGGGACTGAAGACTTAATTAAAAAGCAAGATAATGATAACCGTCTCCCCTCGGCCTCATTGGGCTTTTATTCAGCTTTACAAAAACACTGCATTGTCTTCTGCACAACTATTAGCATTCTTATTGAATTGCCCCCCCCCCCCCCCCCCCCCTCGTGTGTGCGTTCATCCATTCTTATGTTTCTGCGTATAAACAATCCTACTCTTAACCATGTAAGCCTGTTGGACCTGTGTGTGTGTGTCTGTGCATTTGTTTCCCATCTTCTCATCAAGCACTGGAAATGTGTGTGTGTGTGTGTGTGTGTGTGTGTGTGTGTGTGTGTGTGTGTGTGTGTGTGTGTGTGTGTGTGTGTGTGTGTGTGTGTGCGTGTGTGTGTGTGCATGAGCACACACCCGTGTGTTAATGTAACTGTGCATCTGCGTATGAATTTTATGCATACGTCTGTGTGTGTATGTGTGTGTGCATGAGTACACAACCGTGTGTTAATGTGTGTATCTGTGTGTATAAATGTGTGTCTGAATTTTTTGCATATACGACTGTGTGTGTGTGTGTGTGTGTATGTATGTATGTATGTATGTATGTATGTATGTATGTATGTATGTATGTATCTGTGTGTGTATGTGCATGTGTATGTGTGGGTGTGTGCATGTGTGTGCGTGCGTGTATACATTCATAAAAAGTGTTATGTTTACCCAACAGACGCCGGCCCACGAGATATGATGAAGGTGTGAACAGCGGGGTGCATCCTGGAGAACGGAGGATGAATAAAAAGGAGGTGTGGGAGATGGAGGAAGGGAGGGGATGAAGGAGGGATGAGAGCGGAGGAGAGACAATCTGTGGAAGGTAAACATTTACCAATTCATCTGGTGGAAGGAGATGGAGCTACCCATCTGTGCTGCAGAGAGGGTGTGTGTGTGTGTGTGTGTGTGTGTGTGTGTGTGTGTGTGTGTGTGTGTGTGTGTGTGTGTGTGTGTGTGTGTGTGTGTGTGTGTGTGTGTGTGTAGGTGTGTAGGTGTGTAGGTGTGTAGGTGTGTAGGTGTGTGTGTGTGTGTGTGTGTGTGTGTGTGTGTGTGTGTGTCTGTGTGTGTGCATATTTAGCATGTGTGTGTACGAGAGACGGAGGAAGAGGGAGAATACAATTATTATATTATATAAGGTTATATACTGTATGTATTTGTGTACATATATGTGTTTGTATGCGCATGTGTGCGTACATGCAAGTGTATATGTGTGTGTATTTTTGCTTGTGTGAGTGAGGGAGAGAGAGAGCTAGAGATAAATAGAGTGTGTGTGTGTGTGTGTGTGTGTGTGTGTGTGTGTGTGTGTGTGTGTGTGTGTGTGTGTGTGTGTGTGTGTGTGTGTGTGTGTGTGCGTGCGTGTGTGCGAGAGTTCTCTGACATGGTAATGTGCCCTACACCAGTGGTTACCAAAGTCGGGGTCGCGACCCAAAGGTGGGCCGCGAGCAGCCACGGATGGGCCGCGAGATGATTTAAAAAAAATAAAAAATAATTTTTTTTTTTTTTTGTCAGGCCACTGAACTTAGAAGCAGGCCAGGACAGTGTTTCTAGTTGTATTCTAAAATTATTTTCTATTGTATTCTAAAATGTGACTATATGGTTTTATATTAATTTAATAAATAAACAAAAACGAAAAATCTACTTATTTCAACGAACATTTCAAACTAAATAACAGATTATGCACATAAAACGCTGAAAACAACCGAAGCAACAATAGTATTTTAATGAGGCTATTATTATTATCATTATTATTTTGCAACAAGTTAGCCCTCTCATAAATAGCACATATAAATGAATAACTAACTTGAACTAACTTAATAGGATTGAAGTGATATTTGGCTTAAAAAACCGGTCGCCTGGCAAAAAAAAAAAAAAAAAAAAGCCAGACGATGTGCATTGGGCCGCGGCTCTCTGACGCCTTATTTTCTGGGCCCCGGCCTGAAAAGTTTGGGAACCCCTGCCCTACACTGAGCCTGCTGTAGTGTAGGTGTGGTATAGAAGGATGGAGGGATATAGATAGGGAGGGATATAGAGGGGGAGATGGAGATATATAGAGATAGATAGAGGGAAGAAGCAAACAAAGAATATGATAGAGGGATGAGGGGGGCAGCATGGGAGGAAGATAGGTGAACAGAAAAAGAGAGAATGGAGGGAAATGAGAAAGCGAAAGAGGGGGCAGATAGACAAAGAAATAGATGGAAGATATATAGATAGATAGATATACAGATGTCCCGAATCACGCAATAGAACCGGCAGACCACTTCTTCGTTCTCCGCAAGGACCGGACGGCAGAAGAGTCACTAAAGACGAGAGAAGGCGGCATTGCCTTCATGATAAACAAGGAGTGGTGCGATTTAGGCAACACAAAGGAACTGTCTAACCACTGCTCCCCAGACCTGGAGTTTATCACAATAAAATGTCGACCCTTCTTCCTCCCAAGAGAGTTAACGTCCATCATCCTCATCGGAGTGTACATTCCACCACACGCGAACACTGGGGTCGCACTTTCAAAACTTCACGACGAGGTAAACAAACTCCAGGCAGCTAATGTTGACGCTGCCATTTTGGTTTTGGGTGATTTCAACAGCGCGCGTCTTAAAAAGGTGCTGCCGAATTTCTATCAGCATGTGACCTGTCCCACCAGAGGCGAGAACATATTAGACCATGTATACTCGCAATTTTTTTTTTTTGATCCACTTTTTCTCCCATTTTTCCATATTTTTCTCCCATCCCAATTTCGTATCATCCAATTCAACCCTCCCCTGTCACGAACGCTGTTTCTTGCCTCCCACAAGCCGGCTGCAATGTGGACTAAGTCATACATAGCACAAGTCCCCTCCGGTACTTGAGGTAACAGCAGTCGCATCTTTTCACCTGCGCAGCTCGATCTCTCAGTGTCGAGGAGTAACGCGTGGGAGGCTCACGCTGCCCCCGACACTTCCTGATTCTACTGCGCAGGCGCACCAACCGACTTGTAGGAGTCGCTTGTTCACAACGTTCGATCCCCACCCTTCAGTTTTCCCTCCCCGTAATACGGCCAATGTGTATTACTGCGGACGACCAGCCAAACTGAAAAACAATGTGGAGAGCTGGATTCGAACACGCGAATCCTAGCGTCTCCACACTGGTGGCGAGTGCCTTGCCCACTACACCACCTAGCCGCCCTCGCAATTTAAGAATGGGTACAAGTCACAGGCTCTTAGTCCATTCGGTAAAAGCGATCACGCCGCAATATTTCTTTTGCCAAAGTACAAACAAAGTCTCAAGCGAACGCCGGTGGTCTCGCGAGAGGTTAAGCGTTGGGCCGTGACGTCAGAGGAGTCACTCCAAGCTGTACTGGAATGCACAGACTGGAGTGTATTCCGTGATAACACAGCCAATATTAACGAATACACCGAAACGGTGATTGACTATGTCTGTACTCAGGTAGAAGAAACAATCCCCTCCACCAAAATTAAAATCTACCCAAATCAAAAGCCCTGGGTAGACAAATCCGTCCGTGAGGCTCTGAAAGTGCGCACATCAGCATACAACACCGGGCTGGTGACAGGCAACATGGAAGAACACAAGATGGCAAGATACAACGTCAGGAGAGCAGTAATAGAGGCAAAACGGCGTTACAGGGATAAAGTTGAACTTCAGTTTGAACAGGCTGACTCTAGAGGCATGTGGCAGGGCCTCAGAACAATGACAGACTACAAAGGCACCCCCCTCAAACTGAACAGTGACATCTCCTTAGCAAATGATCTCAATTCCTTTTATGCAAGGTTTGAGGCTGTGAATAACAACACCAGCCTACAAACCACGGCAATGGGGGGGGGGGGGGGGGGGGGGTCTGCTGATGGAGACTCAGTGTTCAGGGTAACAGAGCATGAGGTGAGACGGATCTTTAAAAAAGTGAATATCAGGAAGGCAGCAGGACCGGACGGCATCCCCGGCCACGTCCTAAAAGTCTGTGCCGACCAACTGGCCCCGGTATTCACTGACATCTTCAACCTGTCCTTGGAACAGGCTGTCATCCCCACCTGTCTGAAGAAGTCCACCATCATCCCTGTACCCAAAAAATCTACGCCCGCTTGCCTCAACGACTACCGCCCTGTAGCCCTCACCTCCATAGCCATGAAGTGCTTTGAGAAGCTAGTGAAGGGCTACATCTGTTCCTCCCTCCCCATCAACCTGGACCCTCTGCAATTTGCATATCGCCCCAACAGGTCCACGGAGGACGCCATAGCCCATGTGCTGCACACAGCAGCATCACACCTGGACAAGAGGCAGGGGAACTATGTGAGAATGCTGTTCATCGACTACAGCTCAGCATTCAATACCATAGTCCCCTCCAAACTCATAGCCAAGCTCAGGGACCTGGGCTTGAACTATGACCTGTGCCAGTGGGTCTTGGACTTCCTGACGGGCAGACCCCAGGTGGTAAGAGCCGGCAACTGCACCTCCTCATCCATCACGCTCAACATAGGGGCCCCCCAGGGCTGTGTTCTGAGCCCCCTCCTCTACTCCCTGTACACACATGACTGCGTAGCACAGCGGAACAACAACACCATCATCAAATTTGCTGATGACACAGTAGTGGTGGGCCTGATCTCTGCCAACGACGAAAGGGCCTACCTGGAAGAGGTAGAGAACCTGTCACAGTGGTGTCAGGAGAACTGCCTCTCCCTGAACGTCAGCAAAACAAAAGAGATGATTGTGGACTTCAGGAGGTCGGGGGTCAAGGACTACAGCCCCCTCAGCATCGACGGGGCACCGGTTGAGAGAGTGAACAGTTTCAAGTACCTCGGAGCCCACATATCCGAGGACTTGACATGGACCACACACATTGACAGTGTTGTGAAGAAGGCACGACAACGCCTCTACTTCCTCAGGCGCCTAAGAAAGTTCCAAGTCAGTCAGAAGATCCTTAGGAACTTCTACTCATGTACAATAGAGAGCATCCTGACCGGCAACATCACCTCCTGGTTTGGGAATAGCACTGCACAAGACCGTAGCAGACTACAAAGAGTGACACGTTCAGCCGAACGCACAATTGGAGGGGGGCTTCCCACCCTCCAGAACATTTACAACAAGCGGTGCAAGGGGAAGGCTAAGAGAATTATTAAGGACTCGAGCCACCCGAACAACTGCCTCTTTGAACTGCTGCGGTCAGGCAAGCGATACCGGAGTCTTAAGGCGAGCACAGAAAGACTCAGAAGAAGCTTCTATCCCCAGGCCATCAGGCTGCTAAACGAACAATAATCGCTAAACGAACAATAATCACTATGCAACAACCATCAAATGCACACAGCACACACACCCACACGCACACACTCACTCACACAAACAACACACTGCAGCACCCACTCTCCACACTTTAGATCACACAAACACACTTACACTTTATATTTATTGATAAAGGATTTGCACTACAACTCGTACACCTACTGTGAATTGTACCTAAATTGCACCTCGTCCCATTTCTCCATTTCTGCCTTGCACTATATAGTATTGTATATTAGTACACTGCACAGTATTGTATATTGTATGGTAACTACATCTATTCTGCATCGAACATTGTACATATGTCTAAACTGAACACTGTGACCTCTTTTTTTTACTTCTAATTTTACTATGTTTTTATTTCATACTTATCTTGTCTTGCACAGTCTCTGGAGCGCAACAGTAAGAAGCATTTTGTACAAAAGTATTCTGTACTTCTGTATGACAACTATTAAAGAAACTTGAAACTTGAACTTGAAACTATAGAGAAATAGGGATGAAGAGAAAGATAGATGGATAGAAACGTATAGTAGTGAGGGAGAGAAAGAGAGTAGTGAGGGAGAGAAAGATAGATATATAGAAAAATATAGTAGTGATGGAGAGAAAGATAGTAGTGAGGTAGAACGAGAGTAGTGAGGGAGACAAAAACAGAGACAGATAGAGATGAGAGAGAGGGAAAGCGAGCAGAGAGGGAGAGATAAAGAGGGGTAGAAAGGAAGAGTAGTGAGGGGGATAAAGAGATATACAGACAGAAATAGAGGATATAGATAGATAGAGTGAAGATGGAGAGAAAGCAACATATATAGAGATATAGATAGAGAGAGATGGGGGGATAGAGATAAAGTGAGGAAATCATATCTTCTTATAGCTAACTTTCAGAGAGTTATGTAAAAAAAATTATACAAATTTGAAAAAAGATGGCATTGTGATTTTCAGTAGAGGATTCTCAACAGCACACAGGGGATTGTTTTATGGTAATGTGGCATTTTCCACTTCATAATTGTTAGCGGTACAATAGTGTACCGATAGAGAGAGAGAGAGATAGATACTGTTAGTTGGAGTTGTTGCTGTGCAAACTCAAAGTTTAGAAATCTGTTGTCTTGAGGGAGCTAGCTTCCTAAATATGACATGAACACATGTGCTTTGGCAGCTTCAGGGTGTGTGTGTGTGAGAGAGAGATTGATTTGATTTGATTTGATATTTTTTATTTTCGTGTCTTACATACAGATGTATGCCCAGCCCATATGGGCTTACAAGACACATAACAATAAGTATATAATAATATACTTTACCAATTACTTAACAAATGACATAGACCAAGATGGCCATAAAAAAAATACAAGAAAATACAATAAAACGTAATATAACACAAGCTGTACTCAATGTAAATAAACAGAAAAACAAGGTGAATTCAAATACAATTATATGGGATACAGTGTGTTTTGTCTCAGGTGCCATGCCTTCTCCAAAAATCCTGCAAAACCGAAGATGTCCTCCACAAAAAAACAACTCAACATACAACTCTCAGACTGCCAAAACAAATCTGGAGATAGAGAGATAGAGACAGAGACATTTATAGAGATAGAGATAGAGAGAGCGAGAGAGAGACAGCGAGAGAGACAGAGAGAGAGAGAGAGCTATATACAGAGAGAGTGAGATAGAGAGCGGAGAAAGAGAAAGAGAAACAGAGAGAGAGAGCGAGAGAGAGAGACAGCGAGAGAGAGAAAGAGAAACAGAGAGAGAGCGAGAGACAGCTGGGGTGAGAGTGAAGGGAAGATGATCCTCAGGGATGAAAGTAGGGCTGGGCGATATGGCCTAAATATGATATCACGATATTTTCTGACCTTTCGGCGATACACGATCTTTTTTTCCCCAAACAATTCATTATGAGGCTTACCAAGACAGTATTTGAGTTTGCAAGCTAACATTAAAGACAAAATAAAATACCCATGCATTTAGCATTTTTATATTATATATTAGATTTAGATTATTGGATTATTAGATTATATATTGCATATATTTAGCAATGAGATATTATATGATTTAGATATGAAATATGATGAATTGAAAATGGGGGACCCTGATGTAAACAAGACGAAAGTCTTTCTCTGGTCTGCATCCTCCAGTCCACTGTTGACTGTTGCTGTATTGAGCTGTACTGTATTGTACCTATGCTGCAATCTGTTAATAACGTTTATATTCATTCAGTCGGCAAACAGAATCATTTTGATTGACAGTCGCGTCTGCCAATTACGTCACATCGCTTGCACCCGCCCTGCTGTTCTTAGCACCAATCGGCAAGCGCGTATTCATTTTTTACTTCCGCCATTGGAGAGCTCAATGAAAACAACAATGGCAGCGGTAGCTCGCCGTGGCCGACGTTTAGCTTTTAGCTCTGCAGAATGACTAAACGACTGGAGGCATAATGATTTTACTGCAACGGATGTTATAATAAAAGCCTTTCCATACATCGGTCTGATTGAAAACGTTATTAACAGACCGCAGAATGGGCACAACGGAGTCAGCACGGGCTGAGATATGAACGGCTAATGCTTGCTATATCTAGGTCGACCTCGGTCGTTGCTATGTAAATACGCTGATGTTATTGAAAGTGTAACTATATAACGTCAATGCCACAAAACGAATGCCTTTGTTATCATAAGTAGTAACTTTTGATGCAGTAGTGTGTGTGGACCAGATTGACGCAACAC
The DNA here is from genome assembly GCF_963971535.1 of Notolepis coatsorum. NCBI lineage: Eukaryota > Metazoa > Chordata > Actinopteri > Aulopiformes > Paralepididae > Notolepis > Notolepis coatsorum. The sequence continues at coordinate 70,077,511 of NC_140183.1, forward strand.
AAGCCTCTTGGGCAAAACATCACGATATCCACGATACGTTTAAAAAGTGTATCGTTAATGAACTGTACCCGATATTTATATAATATCGTCATATCGCCCAGCCCTAGATGAAAGTCAGGGATGTTGGGGAAGCTCAACCTGAGATGTGATAATTAGGAAATCCAATGTGGCGAGCTTGTGTTCGGCACACGTCAACATCCCAAGAACCTTATAGTAGCCTGAGTGCATACGGGTGGCTCCTGATGAGAACTGAACCCATGAGCCGTTGTCCCACGCTCTACCAACTGAGCCTTTTATATCAAAAGCTATATGGTTTGCATACAACATACAGGGGGTGCAATCCATACAAACATTCAGACATACCACGTTTTGGATCTGCTGAAGTACATCACAGTGGCTGACAAGATGATGACGATGTGGCTGGAGAGGTTTATGGAAGCCCATGCTGGTTCCTGGCTGTATACTGTGTGTGTACATCACGCTTTGCTTGTTGCACATCACAGCCAGGCAACATAACATAAACCGAAACAAACCTTTGATCTACCGGGGCGACGGTACACGACTTACTGAGAAGCATTCAATTTCAAACATTTACTTCAACTTGTGAGATACTGAGGTTATCCTCATTTACAGCGATGACGTGCTTACAAAACAAGACACGGTTTATCAGTAAATTCATACACATAGGCACAAGAAAATAAAACATAAACAATAAAATCACTTAAGACAGTTACAAGTGGACACACACAGTGGTCAGAGATCATACTTTTAAATGTAACAAAATAAGGAATAACCTTCAGCTTCAGAGGGCATTCCAGGTGTTGGAAGCTTCAGCTTCAGAGGGCATTCCAGGTGTTGGAACCGTCAGCTTAATATGGCATTCCAGGTGTTGGAACCGTCAGCTTAATATGGCATTCCAGGTGTTGGAACTGTCAGCTTAATATGGCATTCCAGGTGTTGGAAGCATCAAAGGAAAAAGCATGTGTTTCTAGTTCAGAGCAAACTCGAGGAACCCTAAGAACCAACCATACATTTTGAAAGTGTAAAATAGGTTCCAAGAATCCAATCTAAGAGTGTTGTGATGTAAGGGGGAAGCTTATCACTTTAAGTGCCAGCAGGGGGCGCACAGGTTGGCTCTGGATTGCCAACGCTCTATTCAATGAGGCTGCGGTTACATTAGGGCCATTTCATTTAGCTTTTCAGAACGCTGCGTATTGGCAGGCAAGTAAGAGTTAAGTTAGACGTCGTTTTGTCTCGTCTACTATATACATGTAGTACAATGCCAAACCAGTAGGTGGGGATGTAGTTCAAACATGAAGGCCATTTTCAACCAATCAGAAAAGGTTGAACGCATCACTACACTTCCTGCTAAAAAACAACAAAGTCACCATCTTTAAATACCTCGCATGAGCCATTTAGCAACTTAGCATTTATTTTTCAGTGTGCAATAAACAAAAACCGATACATTCACTGTGTGTTCGGCCTAATTTGTTGATAATTTGTTGATGAAACAAAACTAACATCAACACAATTGACCACCAAGAGCGGAGTTTAGTCTCATAAAAAATATCGCAGATTTTGTTAGCTTACATGCTAACGTGATTGGGATATGCCATTATAACAGTATAGCATTGTGGCTAGCAGCGTAGTAACGTTAATGCTAGCAGAATGAATGGATGTAAACGTTATTTAACAGATTTCAAAATGGGTACAATACAATACGGCTCAATACAAACAATTGTTAAGGGAATGCAGACTGTTGTAGTTTTGGACTGGGTTCCTTATAACAATAACTTGACAACCAATGATCTTAGTTTAGCCGCAGCTACAGGCAATCTGAGGAGGACGCAGCTGATAAATTGTATAGGTCCAGCCAGGGGAGAATTTGGCATCGGTGTTTACTACTGCACATGGGCGTTGGGCAAGAAACGGCTCTGTATCCGGCTCGCGCAAATTACATGGCACCATTGTCTGCGAGTTTCGGCGAGTTTCCAAAACGAAAACACCCTTTCAGCGTTGCCACTAGGAAAACGTGTTTTCCTGCCAAAACTGCGTTTCTTTTTAACTTGGACATGCAAACTTAATCATTTGAAAATAAAACGTTGCTGTTTTACCCCAGTGTAACCATGGCCTGAGAGAGCGAGCACATTTGCGAATGCATAAACTATATCTTAAATTATGCCTGTGTCTAATACGCCCGTCGCTTGTTTGCAGTCAACATTGTCGAAACAGATTGTTTTTTAATTGGTTCATTTCCGTTTTATACCATTTTGAAAAACGCTCGTTTTTTTTACTTCCAGAAGAAAAGAAAATATTCTGCAGGAATCGCGCTTTACTGTAATACAGAAAACACGTTGTCATTTTTCGGCCTATTTATGAATCGTTTTCAAATAAACGCTAGATTATCGATAGTATATGTGTACTTATGCACGCTAGAGAAGCAAGCTGAAAAATCTATTATCTTATTTCCTGATCAGCACACACACACTCACAGCCACACACACACATATGGGATACGCTAATATATAGGTGAAAAGAGCTCTGATTATCCCAAGACTGGTAAAATAGATTCCTTACCTCAGATCAGATGTTCTCCAAAAAGATTATTCCAATTCCTGATCGCCATTCCAAATATCGATTGTGTTTATTGATCCAACGCTGGGTACTGGAAATACCGATTCCATGCTGTTCTGAGGGTGGGCAATGAGTGGGATCGTCTCCGGTTACATGCCTGACAAGTAAGATGTGGAATCCGGACTCTTTTTTTCCCATCCATTTCATTCAGTCCAATGGGGTGTAATACCATCTGGAGAGACGATAGGGGGCGGTATTTTCCCTGTTCGAGCTCAGACAGATCCCCACTGGTAACGCGAGGCTAGATTGATAAAACATTTATGGAAATCGATAATAAAAAAAATAACGATTAAATAGCGAGATTTCTCGTTCTTGGCACTCAACACATGGCATGAACTAACAAGATTTCTCGTCGTACTAACAAGATTTCTCGTCGTTGACACTCAAAGTGTTAAACTTTAAAACTAAACAAATACCAATGATAGTTGTGCCTTAGAGATAGAGGCCATCCAACCTTTGCATAAAGGACACAGTGGTAGGTATCATATCGGTCACCAGTAATACATCTGAGGACAGAATGAAAGACAGAGTCCAGAGGTATAAGGGTTGAAGCCACAGCATGCCTATAAATCACATCACCATAGTACAGAATGTATAAGAAAACAGCTTCAACAATCGTCTTTCTACAAATCACACGAAAACTGGATCTATTTCTGTACAGGAAGCCAATGTTCTGTTGCAGCTTGGAAGCAAGAATATCCACATGGAACTTAAATTAAAATGTCTCATCGAGCCACACGCCAATTGTATGTTTATGTTCTTATATTTTACAGGTTTATGACCTGTGGTCAGTTGAGATAATAAAAACAAATAAAACGACAAACACGAGTTATTCCCTTGTGTGGTGCCTGTCAAGCCTTTTCGGAGGCCTTTAAACTTTAAACTGAGAAAGATCGGAACAATTTAAACTCAGTGACTTTCTCAATTAAATTGCCTAAACATAAAATCTGTGCCACTTATTTGTCAAACACTTGTTGTTGAAATGGTCCAACTTATCAGCATTTAAATGGAGAGTATGTCTGTTTACTGGGGGCTGACATCTTGATCAGAACATACAACTTGTTATTCCCAAGTTGCCTTTCATTAACCCTTTCACTGCCACACTACCAACAAGGTTAACCCTTTCACTGTGACAATACACAGAAGGTTAACCCTTTCACTGCCACACAACAGCCGGTTAACCCTTTCACTGCCACACGACAGTGGCAGTGGAATGGTTAATTATGGCAGCACCCAATAAATAGAATCTGCATTGAAATTCAGAGAAGTTGGACCATGGTCTTCTGTCCACTGAGCCACACAGGTTGATTTTGTTTGGATTTTTTATGACATAAATCAATCATTGTAAAGATTACATGTACTGTATACTGCCCTGCAGAAGCTACTTTATTTTATTTTCAAAATTTTGTTATACGCTAAATTGAACTTCTCAATATCTGTTTTATCGTGTGACAAGGTTTCAGAGTTCAATCTCCCTCTGTTTTAGAGAAAACAGGTATAAATAAGTGCAGTAATAAAAACTCAGTTTCACTGTAGTTACTGTGGTTAGCTTCTGCATATAGTAAATACATTTTGTACAATTGCAGCTCATGCTAATGTGAACAAATCCCCCTCCCCCAGAACTGCATAGTGCACCTTTAACTTTGACAACATTGTTCTTATCTCGGGTTTACGCTCAATGAGAACGGATTATAACTGTAAAACGGGATCAAGGTTATTACTTCAGCGATCTTAGTTTGGTTGTTTTTTGGGGTTCTGAATCTGAACATGAACAACTCTCTACCAAAAGCTTGAAACAAGAAAGACAAACAGTCAGATGTTGGAAAAGAGAGAGGAATTGAATTTTCTTGTGAAGTGGAAAATGCCACATTACCACTGAACAATCCCCTGGGTGCTGTTGAAAATCCTGTAGTGAAAATCACTGCAATTTTTTTTTTTTTTTTTTTTACACAACTCTCTGAAAGTTAGTTATAACGAGATGCATCTCTCCCTCTCCTGCTTTCTCAGAAATCTTCCCCCTCTCCCCCCCCCCCATATATCCCTCTACCTCTCTCCCTCCCCCCCACTCTCTCCTCTAAATGGAGCAGCCATGTGACAGCGCCATTACCTCCGACTGCCACCTCTAAATCATCAAACACTTACAGCCCTTTTACACCAGCCAGGCTCCGTGCTGGAGCCGGTTCCCAAACGTAATCTCGTACCGGCTGGCACGTTCAGACCGGGATTAATTGGTTCAGAACGTGACAAATCGGTGCTCAGCTGGCACCGAAAAATTGTTGGTTTTTCCTTGCGAACCGTGACGTCAACAATGGGCGTGTCTTATTCTAGGCTGTCAAGACGAGTAAACAGGGGAAAGTAGCGAGTCGGCATTGCACTCAACAGGAAGCGATTTGCGACTGCTCTCAAAACAAGATTCAATTTAAATGTATTGTTATGATACAGCACAAGTACAATACACCATCCAACCAGAGTGGATAAAGAAATGCTCCAGAAATGCGTGGAGAAAGGCTTAGCGAGCCTCAACGGGCGAGCGCACACACGCACGCACTTTGAAATGAATCATTCCAGCAAAGTAGGCTTCTATTATTCGAATGACTGTTTTAATGAGTATCACAGAAGTAAGTCCTACTGTAGAACATGACATATTAGCATGACATCTGATTTATTAATGCCAATACTAAAGATTAGGGACAAATGCAATTGGCACAAGTGTAAATCATGTATTAGTCACTCAGTTTTAACATCTGACTGATTAGCTCACCTCGTTAGTCTGCTGGCTGTGGATCCTACAGGTTAAAATCACTCTTGGTTCCATTTTTTTTTTTACGTTTAATTAATGTATCCACTCTGGTTGGCTGGCGTGTATGTATATGTATGTATTGTGCTGTATAATGACAATACATTTGAATCGAATCTCATTTTGAAATCGCTACCTGCTGAGTGGATCACCATGGTGCAATGCAATCACCTCCGAAGCTGTCTGCCACTGGTGTGTCCATAGGCAGCGTAGCGATTTCAAAATGAGATTCGATTCAAATGTATTGGCATTATACAGCACAATACATATATACATACACACCATCCAACCAGAGTGGATAAATTAATTAAAAGTAAAAAAATAAAAAAAATTGAATCAAGAGTGATTTGAACCTGTGACCATAGGATCCACAGCCAGCAGACTAACGAGGTGGGCTAATAAGTCAGATGTTAAAACTGAGTGACAAATCCATGATTTACACTTGTGCCAATTGCGTTTGTCCCTAATTTTTAGTATTGGCATTAATAAATCAGATGCCATGCTAATATGTCATGTTCTACAGTAGGACTGTGATACCCATTAAAACAGTAATTCGAATAATAGAAGCCTACTTTGCTGGAATGATTCATTTCAAAGTGCGTGTGTGCGCTTGCGCGTTAAGGCTCGCTCTCCACGCATTATTTCTACCTCCACCTGGGTAACGCCCCCGTTGATGACGGAGACGGTGGAATGTTGGTTCTGCTTAAATGGGTGTAAACGCGGGCCGGTTCGCCAGAGGGCACCAGAGTTCAGAGGGTTGAGAACGGAGCTGGAGCTTGAACCGGGGCCCGGCCGGTTTAAATGCGCTATTAGAGGAGTCTGAGCAGTTCCCTCACGGTCCTCACGCATCCTTCTCCCTCTTTCTTCTTGTCCTTCCTCTTCGCTCAGAACTCCTCTTCCGGTGTCTCCATCAGTGTGACGGTTAAAATGTATAATTATGTTTTAACGGTAATTCTAATGATTTGGTTGTCAAGGTATTTGAACCCTTATGCACGGCTGAATGAGACAAGCTCTCCGTCTCTTTGGTTTTGATCATATCTCTTCTCATAACTTGCAGAGTTTCATACGATGTGATCCGTCAAATGTTTAACAAAACCGGCGTTGGCGCGTCAAATGTTTGGCGAACTACCTGCCCTGCTTTTACTTTCATGGTAATTGAGTTGTTATGAGAAACCTTCTCCTGGTTTTGATCTTGTCAACTTTTAAATCTCTCTCAGTCTGCTCTTTCAGTCTCACATTGTGTTCGTACATCAAATGGTTTAACAATGTATAGTCAAACACACCAAACGTTCCAATGGCATCGATTTCCCTTTCAAGGTATTTGAGACCGAGTTGTGATTCTTTTTCCGTTTTGATCATATCTACAAAGGAAAAGATCTCCGACTTTCAGTTCAGTCCGTGTAGATGCAGATGTATGGATGGTCCTCTGAAACCCTACTGTCCTTCATTAGTTCAAAGAACTCCGTTGTCATTTTCACTGAAGGCTATGGAAAATGGTTTTGATTTGAAAACCCTAAATGTATTTTTTAAATGATCGTATTTGTTTTTCATTATGTTGCACATTATGACATCATCAACATCTCTCTCTCTTAACACTTCCAGTGCCACTGGTTAACATGGTAAAACGTGGTTGAATGCCAGCACCCACTTCAATGATAGCGTTGTGAACGCATAATCTCTGTTTTAAATTATGGCATCTAATCTGCCCGTCGTTTATCAATGACTTGTTTGCAGTCAACATTGTAGAAACGGATTGTTTTTGTAATCGCTTCATTGCCGTTTTATAGCATTTTGAAAAGCCCTCGTTTTCAAGGAAAATATAAAGATTCCGTGATAATCTGCATTTACTGGAATAGTCTGGCATACACAAAAACGTTGACATTTTTCGGCCTATTTATGAATTGTTTTTTAAATAAACGCTAGATTATCAATAGTATATGTGTACTTATGCACGCTATAGAAGCGGGCTGAAATATCGATTATCTCATTTCCTGATCACACACACACACGCATAGGGCAAACACTGATATCTGTGAAAATAGCTCTGATTATCCTAAGACTGGTAAAATAAATTCCTTACATCAGATCAGATGTTATCCAAAAAGATTATTCCAATTCCTGATCGCTATTCCAAATATCGATCGCGTTTATTGATTCAGCGTTGGGTACTGTAAATACATAATCCATGCGTTTTCCGGGCCGGCAATCACAATGGATTCTTCAGTTGGCTTGACGGAAAAGTAAAATGAGGAAACTGGCCCGCCGACCCCCATCAGTCTAAACTAAAGGGGTGCAGTTACACAGGGAGAGACGATAGGGGGCGGTATCTTCCCAATTGAGCTCAGAGAGAGTCTGCAACACTAACCTGAGGCTCGATTGATGAAATCTGAATTCAAATCGCCAGTAAAAAAAAAAGTCGGCATGATCACAAAGATCAATCAGAGAATAAAATGTCTCGGTAGAGTGTCCACCTATATTAACAGGTCAGCAATGGAAGTCCTGGCAGGGGCACTGATCCAATGTCATTATGACTATGCATGCTCCTCCTGGTACACTGGCATCACAGTAGCACTGAAAGGTAGGCTACAGACAGTTCAGAACAAATTAGTTAGAATGATTTTAAAACTCCATCCCAGGACTCACCTTACACAGACACATTTTAACAGCCTCAAATGGCTCAGGGTTGAGGAGAGGGTGTCTCAAATAAAACTCAACATAACACATAGGATACTCGGGAATACTGTCCCTCAGTACCTCAGTGGATATTTTAACATGGTAAGGGATGTACATGGACACGCCACCAGGGGGAGCCCTACAGACATCGTCCCAGTGAGATGCAATAGGAAAATAGGCCAAAACGCATTCCTATATTCAGCAGCAGTACAATGGAATAGCCTACCAATGGAGTTGAAGACCATAAGCCCCTTCTCCACTTTTAAATTAGCTATAAAGAGGTGGATCATAAGTAGCAGAAGCTGGGAGTAGTGAACAAAGGGTTTTAATATGTGTTGTTCCTTTTTTATTCTTTTATTGTCTATAAAATGGAATATTATTGTATGTATTTTTTTTGTTTTTATACCACACATCCTGACATACAGACACTACAAACACCCACGTCCACACACCAGTACATAAATCCACTGACACCAATGATGAAGGACCACAATGGAAACAAGCCTATGGCTTTATTGTGTTTTATGAAATCCTATTGGTAAATGGAGAAAATGTATACCTGTTTTCATATTGTGATCCAATGTATATGTGTGATTTTCCATTCTAAACCAATAAACTATTCAATCAATCAATGAACTAACGATAAAGCGCGTTGCTGGCACTCAAAGTGTTAAAGGAACACATTAACGCAACATTATTAGAAATGCGATTACTATATTCTCCAGAGTCAGAGAAGAAGATATATACCGATTTCCTCTCCGTGCGTTCAGTAGAAAGCTATCTGGCTGCAAGCTAGCCTGGCTTAGCACAAATTTATAAAAGCGGACACGGAACAGCTAGCCTAGCATGTGCTAAGATAGCTTTCTACAGAATGCACAGACGGATATCTCCCTCACTCTCCACCTTCAAAAACCTACCTGTTCTCCCTAGCATTCAACCTTCCCTACCCCTAACCACCCTCCTCCAACCTGCCACCCCCTTTTCCCCCCGGTATACCTTACTTACATGCCGACTGTCTCCCCTACTGACTCCTATATATTTGTTGTGCGTTACTCGTGGTTTTATGTTCTTGTGAATATTGTTCCCTGTGGTTCTGTTTCTTTGTTTCTTTGTTTCTTTGTTTTTTGCCTATTGTCAGCAACTTTGGGTAATTGAAAAGCGCTATACAAAATAAATGAATTATTATTATTATTATTATTATATCTATCCATCAGCTGTCCATATAGCGTTCGTTTTTCATTGTCCAAACAAAAGCTTCCGATGCTCGAGAGAGAGAGAGAGAGAGAGAGAGAGAGAGAGAGAGAGAGAGAGAGAGAGAGAGATAGAGATAGAGATAGAGATAGAGATAGAGATAGAGATAGAGATAGAGATAGAGATAGAGATAGAGAGATATAGATAGATGGATAGATGGATAGATGGATAGATGGATAGAGAGATAGAGAGATAGAGAGATAGAGAGATAGATAGATAGATAGATAGATAGATAGATAGATAGATAGATAGATAGATAGATAGATAGATAGATAGATAGATAGATAGATAGATAGATAGATAGATAGATAGATAGATAGAGAGAGAGAGAGAGAGAGAGAGAGAGAGAGATAAAGAGAGAAAGAGAGAGCGAGAGAGATAGGCGATTTGTGTTCATGTCATATAAACTAGTCCGGAGACCCGAGACACACTGCTCTCCATGGCAGATGTGACACGACCACCACCCCTCTCTCCACTGCATCCCTCTTCTGATTGGTTGTTTATCTGGTTCATCTGTGGTCCTAAGGGGTGTTGTTGTCGTACCACTGCTGTGTCACACCTCGCTCCCCAGCTCCTCTCCTCCGTCGCTCAGCAACGGCAGGTGAGGGTGACTTGACTTCCACACTGCAAGCAAGTTGCTGTCAACGTTGTCATTCACGCTGTCCCAGCCCCCCCCACCCCCCCCCCCCTTACATTGACAGAACAAGGTCGCTACCTGCGCTACACTGTGTCAAAACTGGCTACGTTGTGTCAATGTGAAAATACGTCGTCATCTGCGTTCGTGACCGTTGAGGCGAACGGCCCATCTTGTGTAGTTCAAGTTCAAGTTTAGTTTTATGTGTAACATATAAGGTACATGCACATTACAGTGAAATGCTTGGTTCTGGATGAGCCCCCTGAGATTGTGCTTAATAAAAAAGTTTAAGCCAAAAAGTTAAAAAGGATGTCTTGGAATTATTTAGCGAGTTGCATCCAGCCTCGTTGTGAATCACTGATCTGAACTGGTCTTTACTGTCGTTTTACTCTCCCTCTATCCCCCCCCCCCCCGTTATCCACCCCTCTCTCTCTCTCTCTCTCTCTCTCTCTCTCTCTACTCTCTCTCTCTCTCTCTCTCTCTCTCTCTCTCTCTCTCTCTCTCTCTCTCTCTCTCTCTCTCTCTCTCTCTCTCTCTCTCTCTCTCTCTCTCTCTCTCTCTCTCTCTCTCTCTCTCTCTCTCTCTCTCTCTCTCTCTCTCTCTCTCTCTCTCTCTCTCTCTTCTCTCTCTCTCTCTCTCTCTCTCTCTCTCTCTCTCTCTCCTCTCTCTCTCTCTCTCTCTCTGTCCATCTGTTGTGGGATGAGAATCTGTCAGGTGCCTGGTGGGAAATAGGAATCAAACTCTCACTGATGTTCTAGTGTGTGTGTGTGTGTGTGTGTGTGTGTGTGTGCGTGTGTCTGTGTGTGTGTCTGTGTGTGTGTGTGTGTGTGTGTGCATGTGTGTGTGTACATATGAACAGATGTGTCTAAATCATGTATCGTTCTGCTCGCCTGCATTCGCGGCGTGTGTGTAGGCGTGTGTGGGATTTCAATGTGGGGAGAGACAGGGTGAGGGGAGGGATGGATGGAGGGCTGGGGGCGGAGGAGAGTAAGTAAGGAGGAAGGTGGATGATCAAACGCTTGTTGTTGAATTACGGTGCCCAGAGGTGGTGCAGTGGTAAGACTCTAACCCTTCCTACTGTCTCAATAAAGAACCTTCTCTCCCGTGTCTCCCTCTCAGCCTTCCTACAGTCTCAATAAAGAACCTTCTCTCCTGTGTCTCCCTCTCAGCCTTCCTACAGTCTCAATAAAGAACCTTCTATCCCGTGTCTCCCTCTCAGCCTTCCTACAGTCTCAATAAAGAACCTTCTCTCCCGTGTCTCCCTCTCATGCATTCCTACAGTCTCAATAAAGAACCTTCTATCCCGTGTCTCCCTCTCAGCCTTCCTACAGTCTCAATAAAGAACCTTCTCTCCTGTGTCTCCCTCTCAGCCTTCCTACAGTCTCAATAAAGAACCTTCTCTCCTGTGTCTCCCTCTCAGCCTTCCTACAGTCTCAATAAAGAACCTTCTCTCCTGTGTCTCCCTCTCAGCCTTCCTAATGTCTCAATAAAGAACCTTCTCTCCCGTGTCTCCCTCTCAGCCTTCCTACAGTCTCAATAAAGAACCTTCACTCCTCCGTCTCCCTCTCAGCCTTCCTACAGTCTCAATAAAGATAGGGGAGTGCACTAAGCAACTCTCATTATTTTCAGAAGTTGAAGAAAAAGTAACTCTAAAAAATGTACAAGCAACTCATGGTTCACTTTACATCTTCCCTCTTGCCACCCATCAGGTTCATGACCAGTGAACCAGTAATATTGTTTGCCCCAAGAGATGCCACTCATACGCTTTGAAGTGGAAAAGGAGTTGAGCTTAATGGACAAGGTTAATATCAATGCGATGAATGATTGATGCTAATACCAATAACCGCGTCTTCGTCTCCTCTCCACCCCCACATATGGTAGTAAAAAAGTAGGCCTAAGCAGAACTGACACTAAGCCTCGACATGAATGGCCGTCTCAGGTCCATTTGGAGATCTGTTGAACAGTAAACTAGCTTGAAGCCGGGCCCTTGGTCCAGATTAACGTGGGAGAGTGATCACATCGACACAGAGAGGTTCCTGAAAGATTCAGGTCAAAGTCACGTTACCAGATGAACTCACAGAATCTTTGGTAATAATGATGTAACTTATATCATGGAAGATAAGTACAACTATCTCAACATTGAAATGGAAATGAGAAAGAAGAAAAATAATCGTCATACCACCATTGAATGAACATCTCATATCTGTCAAAAGTAAACATACACATATGTGACCGCGTCCAGCAAGCGTGCCTACAAGTCGGCGTCCTGAGTTCCTTACAAAAGGGATTTTTAATTTTTTTTGTTCATTTCCGTTTTTTTTTTTTTATATATACTTACAGTTCGAGGGTTGAAGAACATATTTAGTATAACAGCGAACATATATAATAACTCTAATTGTGTTTAAATTGTGTTTAAAAATGGCTCCTTGAGACAGACTCTGATCCTAGTCTCATGAATCCAATCTGGCTTCAGAACATCCCACTCCACTGACATGACCACATCAAACAAGAGGTGGACGCAGGCAAATAGTGCGGCATGGTCATGCTGGACCTACAAAAGGCCTTTGACACTGTCAATCACTCCATTCTGATTGACAAGCTAAAAGCAATTGGTTTTGATAGTCTATCAGTGAGCTGGATGCAATCCTACCTTGAGGGGAGGGAACAGATGGTGGAGGTAAACGGTACCCTATCCCCCCCCTCACAGTGAGCTGTGGTGTTCCACAAGGAAGCATACTAGGACCGCTACTGTTCCTAATTTATGCAAATGACATGTCGTCAGCTTGTGACTGCAACTTGTTCCTGTTTGCGGACGACTCAGCCCTGCTGGTCTCTGACAAGAACAAGTTACAGGTTGAAAAAACCCTCAGCTCGGAACTAGGCAGAATCTGCATATGGCTCGCTGATAACAAACTATCATTACACATGGGCAAAACAGAGTCCATTCTCTTCGGTTCAAATAACAAACTCAGCAAGACCGACGGCTTCTCAGTTACAGTGGGTGACAATATTGTCACAAGGAAAGATGAAATTACCTACCTGGGTTCCATCCTAGAGGCTAATCTCTCCTGTGACAAAATGGCATCCAATGTAATAAAAAAAGTCAACCAACGAACTCGATTCTTGTACCGGATCTCCTCTCTGGTAAACAAGAATACCCTGAAGACTCTGGCAGGAGCACTCATTCAAGGGTACTACGACTATGCTTGCACCTCATGGTACCAAAGCACCTCAAAGGCGCTAAAAACAAAATTACAAACATCTCAAAACAAACTGGTCAGACTACTGCTTGACCTTACTCCTAGAACCCACCTCACCCCTGCCCACTTTGACAACCTAGGATGGCTTAGAGTAGACGACAGAGTACAGCAACTTGCAATGGGCCTGGTCTACAAGATACACTACACGACCAAGGTACCCATGTACATGTCAAAATACTTCCCAAAGGTCAGTGAATACCACGATCACAACACCAGAGGGAGCTCCACAAATCATGTTAAACCCAGATTCGGCTCAAATAAGGGACTAAACACGTTTCGCAATTATGCCACATCAATGTGGAACGCCCTACCCAAAGCTGTAAAGGAATGTGGATCACTACCCACTTTCAAAACCTCTCTCAAGGGACACCTACGGGAGACTGCAATTCAACACTGGCCCCTGTAAATATCCTAACCCAACCCCCTCCAATGTACAGTCATTTACCTAGTATGGTTTTGTCAATAGTCCAATGTACAATTTTGTTTGTTTGTACAGTGTCTCCTCCCCCCCCCCCTCAATGTACAGTTTTGCTTGTTTATACAGTGTGCCCCCCCCCCCCCCCCCCCATCCACCTCCAATGTAAATTACCCAGTATGGTTGTCAATATCCCAATGTACCCAACCCCCCCCCACCCAACCTCCTCCAATGTACAGTTTCTACGTCAAATGTATATACTCCCTTTTCTTGACTCCTTCTGTATCACAAACAGTACTGTATTTGCAAATCTGGTATGTCATAAATGTATAGATGTAGCAGTACTGACTATCTGTATGTCATGTATGTCATATATGTCCTGATTAATTGAAAATGGGGGACCCTGATGTAAACAAGACGAAAGTCTTTCTCTGGTCTGCATCCCCTTAACAATTGTGTGTATTGAGCTGTACTGTATTGTACCCATTCTGCAATCTGTTAATAAAGTTTTCAATCAATCAATCAATCAATCAATCAATCATGAAGCCGTGGGGGCTGTCCTATTTTTGCATGTGAAAGGCTGCTGTTAATGTGAGGTACGCCCACACTAGTGTGTTTATATTCACAGAACATGTAGCCCACAGAACACTTTTTTGCTGCTCAGATAACACACCGTTAACATGGCCGCACAAAGATTATCAGCTGCTCTTAATAGAGGAAGAGATAGAATGATTATAGACTCCTCTGCGTTAATGAGTGACCACATCACGGACTACTTCGGTGACAACGATGACGGTGGTGAGCGGCCAGCTCTATCATCCGACGACGAGGAGACCGAAGGTGCAGGCGAACTTGTCCCAGATCCAATCGAACCTACCGACGATGGTGAGACAGACGATGAGGAAGACGGAGACATTTGCATTTGAAACTGTAGCATTGGGCTTTTCAGCTGAATCGACCATGCGATCAGTTGAAAAGATGTCTGGTTTAACGGTGGAGGGCGAAATAGAAGAGGAACTCAGAAAGATACACGCTTTCGACTGTAAGTGCCAGACACGCCGAAAGGAAAATTCTTAACGATCGACTGTCGGTTGAGCTAATCTACCAAAACAGATTGGACACCGCGTCGTTGACACCAAGAGAAAGGGACATGCGTCTGTTGTCCATTATTGGAACATGCCAAAATGTTTCAGAGATGACGCAAAAGACGAAGAAAGTCAACGCTGTACGCCTGGCTTCAAGGACAGCATACAGATTTCACGACGTTGTCGTCTGTCGTCCAACGTTCTGTTTCATTTATGAGTAAGTGTCTTTATGCTTGTATATTGTATTGGACGTAGATGTATTTTATTGGACGTATATATATGTTTAGCAATAGGTTTAAATAGGTTTAAATAGGTTTAAAGTGTAGAGATAGTCGTCGAATCCTATTCTACCCTGCGAGGGTGTCCATTTTGGATATTCTGGGTAGTGTAGTTTTTGTGCGGCCATTTTGTAATGCACATCGCTTGCATATGACTTCTTAAAAACTACACCTGAATGTAAACAAGAGTTTACATACATGGTCTGCATCCCCTTAACACTTTGATCGCCGGGGTTAAATTCATAATTTACCATCCCTCGCCAGCCCTATTTAACATGGAGAAGTTCCCCTTCTTTGCAGGGCTATAACTTTTTAAATTTTATGGCTAAATTGACATTACTATGGCCCATTCAACGTCCTATATCTATTGTTCAGGGTGTAGCAACGTTATACTTTTTCATTCATATATTCATACAAAAATACGGTCTAAAGTATAAGTATGTTTTTATCGTTTTCTGCAGCTTTCTCCAGAACTTGATTTATAGCCCTAAATGCATTATATTGATGATCAAATACAGTTTGGTAGGAATCTGTGAAAGATAAAAAATTTCAAATGGACGTACTTCTAGAAGTTACTACGTATGATCTGATGATGACCGGATGGGGGGGGGGGTCGTTTATAATTCCGTGGGCAACGTTATATCATGCATCTAGTGTGGGTGATATGATCATTAGAGCAGTTAGTATCGAAGACATTAAAAAATAACGCTGAAACTCACCGTAGCTTCCTCTCGCCGTTGGGAGATGAGCGTGGAACAGAATTTCTTCTATTATGGGATGTCGAAATATCCGATCCATTTCCAGGTTGTATAATAGTATATACGTCCAAATCATGTTGTTTATCGAGTTATTGGTAACGGATCACTATCAGCTCGAGTCCTGGGACTATTAGCGAGTGATCGGACCGAATTGAAATGAGCACCAGCTTCCACTTCCTGTTTATGCCCTGGGCGATCCGCCGATCCGCCACCAGATGGCGCTCTTGAACCGTTGTAGAGTTGAGAGGGGCTCAACAGTACATCTCATGTCTCCGGGGGAGAAATATGATTTCGATCACAGATTTTTGAAATATTGATATCAAAGACGCTGTCCAGCGTCTTCGGCAGAATGAGCATGGCGGGGAAAGACGAGTTTCGGCGTCTCCGGCGATTAAAGTGTTAAATGGACTGCATTTACAGTATATAGAGCTTTTATCCAAAGCACTTTACAACTTATGCCTCACATTCACACACCGACGGCGGAAGGTACCGACCTGTTCATCGGAAGCAGTTACGTGGTTAAGTGTCTTGCTCAAGGACACTTCCACACACTGCCGGGAGGAGCCAGATTCGAACCGGGAAACATCCTATTACCAGACGACCGCTCTGCTTCCTGAGCCACTGTTGCCCCACATTATAAGCCACATTATAAGGGTTATAAATTATAAGGGCTTTGAATGGAAACTTAACACATTGGGTGCCACGCAGTATGCCCATCTTCACCACTCTCTGCCAGTGCTGTAACCCTATAGAGTGGCTCACCTTCTTTGCAAGGCTATAACTTTTTAAATATTATAGCTACTGTATATCGACATTACTATGGCCCATTCAACATCGGGTATCTATCGTTCCGGATGTGGGAACGTTGTATTTTTCCATTCATACATTGTCGTGTTAGTACCGTCGAGAATATAAGTATGTTTTTAGAGTGTATAGCAGTAATTCCTAGAATGCGTGTTATAGGCCGCGTCGCGTATTATACATTATCGATTGGCGTTTCGTCCCTATACACGCTATATTAAACATTTCAAATGCATATGATCGCTATACATTATGCACCATCATGCGTGAAGGAAAGGGGGTTTATGATTCCTTGATTGTCAGTAACGGCTTTCTTTAGTAAGACACCATACGTTGATCAGATGGATTGCAATGAAATAAATGGACAATCGAGCTGGAAATAATGTTAGATTCCTCTTACCTCTGGCCGATGTGTCTGGATAATTTTTTTTCCAATTATTTGATGTTGATCTGCTAGATCCATTTTCCGTTTGTATGACGCAATAAACACCGAAAGCACATTGATTCTTGCATCTTGAAAGCGATCCCATGCACTCGAGGTGTGTATGTTGATCCACGTTACAAGATATCTCTGGCGGAGCTTTTTCCTCGATGCACAGAGCGCCACTTCCGGTTTAGAGTGGAGTGTACCATACGTTGCTCATATTAGCTTGCTAGCTAATGGGGCAATCGTTCCCATTCAGTAAAAACAAAACACCAAACCTGTAACTGCAGAATTAGCTTTTCATCCGACATGATAAATACGACTGGTTTTAAAAGAGAGCACATCCACGTACACCATGAGAAAAATGGAACTGTAGGGCGGCTAGGTGGTGCAGTGGGCAAGGCGCTCACCACCAATGCAGGAGACGCTGGGTTCGAGCCCAGCTCTCCGCATTGCATTCAGCTTTGCTGGTCGTTCATACTAATACATTTAGCAGTATTAGGGGGTGGGGATTGGATGTTGTGGACAGCGACTCCTACATGTCGGTTGGTGTGCCTGTGCAGTAGAATCAGGAAGCGACGGGGGCGGCATCCCTCCAAAGCGCAGACCCCCGGTGCTGAAAGATCGCGCTGTGCAGGTGAAAAGATGCGACGGCTGCTACCTCGAGTACCGGAGGGGACTCGTGCAATGTATGGCTTCGTCCACATTACAGCCGGCTTGTGGGAGGCATGGCCAAACAGCGTTCGAGACAGGTAGGGTAGAATTGGACGATACGAAATTGGGATGGGAGAAAAATAGAAAATGGGAGAAAAAGTAGATAAAAAAAAAAGAAAAATGGAACTGTGACTTGACCACAGCGTGGTAGTTTCACAGGGAGGCCACTGAACATATTATTCTACATTAGTGTCGGTTCTCTCAGGCTATTCAGTCAATCTGACAAGCCCCCCTGCGTTGACACTATAATATGGAAGTAACAAAAATCCCACATTTTATAATTGAATAATAAAAACGCTAACTCCACATTCTGAGGAGTTCATTACAACGTGACATTATCGACATGTCCAATAATATCCATGCGTTTTCCATTACATCTCAGCTTTGATGCCGTTTAACTAGGCAGGCTCTCGCTGGCTCTCTCAAAGATTACATTTACATTTACATTTTACATTTAGCTGACGCTTATATCCAAAGCGACTTACAAATTGTGTACAACAAGTTAGCAGGAAGAGTGCACAGTCCCGGACCTGATTGCATAGAGTATACACAATGTTGCATGGTATAGGCATAGTACTTATACACACTAGTGTTGTCAAAAATATTGAAGTATCGATACATATCGATACTGAATATTTAAAACGGCTTCGATACTCATTTCCCGAAATACCGATACTTTCTGCAGTAGCGGTACCAGCTAGCGAGTGTTCTACAGCAAGTTGTTGACGCGCTGTTCAGAGCACGCTTGCCCCTCCGCCTGCTTCAGCCCTCCCCCTCACAGAGTCGTCTTCAGTTTGTATTTGTAAACAAACATTTTAGCTGAAGAAGATGGCAAATGCAGAGCCTCCGCAACTTGTGCTTGTGGATAAAGAAAACAGCAGAAGTGCTGTTTGGAGGTACTTCGGGTTTGAAGTAAACAACGAAGGACAAGCTAAAGCTGCCCCAATGCTATTTGCAAGCGGTGTTAGAGCAGTGCCAGCGCGGATCTCCATTCTCCATAAAGAAATGAAAGAGGTTCGTGACAGCTGCTCTTTCAACGTCACTGTGACTGAAGCATTAAACCATTAACTCTAGTTTAATACATGATACGTTGTCTACTGATGGCGCATAATATCAACAGCTGATTCGTTGTAACGTTACAGCTACCAGCTAACGTTAGCTACTGCTAGCAGTTAGCTCCGTTAGCTTAGCTGCCCATTTATAATTACTGCATGGAAACGGAGTAACGTTAACGTTTAAACGTTATGTCGAGGTCATACAATACTACAGTCGACATAAGGTTAACGTTACCCCGTTTACATCAAGTGTTTAAATAGCAGCAATCTTGTTGAAAATGTAACGTTACTAAAATGCTCCGAGCATAGCCTCTCTCTCTCTCTCTCTCTCTCTCTCTCTCTCTCTCTCTCTCTCTCTCTCTCTCTTTATCTTTAAATAAAAATCGAAACTGTTACTAACTGTAATACAAACAGTTCAGTTTGTCAGGTACATGCAACAAAGATTACAGTGTGCTTGAGAAAATACCATGTTCTGCATTTGCAATAAAAATTATTGAAGTGAGATGAACAGTTATTTTTAAATGTGTGATCTAAAGATAAGCAAAGGGTTTTAAAAGTGTTATATTTATCTTCTCTTATAGTACCAGAGAGAAGCTGAGGAGAATCAACCAGCAACAAAAGCTAAATTTGTTTAAAAAAAAGAAGAAAAAAAAATATATATATATATATATTTTTTTTTTTTTTTGGTATCGAAATGGTATCGAAGTATCGATACTTTTCAAGGTATCGTATCGAAGTCGAAATTCCAGTATCGTGACAACACTAATACACACACACAACCACACATAGCCACAGAAACACAAAGATACACTTACAGATACAGACATGCACACTCAATCTCACTCAATCTCACACACACACACACACACACACACACACACACACACACACACACACACACACACACACACACACACACACACACACACACACACACACACACACACACACACACACACACACACACACACACACACACACACACACACACACACACACACACACACACACACACACACACACACACACAAAGATGAGAGCTTAGAAAATCTCCACTCAATTTATGCCACAAGCAAAGAAGAAGACTCATTACCAACACTTAATCATTCCGAAGTCTGTCTCTCTCTCCCTCCTTACTCCCTCCCCATCTCTCTCCCTCTCCATCTCTCTCTCTTTCTCTCTCTCTCTCTGATATGCTGTATGCCATCAGTCAGTCTTTGAAGCCATAAGCAGAAGTGTTGAGGGAGATTAAATGGAATGATTTATTTCTCATTAGAAGCAACAAAGAATATCAGTCTCCCATCTATCACACACACACACAGACATGCATGCATGTGCACAGACATATGCACACAAAGTCTCACACACACGCACGCACACACACACGCACACGCACACGCACACACACACACACACACATATTAGAGGCTAAAAGTCTGAGACCTCCAGTTGAGGGGGGAAATAATTTGGCATCATCAGCGTGCAACGGTTGTGCTGTGTGTGTGTGTGTGATCATGTCAGGACTCAACTCATTTGCACTATACTCAGACTATAAATTGGACTAAATAAGCAACATCAAGCTCCTGCATGCAGACTGAAGCGTTGTATGAAACACTGTCGCTCTTATAATCGGGTACATTTTTGTCAGATTAACCTACGCAATAGCCTGCAATATCAGTATTGGGTCACACAAAGATGTATAATGTAACGTCCCTACTATGTACCTTCTATAAAGGCTCACATACTATGAACTCCTCTAGTCTTGAGTCTCCTCTACTACAGTATGTCTCCCTATCTGCCTTCCTACTGTCCCAATAAAGAACCGTCGCTCCTGTGTCTCCCTCTCAGCCTTCCTACTGTCTCAATAAAGAACATTATATCCTGTGTCTCCTCTATTCGGTCTCCCTCTCAGCCTTCCCACTGTCTCAATAAATAACCTTCTATCATGTGTCTCATCTACTCTGTCTCCCTCTCAGCCTTCCCACTGTCTCAATAAATAACCTTCTCTAAGACTTCCGGTTTACACGTTAACGGGATGACAGCTTGAGGACAGAGCTCCCGTTCCAAGTCCGATCAAAAGCCCCTCAAACGGCGAAATTGAACTTTAAAAAGTTAGAGTAATAGCGAAATTGGAAGACAAGTTAACAGACTTGGAAAGCCGCTCCAGAAGGGATAATATCAGGATATATGGAATCCAAGAGGGTGCGGAAAAAGATTGAAGGGTCCGCTCAGAATGTTGAGATGGTGTGCACTCGATTCCAATTTCCCCCCAAATAAATCAGATGGCAGATTCAATGTATGGACAGATAAAGGCCTAACAAATTATTTTACTTTTGTCCACAAAGGGGTGTTTCAGAGCTTCGAATCACTACAGAGAAGACACGGACTGGAGCAAAAAGATTTATTTAGATACCTGCAGGTACGACATTACTTCAATCAAAATTTAGTGGGAGAAATAGGAACGGGAGAACAAGAAATCATGGAAGTGTTTACATCAGCAGTCAAATCATCAAAATGTAATAGGATCGTCTCCAGAATATACGAAGGACTCTGCCAGGCCAAATCAAAATCAACTAACACAATGTACATAAAGGAGAAATGGGAAAAAGAACGCAATATGTCAATCTCAGGAGAGGTATGGGACAGATTATGTACACAACAAATGGGAAACAGCAGGCTCAAACAACTGGAGGGAATTTGGCTGGAAGAACCTAGTAAGGTTTTTTATCACCCCATGGCAAAAAAAACATCAGGGGACCGGGGAAAAATGCTGGCGATCCTGTGGGCTAAATGAAGCCAATCATTCACATATATTCTGGGAATGCCAAACCCTGGTACCATACTGGCAAGAGATACACAAGAACCTAGAAGCAATTTTTGAAATTGACATCCCCTTCAAATTTGACACCCTATACCTAGGAAATATTCCCTATGAAAAATGGGACTTCAACAACAAAAAACTGATAATGAAACTTCTGATAGCAAGCAAGAAAGCTATCACAAGAAGATGGTTAAAACCAGAGGCACCTACAGTAGATGATTGGATAGACGTAACTCATGACATCTACATAATGGAAAAGATGTCATTTTCAATACAAATTCAGCAGGAGAAGTTCTACCGGATCTGGTCGAAATGGACAGAATATGTCAAACACACACGATCTGACTTCTGCTAAAAGTAATAACGATCTAATGTAAAGGTTCCTCCCCAGGAACAACCGCTAGCCTGTCTGATATATTGTATTATTGTTTTATGTTCTGTCTTATGTCTGACCCTATGTGATGTCCCCCCCCTTTTTTTTATTTATTTTTTTACTTTTATCTTAATTGAAATTTTATTTTGTCCTTGTTTTTATTATTGATTCTTATTTTTGTCTGTCTTTTACTTTATCTTTTATGTTTTCTTCTTCTCTCCTCTCTTTTTGTCACCTCCACCCCTTCCCCTTCCCTCTTTATCTCCTCCCCCCCTCTTTCCTCCCCAACTTCTGCTCACTCTATGTTACCTGATGTGTACCAAAAAATGTATCTAGTGGCCATTGCCCACTGGTAAAAAAAAAAGAAAAAAAAAAAGAAAAAAAAATACCTTCTCTCATGTGTCTCCTCTACTCGGTCTCCCTCTCAGCATTCCTACTGCCTCGATAAAGAGCCTTCTCTCCTGTGTATCCCCTACTCTGTCTCCCTCTCAGCCTTCCTACTGTCTCAATAAAGAACCTTGTCTCCCGTCTCCCTCTCAGCCTTCATGCCGTCTCAATAAAGACAAGGGAGCGCACTAAGCAACTCTCAGAAACTCTACAAAAGTACAAGTAACTCACGCTTCCCTCTTGTCACCCTTGGAGTTCGCGACCATTGAACCAGTGATACCGTTTGCCCCAGACATCTGAAGAGATGCCACACACGCATGCTTTGAATGAGCTGAGCTTACTGGACAATAAAGAACCTTCTAGAAAGGCTCCAACACTATGAACTAGGAAATATAGGTCATAAAAGGGAACAGTATTTCATTGAAACAAGCTTGATGGCGACATAACCACTAAGGTTTAGATTGAGTTAAGCAGAGCACTGGGTGTAGGCTCAATACAAACCAGAGGAGTTAGGAACGCTCAGAGCACATTCCCAAAATAACTTTACATAAATTACCCTGAGCTGGGAGTATCTATTCACTGGTATTTTAACTGGTATTCTACCATAAGAGTTTTTCATCCTGCTCATGGCTTAGGGCACATTCCGCTAAAATGGGATGAATGAACATAAACAGAACAAACTTGAGGTTGATCAAGTCAATGTTTGTCCCGCGTGTTAGAATAAGTAACAGTCTTCCATTTGGCCAGCCTGAGGACATACGACTGACTGGTGCTGTTCACAGTTTGTTGTCACTTTCGTTGCCTTGGGTAACATGAGGTGAGGGTGTAACACTGAATACTGTGCATGGAGTACGTTCCTCAAGAGGGGTGAATCATTTCACATGAAAACACACACATCTACCTACCGGTGAATTAATGAATGGTAAATGGCATAGTGCTTTTATCCAAATAACTTCACAACCTATGCCTCACATTCACACATTCACTCAGACATTGACGGCCGGAGGCAACCTTGTTTTTGTGATGAACACGTTTTATTGTTATATGATCAATACAGTATTTGCAGCCTCTGGTCTCTCTCCAGTGATAAAAAGACACTGAAAAGGAAGAGAGTTCAAAGTTCACCACTCCTGCGTCGGCATCCCAATGTGTTCAGTCATAAGAACCAATGGTCTGGAAGAAGCTCCCTGCCTGAGCAAAGGGATTAACATTACAACCTCTGGTTTGGTAGAATAGAAGATACAATATACCTTTTTTTGTAATATACAATACAACCTCCATGCATCCATGGGTTATTTCAATTATATGATGTATTTTAAATCTGCCATAAGTATATTCTGACAGCATTTTTCACATTTCACTTAACACTTCTTATGACCATAATGGTGTCCTGCTCAAACAACCCTGTGCCCGTCAGTCTGTTGCTATTCTTGTAGACAAAACCTGTGCTTTAGCTCTGCCTACTTTATAAACCTATGCATTTGCAAATATTCTAATATTAATATTTATTACACCAGTGTGCTGTTTGAACAGTGTTGTGTTTGTAGGTGAAGTGTTTATCTACTTTGTTTAACAACCAGGAAATGGCCAAGAGCAGGTTGTATATATTGTAGTATCTTGTAACCATGCATAAAAACAATTGCAGCAAATCTCTTAAGTCACAACAATATTGTGCAGGTAAGCCATTTTTATGTTGATACGTGAATATGCTTTCATTTTGGGGAACATGGAGTTTATTTAGTGGTGACTCATGGCCCCCTAGTGGTCAGATATTTATTGCAGCAGCTTTAAGTGGGCACCGTTATCAGTTATGGAAAGATTACCTGAAAGAAACACTTAAATATAAATATAAAGATATAAATCATAACCACTTAGTACAAAAATAAAAATGTAAAATGTCGTATAGACTTATGGGAGGTGTCAATGAACGTAAATGTTTTAAAGGTTTATTGTAATAGCATGTACTAGTGTAATAGTATGTAATACTGTAGGTGTAATAGTGCAATACTGTGTAATAATACGCAGTGTCATAGTGTGCTAGCGTAATAGTGTCATAGTGTAATAGTGTGCTAGTGTCATAGTTCAATAGTGTCATAGTGTAATAGTGTGCTAGTGTCATAGTGCAATGGTGTCATAGTGTCATAGTGTAATAGTGTGCTAGTGTCATAGTTCAATAGTGTCATAGTGTAATAGTGTGCTAGTGTCATAGTTCAATAGTGTCATAGTGTAATAGTGTAATAGTGTGCTAGTGCCATAGTGTAATAGTGTCATAGTGTCATAGTGTGCTAGTGTAATAGTGTCATAGTGTCATAGTGTAATAGTGCCATAGTGTAATAGTGTGCTAGTGTCATAGTTCAATTGTGTCATAGTGTCATAGTGTAATAGTGTGCTAGTGTCATAGTTCAATAGTGTCATAGTGTAATAGTGTGCTAGTGTCATAGTGTAATAGTGTGCTAGTGCCATAGTGTAATAGTGTCATAGTGTCATAGTGTAATAGTGCCATAGTGTAAAAGTGTCATAGTGTAATAGTGTGCTAGTGGCATAGTTCAATACTGCCATAGTGTCATATTGTAATAGTGTAATAGTGTCATAGTGTCATAGTGTAATAGTGTGCTAGTGTCATAGTGTAAAATAAACTCAGTGTTAAGAGCGATGGACTGCTCTGTTGTATGTTAGAGCGACAGAGTGCTCTGCTGTATGTTAGAGCGATGCTCTGTTGTATGTTACAACTTTGTAAAGAAACTCAAAGTATTAAGAGTGATACACTGCTCTGTTGTTATATATTTTTTTATTGAACAATCGTATCATACTTTTTTACTGTCCGTTCTATCTTATTATTTTAGCCTATTTTAAACTGAATCAAACCGCACTTTTTTACTCTATCTAATCTATTCTATTGTATTATTTGTATTGCTGAAGAACTGTGATTTGCCTCTCTATATCTTTACATTTAAAAAATGTTATGCTTGCTTATGCCTGTATTTTTTACTGTTGTGAAGCACTTTGAACTGCAACCTCTGTATGAAAAGTGCTATACAAATAAAGTTATTATTATTATTATTATTATTATTATTATTATTATTATTATTATTATTATTATTATTATAATAGTGTGCTAGTGTCATAGTGTAATAGTGTGCTAGTGTCATAGTGTAATAGTGTGCTAGTGTCATAGTGTGCTAGTGTCAGTGTAATAGTGTGCTAGTGTCATAGTGTGCTAGTGTCAGTGTAATAGTGTGCTAGTGTCATAGTGTGCTAGTGTCATAGTGTGCTAGTGTCATAGTGTGCTAGTGTGCTAGTGTCATAGTGTGCTAGTGTCAGTGTAATAGTGTCATAGTGTCATAATGTAATAGTGTGCTAGTGTCATAGTGTAATAGTGTGCTAGTGTCATAGTGTGCTAGTGTCATAGTGTGCTAGTGTGCTAGTGTGCTAGTGTCATAGTGTGCTAGTGTCAGTGTAATAGTGTGCTAGTGTCATAGTGTAATAGTGTGCTAGTGTGCTAGTGTCATAGTGTGCTAGTGTCAGTGTAATAGTGTGCTAGTGTCATAGTGTCATAGTGTAATAGTGTGCTAGTGTGCTAGTGTCATAGTGTGCTAGTGTCAGTGTAATAGTGTGCTAGTGTCATAGTGTAATAGTGTGCTAGTGTCATAGTGTAATAGTGTGCTAGTGTCATAGTGTAATAGTGTGCTAGTGTCATAGTGTAATAGTGTGCTAGTGTCATAGTGTCATAATGTAATAGTGCAATCGTGTCATAGTGTAATAGTGCCATAATGCAATAGTGTGCTAGTGAAATTGTGTAATAGTGTAATACTGTTGTGGTGTAATAGTACCATAGTGTAATAGTGTGCTAGTGAAAGTGTAATAGTGCCATAGTGTAATAGTGCCATATGGTAATGATAGAAAACGGGTGTTCTGGGGGTGTTTTTCAATGTAGGTGATGTATAGATTGGGGGGAGATGACCACAGCTAAAAGGGGCCGGGTCAGAGATGTCGAAATGAGCAGGAGGTGGTTCAGAGCGAGCAGGAGTCACTGAATAGCAGCACACTGCCAGCGAGAGAAACAGTAATGAAACGTTTTGAAATGTGTGAAAGGTTATTAGCAGTTGTCATGACAGCGCGGCACATGACAACCAGAAAGGGGTGGGCCGTCGTTGCTATGACGAAGATCCTATAAAGCTGACAGTGGTTCCGGGTAGGGCAGACTAAAAATCTGACTGAGACTAAGAGGGAAGAAACCAGAAGAGACTCTCTCCTCTCATCACGGAGAGGGGGGGGGGGGGGGGGGGGGTTAGCTTCGGCTAACACGAGGAGGGTTTAGGCTAAAGACCAGGGCCCTCATTCATCAACGTTGCGTACGCACAGATATGTGCTTAACCCGTGCGTACGACCATTTCTAAGCAAAGTGTGGGATTTATCAATTTGAACATGAATTGACTTTGTGCGTATGTCTACGCACAGCCCAGAGCATGCGTAGCTGGCGCCCGTTGGTAGAATATATTATTACAACAAGGAAATAAGCTTCTGTGCATTAGTTTCAACACTGGCGTGTTCTGTATGAACCGTAATTCATTATAGTTCATTGTAAAATAGCAACAGTAGTGTAATTATGGTCAAAACCCTATAAATAGCATTTGGAATAATAGGTCTTTATCTCCGAATGAATGCAGCATGGTTTATATAGCGTTATCGGAATATACGGGGTGTACTGACTGACTGCGCTCCGCGTAGCTCAACTCGTTATTATTTTGCGCACAGACCGCAGAAACACGGGAACGCTTTGATTATATTTAAAAGGCTTTACGTTAAACGAAACAAGTGGAATTTCGAAGCTGTAAGCAGAATACAAGTCATATGAACACCCACAATATAGTGTTCTTCCCCCTTCCTACTGTATAAGAAAGAATAAAAAACGCATTGCTATGAGAACAGAGGGTGTATGTTTATGTGTATTACAAAACCCTTGCAATAATGTGTCTTAAATTAATGAAAAGCATACATGCTCTGGACACAGAGCATATATCGTGTGGGTGATATGACTTGTATTATGCTTACAGAATTCCACGTATTTAGTTTTACAATGTCAAAGCCTTTTAACACTTTGATTGCCTAAGGCTAAATTCATGATATACCATAGGTTGCCAGCTCTATTTGTCTATGGAGAAGTACCCCTTCTTTGCAGGGCTATAACTTTTTAAATTCTATTGCTAAATTGCCATTATTATGGCCCATTCAAAGTCCTATATGTATTGTTCATTGTGTAACAACGTTAAACTTTTTCATTCACATATTCATAGTAAAATATGGTTTAATGTATAAGTATGTTTTCATCTCTTTCTGCAGCTTTGTCCAGAACGTGATCTATAGCCCCAAATGCATTATATTGATGATGAAATACAGTTTGATGGCAATCGGCGCGATATAAAAAATTTCAATTGGACGTACTTCTAGAAGTTTCTACGTATCATCTGATGATGACCGGATGGGCGGGGGATCGTTTATAATTACGTGGGCAGCGTTATATCATTCATCTAGTGTGGGTCATATGTTCATCAGAGCAGTTTATATCGAACACGTTCAAAAATAACGCTGAATCTTACCGTATCTTCCTCGCGCCGTTGGACGATCAGCGTGGTGTAGACCGTTTTCGATTATGGGATGTTTATCCTGATGAACCATTTCCAGGTTGTATAATACTATATACGTCCAAATAACGTTGTTTATTGAGTTAGGGCGAGCGATTGATCATCCAGTGTGTTGAGATGGAGTCCGGCTACCGATCGCGAGTGCCCGGAGCACATAGGATGAGCACTTCCTGTTTGGCGCGCCCCTCCCTCTTGGCCGATCCGCCGATCGGCCACCAGATGGCGCTCTCGAACCGTTAAACAGTTGATGGGAGCTCACCAGTACATCTCAGGGCTCCGGAAAGAAAATATGATTTCGATCACAGATTTTTGAAATATTGATATCAAAGACGAGTTACGGCGTCCTCGGCAACTTGAGCATGGCGGGGAAGGACGCCTAAAAGCGTCTTCCGGCAGTTAAAGTGTTAATATAAATCAAAACGTTCCCGTATTTCTGCAATCTATGTGCAAAATAATAAGGAGTTGAGGTAGATACACACTCAGAACGTATTACATGCTGGTATGCTGATAGAGTCAGAGTAAACTATTATATGAATATGAATATGATATGATATAAGGTATACACTGGTCCGTCGCATACACTGGTATGCGCAAGTTACTGTTGCATAATGTAGGCTATGTCTGCTATTATATGTAATTCATATAGGCTACCTAATAGTATATGATTTTTAGAGGCATCTATTTTGTTGTCGGTATTAGGCTAATACCGACAACAACAGGGGGGGACCCTGATGTAAACAAGACAAACGTCTTTCTCTGCATCCCCTTAACAATTGTGTGTATTGAGCCGTACTGTATTGTACCTATTCTGCAATCTGTTAAATAAAGTTTTCATTCATTCAAAATAGATGCCTCTAAAAATCATATTATAGCCAAACAGTGGTCAACAAACGGTCTTTATTAGTATTTTGAGCTGTCCAGGCAGAATTGCAGCAATGGTCTTAGGGAGCCGTTGATATCTGACATCACCGTGTACAAGTCAGCCTTTTATTTATCCCATAACACCGGCTGTGTCTTCTTGGTTCGACAGCGCCTCAGTGAACAATCTCCTGTGAAGTTTCTCAGAGTTCCGCTCGGGTCAGTCCATTATTTCACATCCCATGGGGGGTGTTTCATGACCATATATGGATAATCATGCACGAACATTGACGGTAGATCAAAGAGGTATTTATCAACACGGAGGAGCGTAGGACCTGTGTACGCACGGTTGATAAATCCCGTTTTTTTTGTGCGTGCACACATTCTAAATTCTGTGCTTACGTATGAAAATAGAATACTTTCTAAGAAAAATTGATAAATGAGGGCCCAGGCCTGACCACCATTGGACTGAATAGCAGGAGGACGATAGACTGAACACACCGAAAGATCATTAGAATAGACTTTTCAAGGACAATACAATCTGTTAACATCTGAGCTGAGGCTTCTGTTTATCAAATAAACAACGCTTCTCCTTGTAAGGTATTACGCTGTGTCAAAGTGTCGAATTCTTACGAAGGTGGAGAATTATTATGTTTTGCGGATCGCACTAACGGGGAGAGATAAGGATTGTATGAGCCAGTATATGAGACGTCAGGATCATTAAAATTACACAACACGGAGGAATTGGATGGAGAGAGGATAACACAAGAAGACGTGATACTGGCCAGATTGATCAGAATCTAACAGTAATAATAGTGGCATAGTGCCATAAGGTAATAGTGTCATATTGTACATGTACGTGTGCTAGTGAAATAGTGTAATAGTGAAATAGTGTAATAGCGTCATAGTGTAATAGTGAGGGATAAAGCAGGTATATCTGCATTCATGGTATATATTTCCCCTGTCACCTACACTCAAGCCCGACCAGAAATGTAGGCTACTAGAAAATAAACGGGTGCTGCTGCCTGGTGGAGACCTCCCGGTGCAGGAGGACAGGGAACCAGGGCTCCACTGCGTTTGTTTAATCCGCTAACTGTTGTGCTTCATGACAGAATAGGAAGAGTGATGGAACACGGTCGTGTGTACTTCCAGTAACTGAATGCCCCACAGGCCCCGCGATTAACATTATATTACATTCCACTTGGCTGTGAACGCATACAGTTAAAAACACATTAGGGCCAAATGGCTCAGCAGAGAAACAATTAACTACGTGGTGTAACATTACCACTGTGGCGGCTAACTTGCCGCGCAATAAGTAACATTATAAGTGAGGAGTTAAGAGTGGAGCGAAGGGGAGGCACGCACAGACGCGCACGCGCGCGCACACACACACACACACACACACACACACACACAAGCGCAAACGCGGAGGCGGAGGGAAACTTTACCGCCAGCGAGAATTTACCTGAGTCAAGGTTTACTGTTGCATAACAAACCGTGTCCCTTTCACGCACGCAAACACACACACACACACACACACACCACACACACACACACACACACACAAGATACAGAGTTTACTGTTCCACGACAGAAAGCTCACTAACCGTATTGTTTAAAATACACATAAAATGCATGCACGCACCGCACGCACGCACACACACACAAACAAACACACAGAGGGGAAGAAAAGTGCCAGCCCAGAGGGGCAAGAGTTTACTGCCGGTGACGGTTCACCTGTATCAAGTTCCACAGTAAACCATACACACACACACACACACACACACACACACACACACACACACACACACACGCACACGGACACACACACGCACAACAACCCACCATCAGTGAAATGGAAAACAGAACGGGCTATACAGACATATGATGACTAAGAGAAATATGAGATGAGGTAGAGAAAGAGAGGGGGTATAGAAAGATACAGATAGAGAGAAAACAACACATGAGAGGTAAAGAGAGACAGGGAGGGGAAGATGAGAGAAAGTGGAATACAGATACAGAAGATAATTAAGAGAGAGAGGTAAATATAAGGAGATATAGAGATAAGAGGGATATATATATATATATATATAGAGCTGCATGAGGACACATATATAGAGATATAGCGATAAATAGAGATATAGAGAGATAGAGATATAGATAGATATAGAGAGATACAGATATATATATATAAAGATATGGGGGAATATCTACATGGGGACATAGAGATGGATGTATAGAGAGGGAGCGATATATATATATATATATATATATATATATATATATATATATATATATATATATATATATATATATATATTATTAGAGCTGGGCCGTTTTTTTTTAACCTTTATTTACCCAGGGTAGGTTCGCTGAGCACAGATGCTCTTTTTCAGGAACGCCCTGCTTCACACTTTCACACTTTCAAAAACACTCTCAAAAAACACCTACGTGAGACTGCAATTCGAACTGGCCCCTACAAATGTCCTAACCTAGTTGTACAGTAAATGACCAAGTAAGGCTTTGTCAATATTCCAATGTACAGTGTAAAACGTGTGTGTCCCCTACCCCCCCCCCCCCCCCCCCCCCCCCCCCCCCACCTCCAATGTACAGCCCTCACCCAAACCCACCCAACCCCACCCCACCAACCTCCTCCAATGTACAGTTTCTACGCCAAATGTATATACACTCCTTTTCTGGACACTTTTGTATCACAAAGACAGTACTGTATTTGCAAATCTGATATGTCATAAATGTATAGATGTAACAGTACTGTCTATCTGTATGTCATATATGTTATGATGAATTGAAAATGGGGGGACCCTGATGTAAACAAGACGAAAGTCTTTCTCTGGTCTGCATCCGCTTAACAATTGTATGTATTGAGCTGTACTGTACTGTACCCATTCTGCAATCTGTTAATAAACTTTTCAATCAATCAATCAATCACATTCACACAGTTCCATTCACACCTGGAGCTGCCAGTACAACCACAGTTGACACCATTGGCCACTGAGCAACTCCACTGGAGCAGTTGATTCAAGCCATGTCACATAGTTCAAGTTTGAAATGATTCTTTTTGTTTTGCTCCTGAGAGTGTGCTAGATACTGTACTGTACTGGTAATATTATTTATTTGTGTTAACTTCTGAATAAAACAACTTACTTACTTACTTAACACAAGTACATCTTATTGAACATTATTTTGATATTTCATTACCAATTATCATAGTAAAACAGCTTTTTCAAACAGTCTGTAATGCATTTTGGAAACGGGAGATGGGCTCATGGTGTAATGGGCCACCTGGCCTGAGAAACATAAGGAACACATATTTTGAATGCCTTCGGCAGGTTTTTTTTTTTTTTTTTTAGCCATTTTAATCTAGAGAGAGAGAGAGAGAGAGAGAGAGAGAGAGAGAGAGAGAGAGAGAGAGAGAGAGAGAGAGAGACAAAATAGGGATATAGAGGGAGTTAGAGGGGACAGAGCTACATGGGGACATATACATACATATGGAGATGGAGAGGATATATATATATATATATATATTAGGGATGTCCGATATTATCGGCCGACCGATATTATCGGCCGATATCGGCAGTAAAATGTGATATCGGAAAATATCGGTATCGGTTTAAAAAAAATTAAAAACAATAACAATATTTTGTTATATATATATCCAGTGAAATGATTAGTTACCTGAAATTATTCAGTTTTTTGGGGGGGGGGGGGGAACCCTGCATATATCGGTATCGGTTGATATCGGTTGATATCGGTATCGGAAATTAAGAGTTGGAAAATATCGGAATATCGGTATCGGTAAAAAAGCCAATATCGAGCATCCCTAATATATATATATATATAATATATATATATATATATATATATATAGATAGATACAAGGGTATAGCTACATGGGGACATATATTGAGATATATATAGAGATAAATAGAGAGATATAGAGAGATAGATGGGGTACAGCTACATTGGGACAGAGAGAGATAGGGATATATATATATATATATATATATATATATATATATATATATATATATATATATATATATATATATATATATATATATATATATATATATATATATGGATATATAGGGGGGGTAGATCTACATGGGGACAGATATATAAGGATATAGAGATAAGAGAGAAATATGAGGGTATAGCTGCATTGGAACAAATAGAGAAGGATAGATAGAGAGAGAAGATAGAGATGTATGGGGTATAGCTACATGGGGACACATAGAGAGATGTAGATAAAGGGGGAGAGATGGATAAAGTGGGAGAGGGAGAAAAGTGCAGGGGTAGTCATAGATCAGAGTGAGAGCAAGGACAGAGAGTGCAAAGAGAGGAGAGAGAGCAGGGTGAGTCAGAGGCAGAGAGAGAGAGGATAGAGGGAGAGAGAGAGTGAGTCAGATTATGAAAACGGGGCTGTGTTGATACTGAGGCGCCAAAGTATCGGCTGACCTTTGTGTGTGTGTGTGTGTGTGTGTGTGTGTGTGTGTGTGTGTGTGTGTGTGTGTGTGTGTGTGTGTGTGTGTGTGTGTGTGTGTGTGTGTGTGTGTGTGGTGTGTGTGTGTGTGTGTGTGTGTGTGTGTGTGTGTGTGTGTGTGTGTGTGTGTGTGTGTGTGTGTGTGTGTGTGTGTGTGTGTGTGTGTGTGTAAAGCTAACATAATACTACCCTGCTACCTGACTTCTCATTATGCCTACCTGTGTGTACACATGCCTGCCTCTGTGTGTATGAGTGTGTGGGTGTGTGTGTGTCTGTGTGTGTGTGTGTCTGTGTGTATGTGTGTGTGTCTGTGTGTGTGTGTGTGTGTGTGTGTGTGTGTGTGTGTGTGTGTGTGTGTGTGTGTGTGTGTGTGTGTGTGTTATGCATGCATGTGTAAAGCTAACATAATACTACCCTGCTACCTACTTCTCATTTTGCCTGTGTGTGTGTGTGTGTGTGTGTGTGTGTGTGTGTGTGTGTGTGTGTGTGTGTGTGTGTGTGTGTGTGTGTGTGTGTGTGTGTGTGTGTACTGATCTACACACAGCCTCCATATCATACTACCTCTCTACCTGACTTCTCACCGACTCTACATCGCATACTGGAAGAAAAAAAAAACGACTACGCTAAGCTACGTAGCTTGGCGGCGCTGACCTCTCGTCCACACTACAGTAGACCGTGAGCCCTCGCTCCTGCCTGTGTCTTGGCCCGAGACGCAGATGGGGCTAAGCTGTCAGCAAACACCGACTTTCCATTAGATAGCTCAGGTGAAAAAACACAAGGTAGATCTCAATCAACAGCAACCAATAGTCAAACACCACGGTGAACTTTAGAAGGTTCCTGAGGGGCATGCCAGGGCCCTCATTTATCAACAATTCTTAGAAAGTGTTCTATGTTCGTACGAAAGCACAGAATTTAGAATGTGTGTACGCACAGAAATATTGGGATTTATCAACCGTGCGCACACGGGTCATACGCTCCTCCGTGTTGATAAATACCTCTTTGTTCTACCGTCAATGCTCGTGCATGATTATCCATATATGGTCATGAAACACCCCCATGGGATGTGAAATAATGGACTGACCGGAGCGAACTATGAGAAACTCCACGAGCGAGATTGTTCACGGAACCAAGAAGACACAACCTGTGTTATGGGATACATAACAGGCTGGCGGACTTGTATGGTGATGTCAGATATCAAGACTCCCTAAGACCATTGCTGCAATTCTGCCTGGACAGCTCAAAATACTAATAAAGACCGTTCATTAACCACTGTTTGGCGTTAGTGTGTCATTATAACCATGCTGGAATATGAATGCCTTTATTCGCTCTGTTCGATTGGATACCGGGTATAATATGATTTGTACTAGAGGCATACAATCTATTTTGT
Source organism: Notolepis coatsorum (assembly GCF_963971535.1). Classification (NCBI taxonomy): domain Eukaryota; kingdom Metazoa; phylum Chordata; class Actinopteri; order Aulopiformes; family Paralepididae; genus Notolepis; species Notolepis coatsorum. The sequence goes on from NC_140183.1 coordinate 70,112,262, forward strand.
TGTCGGTATTACTATATGAATTACATATAATAGCAGCCATAGCCTACATTATGCAACAGTAACTTGCGCATATTTAATAACACATGGCACAGCCCTGCGAAGCCCTGCATACAGTAAACCAACTTGATCATTAATCTAGCTGTTGTATCTTTACGCTTATGAAAACATTAAATAATATGTATAGGCTATAGGCCGTCGCTTTGCATTAATAGCCTATATTCTCAAATGACATTTAATGGCTATCCGACTCCTCGCTATCCTCGGGCGGACCAGTATACCTTATATCATATCATATTCATATTCATATCATCAGCCTACTCAGCATGTAATACGTTCTTTGTTAGAACTCAACTCGTTATTATTTTGCACATAGATTGCAGAAATACGGGAACATTTTGATTTATATTAAAAGGCTTTGACATTGTAAAACTAAATACGTGGAATTCTGTAAGCAGAATACAATTCATATCACCCACACGATATATGCTCTGTATCCAGAGCATGTATGCTTTTCATTCATTTAAGACATATTTATTGCAAGGGTTTTTATACACAAACTCAACAAATAACCTCTGTTCTCGTTGCGATGCGTTTTTTTATTCTTTCTTATAGGAAGGGGGAAGAACACTATATCATATGACTTGTATTCTGCTTACAGCTTCGGGGGTTCCACTTATTACGTTTAACAATGGCAAAGCCTTTTAAATATAATCAAAACGTCCCCGTATTTCTGCAATCTATGCGCAAAATTAGGGCTGGGCGATAAAACAATAACTATCGCGATAAATTATTTCCTCGAAATAAACATGAAACGTGGTCGCAAAGTTTCGATATATCGATTTTCCAAGCTTGGATATGAGCACACGCACTAACAACCAATCAGTGAAGGAAATGGCCGACAGCGAAGGAGACCCACGGTGCACCTCTGGGTAGAGCGGTAGGACTCTAGTAGTAAACAAGGCTGGCTAGGATAACTAGCTTGCACGCCGCTATTTTATAGTTTATGTGCCGAGTGGGTGTGTGGCGTGAATTCTGAGGCCACGGTTAGAGTAGTGTGGGGTATGCGGTGGACGTCGTTGCAATGTATTGGGGCGGAACAGAGTATTTTAGGGTAATAGTTAGTACATTGTCATGGGATATCATACACCGCTTGCTCTGGCTAACTGCTAACGTGCACGGACTGATGACGACATCAACTCGAGACATTCGCAGCAGCAAAACAAGTCTATTAATAGCCCGTCCATCGGCGCCGGACATAAGAAG